>NW_024062552.1:35000-534668 GCF_006381635.1 Hibiscus syriacus | reverse complement strand
CCCTGAAGCATTGGCGTCACTACCTAGTACAAGGAGTTTATTATATTTACCGATCATGGGCCTTGAAGTACATCAATGGCCAACACAGCTGAGTAGACTCATGCCAAGTGGGTAGCATACTTGCAAGAATTCACTTTTACGCTGAGGCACCAAGGTGGGAGTTTGAACCGCGTCGCAGATGCCCTGAGCCGTCGTACCTTACTTCTCACCACCATGAGTACTAAAGTTGCAGGATTTGAGACGTTCAGATATTATGCAGCTGATCCTTCCTTTGGAAGGATATTCAGGAGGTAACTGAGGGTCACCGTCATGATTTTGTTTGCATATGGGTATCTGTTTCGTGGATTACATTGTGCATTCCAGATTGTTCATTGAGGCAGCAAATTATAAGTGAACTCCATAATGAGGGACACTTTGGCCGATAAGACATTGGCCCTTATCTCTTCTGAATTTTATTGGCCCAAGTTGACTAGTGATGTGGCCCATTATGTGGACCGTTGTTATGTGCCAGCGGTCTAAGGGAGTTCTCACCAATGCGGATTGTACACTCCCTTACCTGTCCTGAAGCTCCTTGGTTTGATGTCAGCATGGTTTTTGTACTAGGCTTACCCCGCACCCAAAGGGCCTCTGATTCTATCTTTTGTTGGTTGACAGTTTTCTAAGATGGCTCATTTTGTAGCTTGCAGAAAGACTATGGATGCTGACCGGATTGCCCATCTCTATTTCAAGGAGATTGTACGTTTACATGGTGTTCCTCGATCCATCACTTCAGATCGTGATACTAAGTTCATCAGTCATTTCTGAAGAGCCGTGGGGGAAACTGGGAACGCAGTTGAATTTCATAGCGCCTACCACCCCCAGACGGATGGCCAGACTGAGGTGGTGAACCGAAGTTTGGGAAACCTTTTAAGTGTTTAGCAAAACGCCAAGCAGTGGGATTTGGCATTGCCTCAGGCAGAATTTTCCTACAACATCAAAAACAGAACCCAGGTTTAAGCCCATTTGAGATTGTCTATGGTCAAACCCATCCGGGTGTTGGACTTAGCCCCTATTCCACGTATAGGACTTTCAGTCCTAAAGCAATGATGGCAAAGTATCTTCGGGGTATCCATGAGCAGTGAAACAGACCATTCATGAGAGCAATACCAAGTTACAAGACTCGGTCGACAATCATCGTCGTCAGGTACTTTTTGATGTTGGTGATTTTGTTTTGGGCTGATTACTCGTGATCATTTTCCTGTTGGTGAGTATAATAAGCTTAAGGATCGGAAGATTGACCTTGTGAGGTCGTGCAGATCAATGATAATGCTTACAGGTTGCGACTTCCCAGTCACTTGAAGACTTCTGAGTCTTTAATGTGAAGCACCTGAGTCATTGTTTTGTGGATCCTGACACTACTCTGAACTCGAGGACGAGTTCTTTCCAACCCGGGTGACTGATGCAGGGGGATCCGAGACAGATGATGCTGAGCTATCAGATTGCACGTTGATGGCGCTGAGATACCATGAGTTGGCAGATCAGCGCAAAGGCGGGAATTGATTGTGACATGTTCCTTATTGGGGTCGTTTTGAGTATGTTTCAGTCTTTTGGCCATAACTTTGGCTACAGGTGTCAGAATCGCGCATAAGACCCCAATCCGAAAGCTCTTTTCAACGCGCACGCTCTCCACATTGAGCTACGCTCCATATGGCCTTTTTTTCAACTCAAATTCTGCCGTTTTCCCTCCGATCACTAGATTTACTTATTTTTTACTATTTATGGTAATATTTCGTTTGTTAATTAGGAAGTCAATTTAAATCCGATCTAGACCAATTTTTGGGAGATTGCTTATTTTATTCGAATTTCAATTTAGAGTGATTTCGGATTTTGCTATTTTTGGCAAATTCGAATAAAGACGATTTTTGCTATACAGCCCGGCTTGTGGACTGCTTTTTGGATGTTTTTGATTTAATAATATTTTATTAACCCTAGACTTTTTCTCTAGTTTTTGGGCGAATTTTCTCTTGTGAATCGTCTGTCGGAGCTAGCATACAGGATAATCACTATTCTGTCTGGCGTCAGTTGGTGTCAGAGCTTCAACATCTTCTTGGGAAATTTCACCATTTTTCAATGGCTGGAGGTCGTGGTCGTGGTGTCGTAAGCAGTTCCGAATGAGGAAGCCCAACGCCGTGATCGCAGCGTTCAGGATGGATGATTGCGGATTTGCAGAGGCAAGTCGCAGAATTAACCCAGCGCCTGCGGCGCAGGATTTCGAGGATCGTGAGGCCTTTGATCACGATACCAATTCCACTTTTGAAACCCATATCACAATCGCGCAGGATTCCGGGGCGCAGGATTCGGGAGCACCGTGGTCGGGAGGAGCGTCATGGAGACCTCGGTTTTCGGGTCGATCTCCCTGAGTTTTTTGGTACGTTACAGGCCGAGGGATTCGTGGATTGGATTATGAAGTGGAGCGTATTTTTGAATATAAGGAAGTCCCCGATCGTGTGAAAGTGAAACTGATCGCGATCAACTCAAGGGCAGAGCATCTGCGTGGTGGGAACATTACGACGTTCACGAAAAACAGGGCAAAGCCAAGATCACTGATTGGGAGAAGATGAAAAAGAAGATGAAGGGCCACTTCCTTCCCTTCGGCTACACGCAAACTTATTTCAGCGACTTCGTTGAGGCAGGCGCGCGATCAGTCGATGATTACACGGAGGAGTTTTACCAATTGGTCGCCCGGAACGATTTATCTGAGACGGAGGAGCAGATGGTGGCGCGATATTTGGGGGTTTACGCCAGCCCTTGCAAGATGTCCTCACCTTCATTCATTGTGAGTGTTTCGGAAGCATACCAGCGTGCACTTGCTGTTGAAAAACAGCAAAACAGGAGACCAGTGATCAGAGCGATCACAACAGTCGACCATTCGCCCTCAAGTCCCGTCCTGCTCAGCAGCCACCGCAGGGTAATTCTAACCCTACTATTAGATGTTTTCGTTGTGGTGAACAAGGCATAGGGCGACTGATTGCAGGAAGCCTGCTAGTCAAAAGGGCAAAAATTTGTTGATTGAGGAAAACGTGGAAGACGACTGAGGAGATTGGCGAACCCGTGTATGACGATGATGAGACTGATGATGTGTTGTATGGAGATGGTCATGAGACTCTGGTCGTTCGCAAGAGTCTACTTACCCCCAAGGGCATTCAGGGACATTGGTTGAGAACCAATATTTTCCACACGACTTGCACAGTTGCAGATAAAGTCTGCAAAATGATCATTGACAGCGGCAGTTGTGAGAATGTAGTGTCCGAGGAGGTTGTCCAGAAATTGCAGTTTGAAGACGGACCGTCATCCTAAGCCATACAAGTTTGTCATGGCTAAATAAAGACAGTGAGGTAACAGTTGATAGGCGATGCCTCGTGTCTTTTTTCAATTGGTAGAAAATATTTGATAATGCCTGGTGTGATGTTTGTCTATGGATGCTGTCATATGTTGGGTCGACCTTGCATATGATCGCAGTGTCATTCATGATGGACGGAAGAATACATATTCCCTTAGCATCAAGGGAAAAAAGATTGTGTTGGCACCCCCCGCGGGACTTACTCCTACCCCAGTACCCATAATACTAATCTGCTTTCTATGTCCAGGTTTTAGATGATTGAGCATGGCGGCGTGGTCTATGCCTTGCTACCTTGCGACAATGCAGTAGACGTGGATACAGATTTACCAGTAGAGGTGCAGCGGCTGCTAGCAAATTCTCTAACTTGATGCCAGAGGATCTTCCTCCTGGACTACCACCTATGAGGGATATTCAGCATCAATTAACCTTGTTCCTGGGTCAAGTTTGCCAAATCGACCAGCATATCGCCCCAATCCCAAGGAGGCCGAAGAGTTGCACCACAGGTGAAGAGTTTTGGAGAGGGGCTATATCCGAGAGAGAGCCCATGTGCAGTCCCTGCTCTATTAGCCAAAGAAAGATGGTTCTTGGCGTATGTGTGTTGACAGCCGAGCGATCAACAGAATTACAGTGAAGTACCGTTTTCAATTCCCCGTCTAGATGATATGTTGGATCGCTATCTGGTTCTAAGATCTTCTCAATTGACCTTAAGAGCGGTTACCACCAATCAAATAAGGCCTGAGATGAGTGGAAGACGGCATTTAAAACGCCACAAGGGTTGTATGAGTGGATGGTCATGCCTTTTGGGTTATCCAATGCGCCCAGTACATTCATGAGATTTATGCATCGGTCTTGCGGCCTTTTATGGGGAAATTTGTTGTAGTTTTACTTCGATGATATCCTCGTTTATAGTCCGACTGGACTTCACACTTCGATCACCTCCGTGCTGTTTTTGAGATGCTGAAAACGGAGTGTGCTTGTTTGTCAATCAAAAGAAGTGTTCTTTCTTCACTACTTCTGTGACTTTCTTGGTTTTGTTGTCTACTGATGGTGTTCATGCAGATCAGTCAAAGATAGATGCAGTCTTGGAGTGGCCCAGACCAAGAACCTTACATGACATCCGAAGTTTCCATGGCTTGGCGTCTTTTTACCGTCGTTCATTAGAAATTTCAGTACTCTGATCGCCCCTATCACAGAGTACCTCAAGGGGCGTGATTTCCAGTGGTCTGAGGAGGCAGAGGCCATTTTTCAACTGGTCAAGCAGAAGATGACCAAGGCTCCAGTTTGACACTTCCAATTTTGACAAAGTGTTCGAGTAAATTGTGATGCATCTGGCGTTGGCATTGGTGGTGTTCTGAGTCAGGCAGGTCGTCCGTTGCTTTTTTCAGTGAGAAGCTATCGGGATCAAAGAAAAATTATTCCACTTATGATCTGGAGTTCTATGCCTAGTTCAGTCCCTGAAGCATTGGCGTCACTACCTATACAGAAGGAGTTTATTCTGTTTACCGATCATGAGGCCTTGAAGTACATCAATGGCCAACACAAGCTGAGTAACGTCATGCCAATGGGTAGCATACTTGCAAGAATTCACTTTTACGCTGAGGCACCAAGCAGGAGTTTGAACCGCGTCGCAGATGCCCTGAGCCGTCGTACCTTACTTCTCACCACCATGAGACTAAAGTTGCAGGATTTGAGACGTTCACATATATGCAGCTGATCCTTCCTTTGGAAGGATATTTCAGGAGGTAACTGAGGGTCACCGTCATGATTTTGTTTTGCATAATGGGTATCTGTTTCGTGGATTACAATTGTGCATTCCAGATTGTTCATTGAGGCAGCAAATTATAAGTAACTCCATAATGAGGGACACTTTGGCCGAGATAAGACATTGGCCCTTATCTCTTCTGAATTTTTGGCCCAAGTTGACTAGTGTGGCCCATTATGTGGACCGTTGTTATGTGTGCCAGCGGTCTAAGGGAGTTCTCACCAATACGGGATTGTACACTCCCTTACCTGTTCCTGAAGCTCCTTGGTTTGATGTCAGCATGGATTTTGTACTAGGCTTACCCGCACCCAAAGGGCCTCTGATTCTATCTTTGTTGTGGTTGACAGGTTTTCTAAGATGGCTCATTTTGTAGCTTGCAGAAAGACTATGGATGCTGACCGGATTGCCCATCTCTATTTCAAGGAGATTGTACGTTTACATGGTGTTCCTCGATCCATCACTTCAGATCGTGATACTAAGTTCATCAGTCATTTCTGGAAGAGCCTGTGGGGGAAACTGGGAACGCAGTTGAATTTCAGTAGCGCCTACCACCCCCAGACGATGGCCAGACTGAGGTGGTGAACCGAAGTTTGGGAAACCTTTTAAGGTGTTTAGCAAGAACGAAGCCGAAGCAGTGGGATTTGGCATTGCCTCAGGCAGAATTTTCCTACAACAGATCAAAAAACAGAACCACAGGTTTAAGCCCATTTGAGATTGTCTATGGTCAGAACCCATCCGGGTGTTGGACTTAGCCCCTATTCCACGTATAGGACGTTTCAGTCCTAAAGCAGAGAGATGGCAAAGTATCTTCGGGGTATCCATGAGCAGGTGAAACAGACCATTCATGAGAGCAATACCAAGTACAAGACTCGGGTCGACAATCATCGTCGTCAGGTACTTTTTGATGTTGGTGATTTTGTTTGGGCTGTATTAACTCGTGATCGTTTTCCTGTTGGTGAGTATAATAAGCTTAAGGATCGGAAGATTGGACCTTGTGAGGTCGTGCAGAAGATCAATGATAATGCTTACAGGTTGCGACTTCCCAGTCACTTGAAGACTTCTGATGTCTTTAATGTGAAGCACCTGAGTCATTGTTTTGTGGATCCTGATGACACTACTCTGAACTCGAGGACGAGTTCTTTCCAACCCGGGGTGACTGATGCAGGGGGATCCGAGACAGATGATGCTGAGCTATCAGATTGCACGTTGATGGCGCTGAGATACCATGAGTTGGCAGATCAGCGCAAAGGCGGGAATTGATTGTGACATGTTCCTTATTGGGGTCGTTTTGAGTATTTTCAGTCTTTTGGCCATAACTTTGGCTACAGGTGTCAGAATCGCGCATAAGACCCCAATCCGGAAAGCTCTTTTCAACGCACGCTCTCCACATTGAGCTACGCTCCATATGGCCTTTTTTCAACCTCAAATTCTGCCGTTTTCCCTCCGAATCACTAGATTTACTATTTTTTACTATTTATGGTAATTTTCGTTTGTTAATTAGGAAGTCAATTTAAATCCGATCTAGACCGGATTTTTGGGAGATTGCTTATTTTATTTCGAATTTCAATTTAGAGTGATTTTCGGGATTTTGCTATTTTTGGCAAAATTCGAATAAAGACGATTTTTTTGCTATAACAGCCCGGCTTGTGGACTGCTTTTTGGATGTTTTTGATTTTATAATATTTTATTAAACCCTAGAGACTTTTTTTCTCTAGTTTTTGGGCGAATTTTCTCTTGTGAATCGTCTGTCGGAGCTAGCCTACAGGATAATCACTATTCTGTCTGGCGTCAAGATCATTCGGGTTTATTCCAAGGAGCATAGTATGTATGAATGATCAAGAGTCGAAGCCGAATCACTGAAACCCTCTACTTTTGATTGTATGGTGTAATTACCGTAAGTGTTTAGAAAAAAATAACTGTTTGAGTTAATTTGATCGTATAACATGGTATATAAATATTTGAATGTTTTAAATTGATTTTCAAAATTTTGAATGTCTTGACTTTTAGGTTTCTGATTTTTTGGAGGATAAGGTTTTCAGGAGGAGGAGGAGGAGGAGAAGAAGAAGGAGTTGACGGGAGGTTAACTGCCACATCAACAAAAAAACGAACAGAGGTAACGATAGGGACGGAAATGAAAACAAATTAAAAGTTCGATGATTGTATTATAAGTTTCAAAAATTAGGTGACTAAATATAAGCATCCTAAAGTTTGGGGACTATTTAAATACTTTATCCTGAGACTAATCGTGGTCGCTGCTTTTAAACGTTTTATCACGTCCCAATTTCCTGGTCACGTCTGTTAAAAAATAGTTTTGTAAATGAATGCATGACATATGGTTCTATTTGAAATTATCTTACTATTTTGGGTAAAGTATAGAAATGGTTCTAAGATTATAAGATACTGTTTTATTGAGTTTCTTAACTATTAAAAGTTATAAAATAGTCACTCGACTATTCATTATGTTTTAAACTCGTCCTTTTTATAAAAAAATTAACAATCTTCTGAGCTTAATGTTAACATGTTGACTGAGATATGATAATTATTTGAGATTAAGATTGTATTTTATCATATCTCACTCAACAAGCTAGCGTACAACTCAGACTATTGTTAAAATTTTAATGAAAATGACGAGTTTGAATATAATGAATAGTCAAGTGACCATTTTGTAACTTTTAATAGTCGAGGGACTCAACAAAGCAACTCTATATAATCGGATATCATTTTATAACTTTTAATAGTCAAATAACTCAATCAAATAGTATCTATAGTCAGAGAATCATTTGTGTCTTTACCTTATTATTTTATATTAAAAATTTTAAAAATTATTTTTTATTAAAAATTGGTAAAATATTTCTTCTCCGAAAAAGAAATTATAATTTTAATGATATAAAATAAACTGTTACACTTAAATAAAAATATATAATTTAAACACTTATTTATCAAATATCAATATTTTGTTATTCATTATGTCAAAGTTCTGTTTATATCAAATTTGGATAAACTAAATCCGAATTATTTTCTTTTGTAATTATTTTCTTTTGTAATTATTTTAAGTTTGATTTGTTGATTGGAATTATTTTCAATTTGAGTTTTTTCGAGTTAAATTACTTTAATTCGAGCATATATTAATTCAAATAAAATTGATTCGACTTTAATTAAATTAATTTTAAATCAGCATATTAGAATCTACATTAAATTTTAAAACAAATAAATTAATTCAAATAATCAAGTTGAAATCAAAATTCTTATGCAATTTCAACTCTTAGGTGGCGTTTGGTTCGTTGGAATCTCATGGAATTAGGGGGAATAGAAATCCAATTCTACTATTTTTTCATGTTTGGTTCAAATTTTCAAATGGGAAATTGGAATCCAATTACATTAAGGGAGTGAAAGTAAATTTCATCTATAACATGATGGAATTGAAATCCTTTGGAGGAGGGAATATGGAATTTGACCATACTACCCTCATCAATCTTTTGGTATTCAGGTCGGATTTTTTTTTTAAAATTTCAGGTTCGGGTCGGACGGGTTTTTTTAAGTTTGAATTCGGGTCGGGTCGGGTTTTTTAAGTGTGATATTCGAGTCGGGTTTTTTTAAGTGTGATATTCAGGTCGGGTCGGGGTTTTTTAAGTGTGATATTTCAGTCGGTTCGGGTTTATGGTGAAAAATACCCGACCCAAAAAATATAATTTTACATTATATTTAGGAATAATTACAATAATACCCCTCTATATATAATTTTTTTCAATTAAGTCACTGTTTTTATTGAATAAAAATATTTTATTATTATTTCGGGTCGGGTTTCTAATTCATATATTCAGGTCGGGTCGGATGAAACTTTATTTTGGTCAGGTCGGGTTTCAGGTGGAGGTTCCATTGCTCTCAGGTTGGGTCGGGTGGACTAAAAACTCGACCTATGGCCATCCCTAATTGAGATGATTTTAACTTATAATGTTTATTAATATAATTTTATAATTTATTGAAATAAATAATCAATCAATAAATGAAAATTTAATATTTTTTAATTTTTTATAATATATTGGTACATAAATTATAATAAAACAAATTAAAATTAAGCAAAAAAAAATAAGAAGGGTAATTTTGTCATTTTATATTACTAAAAACAAAATATAGAATTTGATTCCAATTCAAGTTTCTGTCAACTAAACATATTTCAAATTTAGATTTCAATTCCTACAAATTCTATTTCTTTCACAATTTTAATTTTCTCATAAACATTTCAACGAACAAAACACCACCTTAGTCTAACTCGGATTATTTTGAATCTTAATTAACAAGAGGAGAGAGAAAAACAAAAAAATCTTAATCTTAATATGACAGGGTGCTGACGGTGGAGCCTACATTCAATTTGTCCGCATCTATTATTGGTTCATGTAAGAAAAATCAGACACTAAATTAAAGTTTCATTTCTCGCATCACTCTCTCCTCTCCGGCTCTCATTTGGCCTTGTGCTTCTCTGCATGCTTTTGTCTTTGTTTTAGATAATAAAGAGGAAAATAAAAATGGTGCCCAACAGCCTCCTTCGATCAGCTCTCAAAACCCAGGTTCTAATTTTGCAATAGCCAGATGCTTTCTTTTTCTTTTTGGTCTACCCTTCGATCGACCTTTTGTTTTAAAGAAGCCATCTTTCATGTTTTCTCTTCCATGATCGGATGATGACAAGATACCCTTTTTTCCGCTTCTTCTGATGTAAACAAAGACTTGTAGATCATCATGTTTGATTTTCTTTTTGACTGAGAAGTGTTAGTAGAAGGAAGAAGCTTAATTATTAGTGTTTTCTCTCTTACTGTTGTTGTCATGATTTGTTGGACTTTTTGCACTGTTTCCGGCTTTATGTATACTTTTTTGCAGATAAGAGTTAATGGATATCATCGTTTAAGCATTTTGAATTTAAAATTAAATTAACTTTCTTGTTTTTCCTGGATCTACTTTTGAGTATCTATTTCGTAAAAATGTTAAAAGGGAATATGATCGGAGATGCTCAGGAAATTATGGACTGGATTCTTCAGTACTGAAAAATGTTTTGTCGTACTAAATCTACTACCTCATTTTCAAGATTCAACTTCGTTGGCTGTAATTTCAGGTTCTGCTTGGTTTCTGAGAAAATACTGACCTGCGCAAGATTTATTCTGGCTAGCATAGCCATGTCTTGTTTATAATCCATTAATATGAAACCCCTTTCCGTGACATCTGAATGATCACATTACTAAGTCATTGAGTGGCGTCAGTGGTAAAAGGGAATGTTTTTCTCCCTGAAGGAACTGGGTTTAAGCAGCTGTGTTTGATTTGGTTCATTTAAGATATCATATATCAAATTTAGTGGAGCAACAGCCACTTGATTTTTCGTCTTCCTTTAGTTTTTTGCATTGATTCTCAAACATTGTATTAATTTTATTTCCCCTTGCCATTTACAGTTTGGTTCCTACATAAAAAATGCTGCTGCATACAGAAGTTCTATGGACCACCCACTTAAGGGTCCATTGCTGGCAAGATTTTATAGTACTGAGCCATCTTTGCAGAAAGAAGATTCAGATTTTAAGGATGGTAAGGGTATGTATATTTTAGGTATCAATAACTCAGTATTCAAACTTTTGTTCATGTTCGTCTTATCTCATATAGTAGTGTACATCCCTTGTCTGTGTTGTTACTCATATTGTGGATACCTTTGTTTATGCATATAGAAATGAAATCTGGAGATTTAAATTGATTATTATTCTTTTAAATAAATTCATTTAATGTCTGACAATTTATATTTGAAGGTGCATTCTATATTGATGCATATGGGGTATGTATTAATGTATCTCCTTTATATCAGGTTTAAGGGGCATGATATGCTCGCTCCATTTACAGCAGGGTGGCAGACCACTGACGTGAATCCCCTGGTTATTGAAAGGACTGAGGTACGAGTCTAAGATATATATTTTTTCTTTTACTTAATCAAAATTGCTTAGGTGAATGAACTCACCTCAAGAAATGCTCTTTCATCTTTTCTTCTAAAGCTACTCTTCATTCCTGCTGTGATATCAATGTAAAACTAATCTTGCACAGGGATGCTATGCTTATGATGCCAATGGGAAAAGGTATCTGGATGCTCTTGCTGGTTTATGGTGTACGGCATTAGGTATTGATGTTGTCTTGTTATTTTAAAAATATCTCTCGGCTCTCTTCCTCTTAGGGATGGCAACGGGGCGGTTTCGGGCAGGGATTAGTCCCCGTTTAAAAAACTCGTACCCGTCCCCGCTTAAAAAACCGCAGGGATTTAAACGGAGATCCCCATCGGGTAATCGAGGAAAACCGCGGGGAAACGAGTATCCCTGTTTAGCATAAACGGTTATTTAAACGGGTAATTTTCACAACAGGAATAACCGCGGTGAAAATTATCTGTTTAAATAACCGTTTACCTTAGATGGTTATTTTTCACTACGGGATCCCCGTTACCGTTTAAATTTCACACGATGACACGAGTTATTTAAAAAATAATGTCATTATCGGATCTAAACTTACTTGAAACGCCAAACACCACCAAATGCTTCCAAAATATAAAAACAAAACAATTCAAATAGACAAATATAATGACAACGACTAATAATATAATGTTTCAACTTTCATAAACGAAATCATTCTTCCAAAGTTCCAACTTCCAAGTCACGTCAACGACACCACCACTGTCATCAAACAGTTGTGACCCCCGATTGCTACAATTACACAAAAAATTATAAGCCACCAAAATTTATATAAAAAAGTTAATGATATCACGTATAACTTGTATATCAATTTAGTACCTCGTCACCATCATCACGATCATATTCGATGCTTTAACAATATGCTTTGGACTCTTGTGAACAAGTTGCTGTATTTATTAATTTATATAACATATCATATCAACAATACAATTGAAAAAATAAACTTATAAGTAAAAGAAACAATTGATTATCTCTTATTTCGTTTTTTAACCAACTTTGGGCACACATTAGCACTTCCAACGTCTTTGGATGAAGACGACTCCGATGAGGACTCACCAATCTACCACTTGTACTAAAGGCAGACTCGGACACAACAGTGAATATTGGAATTGCTAATATGTCTCGGGCAATTTTTTGTAATGTTGGATACTTGAAACCATTTGTTTTCCACCAAGACAAAATATCAAGCTCCGAATTGATCGGCTGGCGAAGTGAAGTCACCAGCAGTGGAGCAGGGAAGGTGAAGATCGGCGAAGCAAGACTTGAGATCAGCCGCAGAGAAAGTGACGAGTAGGTCTAGATGTGTACTCCTAAATCCTAATCTCCTTTATATATATATTTTTAATTTAAATTAAATTTATTAATATTATATATACATAAATAAAATAATTATTTTTAATATTTATCGGGCCGGGTATTCGGTTAATCGGGGCGGGGATTACCAAACCCGTCCCCGTTTAAAAATTTTGGTTTTCCCCATCCCCGTCCCCGTTTATCATCCCCGAACCCGACCCGTTTAATTCGGTTTTCCCTGACGGGTTCGGTTTTTTTTTGCCATCCGTACTTCCTCTGTTGTTTTCTTTGCATTCTCTTCCTCATTCAATATTCTCTACCATTGATGATGTCTCTGCTGTTGCACTTGGTCTATACTATAATCTGTGATGACCATTCAGGGATGTAGTATATCATTTATGCCTGCATGTTAAATATTTGTTGTTTGCCCCTTTTAGAATGTGCTGTATCTAGATCAGTCATTCTTTATTGTTCTTGCATGTGGAAACATATGCAAATGCACCACCACAAACTGAGTTAGAGCTTTTAACTTCTTAACTGTGTTCCCATTCTAGGATTATTGTTAAATTGGAGTTATGCCTTTTCTAAATGTCCACTGCATCTTCTTGTTTACCCATGCATTTTTAATCAACAGAAAAAAATGAGCCTAAACGCTATGATTTTATGGCAGAAGAATTTCATGAAGTCCCTTATGTTTGCTAAATTTTGTAGGAGGAAACGAGCCTCGACTTGTGGAAGCTGCCACTGCTCAATTGAATAAATTGCCATTTTACCATTCGTTTTGGAATCGTACGACAAAACCTTCACTGGTATTCATCAGAGTTCATAATCCCATGGTTTCATCCATCCAATGCAATTTTTTCACTTAGAATATTTCTCTCATTAGGTTATGTCGTGTTCTGCATAATATATATTGTTCATATTGCCTTTGAGTTGTTTATTACAAACAAATTTAAAGAGAGAAAATATTGATCTTACAGGATCTTGCTAAGGATCTTCTTGAAACTTTTACTGCAAGAAAAATGGCAAAGGTCTTCTTTACAAACAGTGGATCTGAAGCAAATGATACTCAGGTTGTCTTTTCAAGCATTCATATATGTAATGGACATATCTTGATGATAAGTATAAACTGAAAAGGGGGTGAAGTTGGTCCCTGCTGATGTTTGACTTTCTTCATTATTTATATGTAGGTGAAGCTCGTTTGGTATTATAATAATGCACTTGGAAGACCAAATAAGAAGAAATTTATTGCTCGAGCAAAATCGTAAAATTCAACTACTGAATCAATATTGTTCTTTTTTGCTTCTCTTTGTGCTATTTCTTGAGTACTTACCTCCCTTCTATTCTCTAAATATCTCTAGATACCATGGTTCAACTTTGATATCAGCTAGTCTTTCTGGGTAAAGTTTACTTTTTTTTGTCAAAATGTTTTACTTTTTTTGTCAAGATTTATGCTTAGTTGCTTGAAATCTAGTTTGTAATGGTTAGATTGCCATTACAGGCTTCCTGCTTTACATCAAAAGTTTGACCTTCCAGCTCCATTCGTGTTGCACACCGACTGCCCTCATTATTGGCGCTATCATCTCGAAGGTTTTCAATTTTACCAGCCTTTTCTGAGATATACTTTTGAGAGTTCGAAATAACAGGCATCTTTATTCATGTCTCAGGTGAGACGGAAGAGGAGTACTCAACCAGATTAGCCAACAATTTAGAGAATCTTATCGTGAAAGAGGGTCCAGAAACGGTAATGTCAGCTGATATGTTTTAAACATGAAATGGGAATCCTTTTGCAACTTGAAGGGGTTTTATAGCTGACCTAGCAAGTTTGTTTATCTTAGATTGCTGCATTCATCGCTGAGCCTGTGATGGGAGCAGGAGGTGTTATACTTCCTCCTGCTACTTATTTCGAGAAGGTGAGCTTTTACTAGCTAATTATAGTTTGAAATAACTGTTTTTTTTTCTGAGCCCATGAGCATTTTAACATGGTTTTCCTGATTTACTGGAACTCAAAACGGCATGGTAGCACAACATAGTTTGATGCGTGCAAAAGCATTATCACTTTTCTGCAATTTTTCATTTTTTCTGCTCCGATATCTTTAAAAAATTCTCTGCTGTTTTTACTGATGTAGAATTTCAAATATCATGCAGATACAAGCTGTTGTGAAGAAATACAACATACTTTTTATCGCAGATGAGGTACTCAATTATCTCTGTGTCCATATTGATATTGCCATCAATGCTTTTAGAAATATTTCCATTATTTGTTTTTAAGCATGCTTGTGTTCTTGCTTTAGGTTATTTGTGCATTTGGAAGGCTTGGGACAATGTTTGGGTGTGACAAGTACAATATTAAACCAGATCTTGTTTCAGTAGCAAAGGTGAAGCTGTAATATGATATATTCGAGTATAAAATAGGCTACAACTGTGAGATAATTCTCATCTTCTGGCATATGCTGGTATTGTGTTCTACAGGCCCTTTCTTCGGCATATATGCCCATCGCAGGAGTCATGGTGAGCCCTGAAATTTCAGAAGTCATTTATTCTGAAAGCAACAAACTTGGTATGGAATATTACTCATTAAATGACGTGTTCTTATTCACTTTCTCAGTGCCTGGTCTAATTTACGCTCATTTCAGGTACTTTCTCTCATGGATTCACCTACTCTGGACACCCTGTATCCTGTGCAGTCGCAATTGAAGCACTCAAGCTCTACAAGTGTGTTTCTATCCTGCCACTAAGTAGAAAAAATAACATATTTTTTAAATGTCTAGATAGCTAACAGAAGTTTCTATATAGCTGTTATTTCATGGAGTAGAACTCCATGGAGTAAATAAAAATAAAAATAGGTTAAATCTTCATGTTATCTTGAAAGGCACATGAATAACCGAAGTAATAACCAAATAGTGCCATAATGAAAACGTTACCAAGCTTATTTCTTCAGGTTGTATATGGTTAACAGTCGTTTTAAAGAAATCTGTTATATGGCTCTCTTTTTCAGCTAAATATTCTTTATTTAATCAATTAACCTGCAAAACGTCGTTGGACATTTTCTGACTCGAGTTAATTTGCATATTGTGTGCAATACTCAGGGAAGTCTATTTCACATCCTTGCAGGGAGAGAAACATTGTTGAGAAAGTGGAGAGCATCTCACCTAGGTTTCAAGATGGTCTAAAATCCTTTTCCGACAGTCCTATTGTTGGAGAGGTACGTTCTGCATTTGATATATCCAGTTTATGCAGTCAATATTCAGTAAGCGTGAGACATGAAATGGTTACCCTTCACTGATTCTGCAGATCAGAGGCACTGGCTTGATTCATGGTACCGAGTTTACAGACAACAAGTCACCTAATGATCCGTTCCCTTCTGAATGGGGTATGTTCCATTTCTACTTCCTATTTCTCCTTGAGAGAAAACTATCATCTGTATGCATGATAGGTGATTTGAGTTGCTTTTTTATTTTTATATAAAGGCAATTGAGTGACGGATTTTATATCGTTACTCGACAGGAATTGGTGCATATTTTGGATCACAATGTGAGAAGCAAGGGTTGCTTATACGTGTTGCAGGCGACAGCATAATGATGTCTCCACCATTAATAATTACTCCTCCGGAGGTCGACGAAGTAAGTTTAAGGATGTTAGCTCTATCTGCTGAATTATCTTTAAATTTTAAAGTAAGTCCTAGCAAATTATCTTGTATGACCGTTAGTCACTCTTAGTTTCCCTTCTCAAGCTTTCATCGACCATAGAGAAAATTTTTCCAATTAAATGTTTGGTTTCAAATCGCAAGAAGGGTTTTTGGTCATGTCATGTTTATCATGATTGTAGTAAGTATCGATGGTGCTGTGAGCCGAAACCGCAGAAGAATGATAATAACTGAAAACTTGCTATTCGACTTTCTCTTGGTTGACATATAGAAATAACAGTTCTAGCTGTTGTTAAGCAGGGTTGTACTATAATAAATACTAATCCTGGACTCATTACTACCTGCAGTTAATAAACAAATACGGGAGAGCGTTGAAGGCGACGGAGGAGAGGGTGAAGGAACTCAAGTACCAGCAGAAGAAACAGTGAAGAGACTTAGTTGATGATGGTGAAAATGGTAATGCTGCTTCTTGTGAACTGACAGCTATCTCTATTAAGTCGGTAAGTAAATAAAGGTGGTAGCTGTGGACTCTTCTGATATGCATAGAGTTCATACGACATATCTGTAAAGATATTTGGTGCCTTAATAAAGCAACTGTTTTCTGTCATGCTTTGTTTCTTGTTTTTCACCTGCATTTCATTTGTTGTCGTGTTTGCGACTAAACCGACAAAAAAATAAAACGATACAAGTATTCACGGGTCGGATAAATTCAGGAGTTTTTAAGTGTAGCTTATTGTTTTGTTCAAGTAAATTTCTTGGTCAAAACCTTCTCGGATATTCATTTGAATAGGTAATCCGACCCATAAAACTCTTATGAATTCAAATGAAAACAAAATGGGAAATGTCGTTGTTATGTTGGGTAAATTTACATTTGTAATTGATTTTGTTATCAGATAAGGTTTAGGTACAACTTGTGAACATAAAAGGGTGGTTGGTCGGTCGTTTATGGATTGGGCGCCACTTCGAGACCAAATATGAAATCCTACTGGTATATTTCTACTAGTTATGTGTTTAATGTTGTGTATGAGTTTAAGGATAATAGCCGGTTAAAGAATTACATATAATAAGTGTAATTGAAAATGTTATAAAAATTATAATATTTTTTTGTTAGATTGTAACCTAAAACTAACTTTTTGCTAACATTTTCGGTTCAATAAAAAATGTTACCTTTTTCATAATATTTTCTGTTGACAATCGAAAATATTTCTTTTTTATAACATTTTTAGTTGAATCTAAAATGTTATAAAAAATAAGAAAAAATATTGCGTCCAACTGAAAATATTATATTTTCTTATAATATTTTCAATTGTACTCATTTCTTATCGTTTATTAGCCTTGAATTAAACTATCGTATTATAGAACTACCCGTTGTGTAATGACCAATCAAACCTTCATCATGGTAAGACAGTTTTTCAAAAAATAAAAAATCAGATCATCGGATGGTAATTGATTAACTTTGGGTAAACTACTTAAAATGACCATTTAACCATGAAACTAATGTCAGTATGACCATCATATTTTAAATTTTGACAATATAATTATATAATTATTTAAGTGATTTCGATATAGCCAACTACGTTACAAAATAAACCGTACAGGTGATTTGTCTGTCATATGACTATATTGTCAGAATTGAAAGTATGATGATCATATCGACACTAATCTCATAATTAAACGGTGACTTGAATAGTTTACCCATTAACTTTTATACCACCGTCAAAAAAGGAAGATCAAGATAAAAGTTGGAAGCGGCACCTCAAAGTTCATCCTGGGAGGAGCTTTTGATCGTCGGTATTATTTTAGGAAAAGCCCTATGAGTCTTTGATTATTCATTCCTTCCCTTGGTCGTTTGTCAAAACGGATCTAATGGTTTGTGGTTCAACAAATACCTAAATGCTGCAATGATAATACAAAAAATTGAAGAATGTTTGAAATTCAAAGATCATCTTCCATCAATCTAAAGCAATCTTTCATAACCTTCCAAGAGAAATGAGTAAATAGCATTGCATCGTACAACAAAACAACCCAGAAACATATCATAGAAACGGATTCAAATCCGTCCTTAAAATGCAAAATGTTCGAAGCACTAGGTTGAACATCAAGCACAAAAACGATAACATGGTACCAAAAAGACGCTCAAAACCTAAGTTTAGTAAAAAAAAAAACACCCCAGTCTTGAACCTCTCCTTGGAAGAATCGATTTTCTTGTCCTTGGTCTGAAGAGCGTCGACGGAAACCGCTCTTTAAAGTCAACGTGAGGGTGTAGCGCATCAAATGCTGGTAATTGACGAGCTCGACGAAGCACTTAACGCGTAACTTCTTGGCTGTTTTCTTGGCGGATACCCTAGCTGGGATACTTCTTTATCCCTGCAACCAAACATTGGTCACGTGTGCCTTCGTCGAAGGATTTCATGATCACCGCTTTGCGACCGGTGTGTATCGACCTTGGAGGACGATTAAGGCCTTGTTGGGTTTCAGAAACTTCACCATGGCGACGACGGCTGCAACTACTCCTCGGGTTGTCTCCAAGCAGAAGCCCTAAGTCGAGAAAGAATGGAAAATTACAAAGAGGTATCCCGTAAATTAACCGAACTAACACGAAGTAATATATGTTTGTTCATATTCGTTCGTTTAACTTTAACCGAAATAATGAATTAACACAAACATAAACGAATACAATAAATGAAATAAACGAACATAAACAACAATAACAATAATCACATAAAATTCATTAGTATAAGTTGAAACTTCATAGTTAATTTGTATTTAATTATTTTGGTTTTTTTTATTTGTATTTAAAATTAATTGAATTTTAAAATATTAATGGGTATTAAATTAAAATTTATTGGGCCTTAATATTTTAAATGGATCTAGAGAGATTGGGCTAAACATAAATTAACATAAACGAACGAAAGTAAACGAACATAAACGAATAAACATATTATCAAACGTTCACGAACGTAAATGAACAAACGAGTCATCTGTTCGTGTTCGTTCATTTAATTAAACGAACACAAAATCTTATTCATATTCGTTTGTTTAATAAATAAACGAACTTTCTACTGAATAATTCACAAATGATTCACTAAACGTTAAATTCGTTTACAGGCCTAGATATATATTAGTAGTATGGAATAGGAATAGTGAAACCCTAACATCTTTGTATTCTTGCAAGGTTTGATGGACTGCAATGGATCGGATCAATTTTTTCTTTAAATTGTGACGTCCAAGTCAACTCGAAGAATGTAATATTTAAGTTAATTAGAATCTATTAAACAATTTCACTGATTAAAAAATAATGTTACATTCCTTGGAAGTTTCTACGCATACAAAATTATCAATAGATTAAAATAATTCTAAATAAATATTATCTTATAATTATCTAATCTAATTAAAAATCAATCCAATTCAGTAATCTCGCATCTAATTTAACTCTTTTTTTCGTATCTAATTTAACGCCGCCAAATATGCACTCCGTTAGTGGCGTTTTGCCCCTAAAACGCCGCTAATCGAAACTGATTTTCAACATATCTTCTTCATATTTTGTATTACCCAAATTTAACCTGTAACAATATCCAATAACCATCTTAAACATAATTACGATTAGAATTAAGTAATAATACATAAAAACATAAATAAATCAAAGTTTACAAACATCCAAGTTAAATATAATGTAGTTCAATATTTTTTAATAACATAAACAAAACATTAACCTAATAAAACACCTAGGATGATGAATTCTTTGTTTAATTATGTTGCATCATCTGCTTCATAGCTTCAATTTGATTTTGAAGTTCTTCATATTTTTTCTCTCGCTGCTCTCTCTGCTTCTCTCGCTTCAGCTTCGACTTTCATTTGAGTAATTTTTCATCAACTTGACTCAGCTGTTGTTTTAATCGATTAAAGAAGACTGGTTGTGTGGGTTTCGATTGCAGAAGCAACAAGCCCGTAACTTCCCTTTCCAATGACCTCCTAAACTTGATATCGGTTTGTGTCTCCGTACTAGATGAAAATTTCTTTCTCAAGTGCACCCTGTATAGCACCATTGTTTAGAAACATCAAAATTCATAACTAGAGAGAAGGAAAAAAAGCTAGAAAGTGTACAGGAGATGCATGTATTGAAAACAAATACTTTATACTTGTATTATACTATCATTGGCAGACACTACCCACTACTATAAAACCAAAAAGAAATGAGGCTTAACAGTGCATGCTAGCTAAGGTGAAAAAAATCTACCTAAACATATTCAATAGAAACTCTAGGTTCGCAAATGCAACTTCTCAATAACAATTTCTATTATGCTTCCAAAATGAAAAGAAATTTGTTCTCTTCATGCCTCTCAACAATTACTATAAATAAAATATAAGCGTACATACAATGAACTTGGTTTCCAAATTTTAGAATAATAGAACAATGCTTGCCTGCTAAAAGTACAAAGAGAATCATATATATCTTTGAAATGGTGTTTTGGGATTACCTTGGTAGTAAAATATGGAACATACCATAATTTTATTATCAATTCTTCCACCTTCCTGGTTTTTCTTTTGAATTTATGTTTTATTTTCTATTATCAAGAAATTCATTAGGGAAAAATAGCCAATCTTCAATGAAAGGAAAATCCACGAAACCTGAATGTTAGCCTAATCTTTGATTTGAATAGAAAATTTTAACTATCACACATGAAGATAAAAAGGCAACCAAACTCACTTTGAAGCAAGATGAAAAATAGAAGCAGCAAACCACCCTTGGGTACAACCATGTTGGGAAATAAACGAGTACGAGTAATTTCCCTATAACCAGATTAGTGAGAATGTGAAATAAAAGCGGAAAAAAATACCCGAAATTGATAACGGAGTTCAGCCAATTATGCCTACGTCTCCGGACTGCTGCAGATCTTTTACTGAAGAGAAAATTTACAGGTGTTTACAAAACACTCACAACTCACAAGAAAACTCTCTAAACTCTTTAGTATTGGGAGAAAAATGATTTGGGATGATTATGAAGCTAAATGAGTTAGGGTATTTATAGTTGAAGCTTAAGGACTAATCTTGAAAATCCTAAAATACAGGGACTAAAGTATAGTTATCCCATGCAAAAAAAAAATCAACAAAATTAAATGCACCAAATTTGGTGCCCCCAATTTTGATTTCCAACCCCCCAATTTTGACTTCCAACAATCTCCCACTTGAAGACTGATTTTAATCTGTCTTCACACCTCGATCAATGCAGCAACATTTCTGGTCTTGTTACTCTAGCATGCCAATTGAAGCTGAACACAATTTCAGTTTGTCCGTAGTCACCGTCTTTGTTAACATGTCTGTTATGGAGCGCTTTCTTGTCTGGTGGTAATACAGCTAATTCTCACGTCTGATTTGACATAAGCGAGTCTATCTCATCTTTCATGGAAGACTCACACTTGACTAAATCCTCCACTTGTATTGCTTAATCATAGCACTCTGGTCATCCTATACGAACTGCTTGCCTTGGCTTTTGCCGCATGTAACATCAACTTGGTTGCCTTTCGACACCACCACTTGCTCATGTCCCCCCATAAGGACTCGATCTCCTATAACGATTGTGCTTGCTTTGGTTCTTGCCACCAAGTGATGAAATGGGCTAACACTCCCACATATGCATCTCTACCGTAAGAACTCTCTTTCCTACAAGTCTTGATTTACCTCGGTTTGGACCCTCCCGGTCCTCTGGCAAAGTCTTGGATCCCCTCCAAACTTTGGTTTCTCCGCGTTAAAAGTTAGGTCTTGCTCGACCTATACTCACTTAAAACATCAAATCAACCTTAAAAGAACACTAGAGTAGTATTGAGATGTACCTTCCCCTCTGATTTCATTGGCATTTACTCAAAATTTGCGTTAGTTCTTCTTACTCTCCAAAGTCTGACACTCCTCGCATTGAACCCTTGTCATTGGAGTTCTTTACACCACCATGCATTGACAATTTCTCACGACAAATTTTGATGCCCTTTCTTGCCTCCTCCCTTCTAACATGAAGGTTGGAGCTCACTTCTCACCTTGCAAGTGGGTAGTTTCTCCACGGTTGCCTTATCCTCTAATGTCTTTACTGCCTTCGACTCTTGTCTACTAGTCTTTGAAGGATTGTTCCTTACTTGAACATCCTCAGCAAGCCCTTGCTTCAACCCTTCTCTTATGATGGTCTCTGAAGCCATGTTCTCTACACGAACATGCTCAACAAACTCCTTGCACATGGCCAACTCCTCCTGCACTTGGATTTACTTGCCTTGGCAGAAATGAACCTTACTGAGTCAAATCTCAATGCCTCTTCGATCCTGGGTTCGTCCTCTTTTTTGGACAACTCGATCTTGGGCTCATCCATCACCTTGGATGACTCGACTCCCCTCGGGTAATCTTGCAACACTTCTGGCATCTTAAGTTTGTGCCCCCTCGTTTGCTCGACTCTTACCCTCGGCTTAGCATCTTTGGCACTTGAACTTGTGCCAAGACTGCACACATCTTCCCCAGACTCACCATCTGGTTCATCATTAAGTGGATTTTCTCTGCCACTCGAGGAACAACGTTCCTCATCCTCTGACTAGCCTTCATCACGAAATCTCTTTCCACTATCCTCAGCTTTCAGTTTTGCTTTGGAAGTCTTGTTCTTCTTGACTCCAAATTATTTGATGGACTCAGCGATTGTCAAGGCTTTAGACAACTCCTTGACTTTCCTTCGTTCCAACACTCTCTTCGCCCTAACACTCTCTTCGCCCATGGCTTCAATCCGAACATGAAAGTGAAAAATTTTATCTTCTTCAGTCAAACTTGGAACTTTGAGCATGAGTTTTATGAATCGACTCGCATACTCCTTAAGTGTCCCTTTATGCCTGAGACGCCTAAACTTGGACCACGCCTCCATCCTGGCATACTGTGAGCAGACTTGCTCACTTTGCACCTCAGCTTGACGACTTTATCTCTTGCTATCGCACCGGGTCCCTTCTTGTGCTCGACTGCTTTGACACCAGCAATCTCGTCATATTTCTATCCTTGCTTGGCTGCATTGATCCCATTAATAGGGCCAAGTCTTTTTCCTGTCTTGGTAGCTTTAACACTTGCGACCGCACAAATTCTCGCTACTTCGCCTTCTTCCATCCTCTTCATGATGGCTGTAAGGCGACGCTTCTTGGGACATCCTCTAATCAAATGAGGACCATCACATAAGTAGCACATCAATTTTTCCTTGTTCCCCTTCTTCTTTACATCGGACTTAGCATTGACATTCTTTCCCAATAGCTTTCCTTGGCTACGAACAGTCAATGGCTCACCTTGACCACTCGAAGAGCTTTCTATACCATCTCTCCGCTGCACCTTTTCCTGGTCCCCCCACTATTACCATTATCTTTGAACATGGGCCTGGACGACACATCACTACTTGGTTTGTCACTTGCAAGTTCAGTCAGCTTTCCGACTACAGATATGGACTCCGAAAGTCTCTAGGCATCACCTTGCTCTCCCCAGAGCATCGCCCCTGGTCTAAGTCCTTCCAAGAAGGTCTTGAGCACACCCTATTCACTCATTTCTCCCTTGCATATGAGCAGCTCCCTCTTGAGCTCATCAACTTCGTTTCTCAAAGTAATCGCTCCCACTCGAATCTAGCTTCTTTTAGATCATTTCTGACAATTCCTGCAAACCATCGTGTATTAGAACACCTCCGTCGACAAAATCGTATCGCCGACCAAATTTTACTATTTACAAAATTTACTATTAATGTGAATAGTAACATCGCAGAAAAAAACAAAATTCACCACCAAAAGATCTGATACCAGTTGTTGGGAAATAAACGAGTACGAGTAATTTCCCTATAACCAGATTAGTGAGAATGTGAAATAAAGCGGAAAAATAATACCCAAAATTGATAACGGAGTTCAGCCAATTAAGCCTACGTCTCTGGAATACTGCAGATCTTTTACTAAAGAGAGAAAATTTACAGGTGTTTACAAAACACTCATAACTCACAAGAAAACTCTCTAAACTCTTTAGTATTGGGAGAAAGAAATGATTTGGGATGATTATGAAGCTAAATGGGTTAGGGTATTTATAGTTGAAGCTTAAGGACTAATCTTAAAAGTACGCTAAAGTACAGGGACTAAAGTATAGTTATCCCATACCAAAAAAATCAACCAAATTAAATGCACCGAATTCGATGCCCACAATTTTGACTTCCAATAACTGGAACATTTTTTCAAGGAAGAACCAGTATCAAAGACAAGCAAGATCCAGGTAAGATATACATATATACAAAGGAACACAAAAATACAAACATTTATAAATTTCATAAAAAAGTTCATGTCATTAGACAAGATAAATCTGTATTAAATCGCCAACAAAGACAGATGAAAAACATTATGAAAGAGAATAAGTCTATCATGATAACATTAGCTAGCAGTAAATCATGTAACATGCTTAAGGAAAACCCCAATAATTTGTTGCAAGTGCCCTTGCATCAATCAAGCAAAGCATATGACATTATGAAAGAACTATACCTGATTAACCAACTGGTTTTTAAATTCATTTCTAGATTATCCTCATTCAAATCCTGCTCATTCATTTCATCATTTCTATCATCTACCACGATAAAGTATTTCTAAAAAAAGATGGTTAAGTCAATGACGGTAACAATAAGTTTAAAACAATGGTAAAAACGGATTCCATGAAAACAATTTATCAGTGTCTAGAAATGCATTGCAAGTATAAAGAATAATTAATATATGAATAGAACAATAGAGACTCACATCATCTTCATCAACCACTTCTCCTATAGCTGTTAATGGAACTAGTTGGGGTCCCAACTCAATCTTGTAGGCCTTTTGCATTTATTCGGCAATAGTTTGAGCCAACGAATCCTGGATTGACATGAGAGAAATATACAATATCTCAACATATAAAGAGTAGGGCAAAGAGTAAAGTAGATAATATACACAATAAAGGGGTTCAAAATTTACTTGATGACTTTCAAATTAGGGATTGTATGAATAGCCAAGAGCAGGCTCATCCACTGCAGGAATAATGGACTGTTGTGACACCTGTCTAGATTTACCACCCTGTTGACCATAAATAACGTGAAGAGAATCAAATTTACATGTAATCCCAAAAGAAGAACGCCATGAGAAAGGATAAATAGGATAATACCTTCATCTCCCCATATGGGAACCATGCCAGAGTTAGGGACAGATCCATCCTAAAAGCAAAACAAATCAAAATCAATATTTATCAAAATAATGAACAAAGTTTAGCTTTACTTCAATAACTACTCACATTGGTAACATCTCTAACTATAACATATTTAGCTTTTGAAGCCTTATGCTTTTTCTTCTTAGAAACTTCTGTTTCAAAGAGGGTACAACTTCAACAAAAAGGTTCTTTTTCAACATACTATCTATGTAACACCCCCAACCCGTACCCGACCCGAATACGAGTATGAGGTGTCACATTGACTTTTCAAACTTTGACTCTTGACAAAATTCAAAGAAAATTTAAATCTTTCATTAAAATAAAAGCGGTTTATTTATATAAATTGACCAAAATAATCAAAATCGATCAGAGCATATTCAACTCAATCAATTAGTACATGCCAACTATATTCAAATTAACCAAACACATTTAAATCATCTATTTTCTGATTTGAAATTTTGTAAGGGAGATGTTGACCTGTCTTGCTCTTCTTCGCTTCTCTTCTCGCTTCTTTAACCTACGTGTGAAACAATCACACACTAAGTCTATAACTTAGTGAGACATTAAATTTATAAAGAAAACTCTAAATGATTAAACATATATGAACATATTACTTCATGATGTCACACAATCATTATATATATAATATAATGTACACATATACACATCACACATTATTTCTATCATTAATCTTATTCTATTATCCACATTATTATCATTTATATCCTTTAATCATACTTTTCATCAACATATGACTCATTCAAACCATACACACATCATCATAACAATCATATAATACAATTCATATCACAAAAAACATATACTTCACAAGTACCATCTTCATTGTTATCTCTTTGTTTAGCCCATGTACACTTTTTGAGAACTATAGATATGTGAGTCTATTGAGGTTGTGCACTAATGCTGTCACCACAGCTCGTATAAATGCACCAAAGTGCCGCGTAGAATTGCACTGAAGTGCCATATCAAATGTCCCTACGGACCACGTAGAAAATTCCTTAAGAATCATATACATATACAAAGGATCAAGTATGTGTCTCAAAAGACATCACACATGTTCCAAGGAATAAATATATGTCCCGAAGGATCGCGTAGACCCTCGACTATTTGCATGCCAACTATACCCCTAGCTCTCATGACACATAACATGGGTATTATCATTTATGTCATTTAACATATTCATATATATACACATAGTTCACTTACGCGTAGAACATATTCATATAATTTATATTTACACGTCACATAGCTTATATTCTTTCTCACGTAGTCACATAGATCCATGTCATATAACATATATCCAAAGTGCATATAATCACGTAGATCATATCATATAGCTTAGATCATTTCTTAGATGTTCATGTAAACCTATATATCATATCTTGTTCACATATAATCATATATACTTCATATAGCACATAGAAACACCTAGAACACTTCCACATAGCTTATATCAATTTTTCGAGTCCTTTCATATTACTTGATAACATATATCCTATATGTATATAATAACTTATGTCATATCATCTACCTTATGCTTCATTTCTTTGTATTCCTTTAGATTACATAAATTATGTTGTATTTCTAAACATATATCGTTTAATAATATTTTATTTATATATTAATTTAATCTTTTTACTTAATTCAATTTCATATATTCCTTATAACCTTTTCATATAGCTCCATAAATCTTTAGCATATAACTTATCTTATATATTCGTATCATCCTTTTTATATTCAAGTTTCCTAATTGATATACTATTCCCATTTCATTATATAATTCAATCTTATTTAGTTCCCTTAACTCTCATTAAATCAAAAAGCTCTATTATACTAATTCTCATAATGGATCATACCACTATGTACTTGTCCAACTCATGTTTCTATTAAGCATATACTGTTACACATGTTTACCTAGTTCCTATCACTTCTCATGAACTCACTTTCATCATATTTTCCTATTATTACATATTTTATCTCATAACCATGTATTCACATAGTCTTATATTTCATTATCATATGACTTATATTTGTTCTCCTATAACTCTTTATAGACATCTATTTCCATTTCCATATATCACTTGACTTGTCTTCTATATTCCTATAATTTCATAACTTATTTTATATTCTCTCCTTAACACTTAATAGTGTTTTTACGTAAACCACATAGCACATACAAAAACATATAAATTCATATAATCAAACATACATACACTTCATGTTGTTAACATACTTATGATCATGACTTAATGAGCTATTACTATAGGAAATAGACTTATCACAAGTCCAATTTCCATATAATCTCATAAAAATAAACTGCACTCACCTTGGCCTCAATACGTTCCAATCCACTTATGATTTCCTCTCTTTCGATCGAATCTTAACTTGATAATCATTCCGGAACTTGTTCATGTTTGATATCTACATAATCACACATTGATACATATCAATATCCAATTGATATACTCTAATCTATCATTTCTTAGACCAAAAGAAAGGTTTTTCTATTTCCCATTTGAAGTGCGTCGATACATTCTACAGTGCATCGATGCATTCTTTAACATGTGCATCGATGCACTACCCATGCATCGATACACCAATCATCTTCGATGTTTTCATTTTAAGGGGGTGCATCGATGCACTCCTTATGCATCGATGCACTAATTGTATTCGATGTTTCTTCTTTAAAGAGTGCATCAATACACCTTGCCCAAAATTTGCATTTTAATCCTGAAAACCATCAACTTTTCACTCAATTCTTCTATTTTAAGCCCTTATCATGTCATTAAACTCAACTACCATTACTTAAACTAACTTATATCCATATAAACCATCTTTATCTTCCATATCTCATCGTGATTCTTAAAATTTAAGAATATTACTAAACTTTCAACTTTGTTATTAATCCTTTCTAACTTCATAAATCTCTTATTCTTATTGATGGAAAGTCAAATTCAACTTTAAATTCTTATTATAAACTCTATTTCAATATTTCACTCAAGAACTCCAAATCTTTAATCTTCCCTATTCCCTTTATCTTTTGATTTTAAGATAACTTAAGCTTTCCTTAAGCTTAGTTATCATCTAATGATCATAACCCAACCTTAAATTTAACCATAAATTATCTAAATAGAAGACTCACCTTTTGTTCAAGCCTTCACGTATGAAGAAGGAAGAAGAGAAGAGAACTCTTGAACCTTTTCTTTCTTCTCACGTGGTTTCCTTATCTTATAAGGGAAAATAAAAATCTTCCTTGTCAAATGACCATTTTACCCTTTACTTCATTTAATAATTACCAACAATCCCTCAAAAATATTTACAAATAAGACCCTGCATTTACAATTTGTTGAAATCATACTTCAAAGTTTCAAAAATTCCATTTTAGTCACTCACCCTGATTTTAGGATATTACAAATCTCCCCTCATTTTAAGAAAATTCGTCCTCGAATATTCTCATGTTGCCTCCTGTACTTAACATTTCCTTCCTTTAGTTCTTCAACTTCCTTTTTCATTTATACATTTATTTACTATCACTTATTATATACACAGTAACCAGTAACCTCAATCCATTCATGTCTTTTCTCTCATTCGATGCTGCATTTTCCTCTGACCTTTCTAATATTCCATATAATATCACTCATCACATAGACAATAACATCCATCTCTAATTACCTTATAACCATAACCAAATTCTTTTTCCATCATCATTTAACCAAGAACACGACCTTAAATCTTCTTTAAATATGATTCAACATACACTTTAAAGAATCTTTTCACATCACCTTGCACACTTTTCTTACTTCTATATCAAAATTAACATCTACACTTCCATATAACCTTTATCGTATCTGATCCTTTAATTCAATCCCTTTCATTTCTTTATTCCATTATTCCTTTATTTATTCCTTATACACAAATCATATCTTTCCTTTCATGTTCACATACTCTTGTGTTATCACCTATACTCATCTCTATGTACCAATCTTCATTGCATCCTCATAACTTTGATAACCCATTTCTTATACAGAGCTTCATTATTTATCATTTTTTATAATTGTATTTTTCTTCCTTAAGGTTTCATGCAAATACTTATCTCTTTTTTTTATATCATAGCTATCTAATCATAATACACAACTATATTCAGATTCACATCATAATTTATTAACTCAACTTTATCTTTTCCTGCAATCTCATAACTCTATCACTTTTACTCTGATAGTTAGTCAATAACATCTTTTCAATATAGGGCACAAGCCTATTCTACCAATCATATACATCCTTTCCGATAGAAATTATTTAAAAATTAGTTTACTTAACTTATCAATTTCACCTCTATCCTCATACATCCGGTAATTTCCGTTGTTCAAACTCAACATTCTGACTTCCTTTGTCTTATAAGCTGATCATCGATATACACATTCTTAAACTCTTCTGATCAATTCTTAACTTATATCCAGATCCACTTCATATCTTTTATCTTAACCTGACAATATCTTATAATCTTATAATTCCGATACATTTTTATCACATACTCTGGTTAGCCAATCGCTAACTCTTTCCATCTTAACTGCAAAACCTTATCATATACACACTCTTGCTTATACTCAATATTATCCCTTCGTTTCAAACCCATAAGCTCTGACTTTATACATCTTATGCGCTTGTCACTAATACATTTTTTCTTGAACTCTTCTACCAATTCTCACTGCATCATTTGATCTTTTAACGCTCTTATGGTGACACTTGTTCACCATATTCTACCTTATCCAATGAATAATAAGAATACTTCACATCACTTTTTTGATTCAAAACTAGGAAAATCTTCTATCATTATTCTAATATGCTTTCGACTTATGAAATCAACCTTTGATTTTATGAGGCACTTCCTGAGGTGTCCGCTCTTTATCCTGCCTGGCCAGGACAGGTGAATAGCTACAACAATCAGGAATATCACCTTTCACTTTATTTCTGAATTATCATAATCATACTTCTATTATAACTTAGCAATCTAATTCTATTAGCAAGACAACACACTCCTTACACTATCAGATCAGAAATTTTCACTTTATGTTGGCATGTATACATTTTTAAAACTCATTTGACTTCACTTTAAGCCTAGAATCGGCTAAACCTTAGCTCTGATACCATTAAATGTAACACCCCCAACCCATACCCGACCCAAATACGAGTCTGAGGTGTCATATTGACTTTTCAAACTTTGACTCTTGACAAAATTTAAAACTTTCATTAAAATAAAAGCGGTTTATTTATATAAATTGACCAAAATAATCAAAATCGATCAGAGCATATTCAACTCAATCAATTAGTACATGACAACTATATTCAAATTAACCAAACACATTTAAATCATCTATTTTCTGATCTGAAATTTTGTAAGGGAGATGATGACCTGTCTTGCTCTTCTTCGCTTCTCTTCTCGCTTCTTTAACCTACGTGTGAAACAATCACACGCTAAATCTATGACTTAGTGAGACATTAAATTTATAAAGGAAACTCTAAATACTTAAATATGTATGAACATATTACTTCATGATGTCACACAATCATTATATATAATATAATGTACATATATACAAATCACACATTATTTCCATAATTAATCTTATTCTATTATCCACATTATTATAATTTATATCCTTTAATCATACTTTTCATCAGCATATGACTCATTCAAACCATACACACATCATCATAACAATCATATAATACAATTCATATCACAAAAACATATACTTCACAAGTACCATCTTCATTGTTATCTCTTTGTTTAGCCCATGTACACTTTTTAGAACTATAGATATGTGAGTCTATTGAGGTTGTGCACTAATGCTGTCACCACAGCTCGTATAAATGCACCGAAGTGCCACGTAGAATTGCACCGAAGTACCGCGTAGAATTGCACCGAAGTGCCATATAAAATGTCCCTAAGGACCACGTAGAAAATTCCTTAAGAACCATATACATATACATATACATATACATATACATATACATATACATATACAAAGGATCAAGTATGTGTCTCAAAAGAAATCACACATGTTCCAAGGAATACATATATGTCCCGAAAGACCGCGTAGACCCTCGACTATTGGCATGCCAACTATACCCCTAGCTCTCATGACACATAACATGTACATTATCATTTATGTCATTTCACATATTCATATATATACACACATAGTTCACTTACGCGTAGAACATTTTCATATAATTCATATTTACACGTCACATAGCTTATATTCTTTCTCACGTAGTCACATAGATCCATGTCATATAATATATATACAAAGTGCATATAATCACGTAGATCATATCATATAGCTTAGATCATTTCTTAGATGTTCATGTAAACCTATATATCATATCTTGTTCACATATAATCATATATACTTCATATAGCACATAGAAACACCTAGAACACTTCCACATAGCTTATATCAATTTCCCGAGTCCTTTCATATTACTTGATAACATATATCCTATATGTATATAATAACTTATGTCATATCATCTACCTTATGCTTCATTTCTTTGTATTCCCTTAGATTACATAAACTATGTCGTATTTCTAAACATATATCATTTAATAGTATTTTATTTATATATTAATTTAATATATTTACTTAATTCAATTTCATATATTCCTTATAACCTTTTCATATAGCTCCATAAATCTTTAGCATATAACTTATCTTATATATTCGTATCATCCTTTTTATATTCAAGTTTCCTAATTGATATAATATTCCCATTTCATTCTATAATTCAATCTTATTTAGTTCCCTTAACTCTCATTAAATCAAAAAGCTCTATTATACTAATTCTCATAATGGATCATAACACTATGTACTTGTCCAACTCATGTTTCTATTGAGCATATATTGTTACAGATGTTTACCTAGTTCCTATCACTTCTCATGAACTCACTTTCATCATATTTTCCTATTATTACATATTTTATTTTATAACCATGTATTCACATAGTCTTATATTTCATTATCATATGACTTATATTTGTTCTCCTATAACTCTTCATAGACATCTATTTCCATTTCCATATATCACTTGACTTGTCTTCTATATTCCTATAATTTCATAACTTATTTTATATTCTCTCTTTAACACTTAATAGTGTTTTTACGTAAACCACATAGCACATACAAAAACATATCAATTCATATAATCAAACATACATACACTTCATGTTGTTAACATACTTATGATCAAGACTTAATGAGCTATTACTATAGGAAATAGACTTATCACAAGTCCAATTTCCATATAATCTTATAAAAATAAACTGCACTCACCTTGGCCTCACTACGTTCCAATCCAATTATGATTTCCTCTCTTTCGATCGAATCTTAACTTGATAATCATTCCAGAACTTGTTCATGTTCGATATCTACATAATCACACATTGATATATATCAATATCCAATTGATATACTCTAATCTATCATTTCTTAGACCAAAAGAAAGGTCTATTTTTATTTCCCCTTTGAAGTGCATCGATACATTCTACAGTGCATCGATGCATTCTTTAACATGTGCATCGATGCACTACCCATGCATCGATACACCAATCACCTTCGATGTTTTCATTTTAAGGGGGTGAATCGATGCACTCCTTATGCATCGATGCACTAATTGTATTCGATGTTTCTTCTTTAAAGAGTGCATCGATACACATTGAATGTGCATCGATACACCTTGCCCAGAATTTGCATTTTAAGCCTGAAAACCATCAACTTTTCATTCAATTCTTCTATTTTAAGCCCCTATCATGTCATTAAACTCAACTACCATTACTTAAACTAACTTATATCCATATAAACCATCTTTATCTTCCATATCTCATCATGATTCTTAAAATTTAAGAATCTTACTAAACTTTCAACTTTGTTATTAATCCTTTCTAACTTCATAAATCTCTTATTCTTATTGATGGAAAGTCAAATTCAACTTTCAATTCTTATTATAAACTCTATTTCAATATTTCACTCAAGAACTCCAAATCTTTAATCTTCCATATTCCCTTTATCTTTTGATTTTAAGATAACTTAAGCTTTCCTTAAGCTTAGTTATCATATAATGATCATAACCCAACCTTAAATTTAACCAAAAATTATCTAAATAGAAGACTCACCTTTTGTTCAAGCCTTCACGTATGAAGAAGGAAGAAGAGTAGAGAACTCTGGAACCTTTTCTCTCTTCCCACGTGGTTTTCTTATCTTATAAGGGAAAATAAAAATCTTTCTTGTCAAATGACCATTTTATCCTTTACTTCATTTAATAATTACCAACAATCCCTTAAAAATATTTACAAATAAGTCCCTATATTTACAATCTATTGAAATCATACTTCAAAGTTTCAAAAATTATATTTTAGTCACTCGCCCTGATTTTGGGATATTACAATCCACTCGCAATATCTTCTCTTTTCTTCTTAATCTTCTTCTTCACAGAAAGATCTGCTGAAACACAGAAAATCCATTTAAGGGAATTGAATTTCAATGAGAAAAAGATAGACATAAAGAGTAAAAACAAAACCTTTAGACTTGTCAATGAAGAAAAGGGATTCAGTGGGAGCAGAGGTAAGAGAACCACCAGAAAGTTCGTGGATTTCTCGAAGAACTCATCGATGTCTTCGGTGCTTATGTTAGCTCTACATCACAGAGTAGAGAAAAGGGAGTGAGAGCGGCGGAAAGAAACAGGTAAAGGAAGAGATGATGAAAAATGGATAAAGGGTTTAGGTTTGATATAAATTCATCTTTTTGCAGCATTTGTTTTTAAAAAACGCCACCAAAGTTCAAGTTTGTAGCGGTGTTTGTATAAAAATGCCACTAAAGTACTATGTTATCGTGGCCTCTTTTTTTTTTGTTGGAAAAATACCACTATGAACGAACCCTATTATGGAGTTTGTATAAAAAAATACCGCTAAATTACTACTTTATCGTAGCATTTTTCGAAAAAAGACACTATAACGAACCCTATTGCAACGTTTGTATATAAATGCTGTTAAAGTACTACCTTGTCGCGACGTTTGTTGGAAAAACGCTACTATGAACGAATCTTATTTTGGCATTTGTATAAAAACACCGCTAAAGTACTCTTTATCGCAACGTTTGTTGGAAAAACGATACTATAAACGAACCCTATTGCAACATTTATATAAAAACGCCGCTAAAGTACTACTCTATCGCGGCGTTTGTTTAAGAAACACCGCTAAAGTATCATTTTGTGGCGTTTGGATTGTAAATGTTGTTATATGTTTAAAGTTAGTGGCGTTTACTCTCCAAACGCCGCTACAGAACAGTTTTGCTGTAGTGGGGGATTTTTGCATACACAAATACTCAATCCTAGACCTTACTTAAAGAATACCAAATTGCTTGCCACTTGAACTAACCCGTTGATTGTTTGACAGTTTTCTTTAATAGTCTTATATAATTATAAAATAATATCTATTGATATCGTGTTGGTGTAGTTTGACATTTTCTAGCAAAAAAGGAGAGCTCTTCAAGTTTTGAATCTCTGATCGTTTGTCTTCTTTTCCTCTTGTCTTGAACCTTATTTTATTATATTATGCATTCTTGATTGTTTGTATTAAACTTTCTACTGATCCTCCTTATTTTGTAAGTAATTCATTTAGGGGAGTTCCTCACTTCTTTATATTCAATAGTTGTCTAATCATTGTGTGTTTACATAATATTTTATTATATTACGTTTAATAATTGTGCTTGTAAATTGAGACATAATTCTTATTTTTTTAATCTTGGGACTATTTGATTATAATTCCTTCATAAATTACATTGATTGAATGTGAATAGAAAGTTTAAGTAAACGACGATCCTTCAACAACAGACAACGTGCCATCAATTCCCTTCCACCGTATATATACAACCTACATGTAATTTTCTATTCCTTCAATTAAATTATTTTAATTTATTAAATCTTAATTAAGCATTAAACTTTTAGTAATAAATTTAATTTATTTTTATCTCTACATAACGGGTTTAATTAAATTATCGGTAAACTATGTCAGACACCCCTGAAATTTACGTTATGTATCGTTTATACTACTGAACTTTCAGTTTCTCCAAGTATAGCAATAAATTTTGGTTTTAACTTCAATTATACCAATGAACTGGTAACATCCAAACGACGCGATGACCTGGACAAAACAACATCGTTTTGATGCGGATATTAACACCTAAAACAATATTATCTTGGGCACTGGACTTTAGTTGGGGTGTATCAATTTTGCAAATAAACTTTTAAACAAATTAATATTTTGGTACTGCACCTTTTCGACCACCATTAACAGTCAATCGTCGTTTTTCATCAATTGTCTTTCGTTTCGCTCTTCTTTATTCTTATAAGATTGGATTTCCATGAAGTGCACCCAAATTCAAAAAAAATTAAACAAAACAGAAGACCCACAATTTTTAGGGATTTGAGGGCTTTGGGGTGTTTGTTCAAAAATTTGAACAATGAGAAACATTATTTTGAGAAGGCGAACAATATACCTAAAAATTAGTCTCAATAAAATATCATTGAAGGAGATCATGATATTAACATATTAAACCTTTATATAGATTTTTGTAGATTTCGTGGAAAACCAATCCTATGAAAAGAAAAATGAGTGAAATTTGAACGTTTTGATATTGATTTTGCTATGAAAGATGACTGGTGACATGTAATGATTGGCTACAAGTGACGAGTGAAATGCTTATAAGTTTAATGGCAAAATCGATATACTCTTAAAATTCAGTGCTTAAAACGACGTCATTTTAGGCATCAATAGCCACACCAAAACAACATTGGTTTGCCCACGTTATCACAATGACATAAAGATATACACACATCATTGTGTCATTAAAATTTAACTATCTGATGATATAATTGAAGTTAAAATTAAAACTTATTGTTATAATTAGAACAATTGAAAGTTCATTAGCATAAAGAATGCATCACCTAAAGTTTAATGATCACCTAAAGTTAAATGATATACGGTGTAATTTACTCTCAAATTATTTATACTCTAGTAGACCACCGTGTGAATACAAACCCTAGCACATCTTATCCCCATCATACTATGAAAATGATGGACAAAGAAAGAAATAATAGTTTAATTAATCAATCAATATATGTTGGTGGGTGCGCAAGGGTTCCTATTAACAGAATTTAACATCAATATCATCCTATCTCAATCATTTAGTTCACGTAATTGTCATGGCTTCTGTTTCTTTATGTTTCTTTCAATGAATGTACAACTTCATATATAAATTCATGTACAGGGTCTTGGGATTACAGCTAAAAAATCCAAGTATATAGTAAAAAAAAAACTAGAAATTATGGGGAAGAAGATATTAAGGCAAGCGAAAGCGAAAATATCAAAGACTAGCTATAGTGAAAAGAAGCCATTGAACAGTCTGATAAAGGTGTTGCGTCCCAAGGTTTACATCACCCACAGCTCCAGTTTCAAAACCCTTGTTCAAGAGCTCACTGGAAATGCCACTGTTTCATCACCTTCTTCTTCTTTGTCGTTGTCTTATTCGTCTTCACCCCGAATTCTCGAGCAACCGGAGCCTGTTCTTGAGGTTGAAGATGATCTCAGGAACCCTGAGAGTAGCACAGAATCATCCTTTGATGCATCGGTCAATTCATTCCTGGTCAATGATACGAATTCATCGGAATATATGTTCATGGATAATCAGCTGGAGGATTCATTGGTATATGGGGATCAACAGGCGTTTTTACAGCTTGATCATGTTGATGGGCAATGTTTTGGTTCTTTCAATGATGTATGCACTGAAATTCAGCAGGAGGTGAGCATTTATGACTACGAGTTATCCGGACTCATATGAAAGCTAGTTTGTATATGTATTAGTTCATTGATTTCCTATGTTTTTGCTGTATATATATATTATGGACGTAAATATAGATATTAGTGTATATAATTTTTATACAAGAGATATATCAGAGTGTATTTATTTGTTTATTTTCCATTTCCATTTCTGTATACCTTCTTATGCACAGAGAAATAGATTTTTCTTTATCACTTTTGATTTGTATTTGACTTATTTAAAAAATTTAGTATCAAACTATACCTCTTATGCCTAAAGTTTTTTTTTTTGTCAAAGTGTTGGTGCCTAAAGTTTTTTTTTTGGGTCAAAGTGTCTAATGTTTTCTCTGTTGTTATTTCAAATCTGATCCATCGGGACAGTTAAAAATATGCATCAACCATTCAAAACATAACATGTGGCAATTTTATATCTTTTTAAAAAAAATTATTTAGAAACCTTAAAATTATTATTTAAAAAAAGCCTCCTTTTTCCTAAAATTTCAACAACAAAAATAATGTAAACCCCTAAAATCAAACCTCCCATTACCATCACTGGCCATTACCGAACGGTTACCCACATGTCGCTATCCACCCACTCATCTTTTTATGTGCAAATTTAAATTTGTACTGAATATGAGAAACTATTTTAAAATTAATGTAATAACTCTGTAACAATTAAGCTTTTTCCTTATGTTACAAACGTAACATAAAGGAATCAAATATTCATATATCCTCAAAACTATAAAGTATACCAACTACTCATTTAACATGAATAGTTCACTAACTACATAAATGCTAATATAAGCCAAATCAATTTCAAGTCTACACAAAATATTCCAAAACAAAAGTTGGAACTAACATTTGTTAAAGTACTAATAGCACAGTTCAAAATTTGCACATCAGATGTACACCTTTGCATCTAACATTACTTCCTCACAATCTTTCTATAAAGATAAAGGATTGGGGCTCGAGCAGTTCTATAAAGAAAAAACAAACAGCAAAATCAAACTCATTAGAGGAAGTGAAGATGAAAGAAATCTGTAATTTTTAGATATGTAAAGATAAAGGTAAAAAAATTGTAAGAGAACAGCAGAGAGGAAGGAAATCTTAAGCCAGAGGGAAAGAGAGAAGAAAGAATAAGGGAAACAAACAGACCCTAAGTGTACAAGAAACTTCAGTAGAAGATCAGTACAGAACATCGGCTATTCAACTCTAAACTAGAGAGACAATCATAAAAATGTCAAGTTACAGAATATGCCAACAACAGGCACAGCGTTTAGCATGCACAACTATTAATTAGATTTACAATAGTATAACTTTAAAAAGTAGTTGCAGCAGACTTGTAGTACCCCTGATGGACTGAAATGACATTATTACACATATTTGACGACGAGTGTTGCATATGAATATTTGTTCAATTTACTTAATATATTTACAAGATCATATTTTGATTGGTACATAAAAAAGAGAGATTATTTCTCTTAAACTCTGAAGCTCAAATGCATATAAGCAACTCTGCCACATGCTAATGAATGATTCTTAAATACAGGAATGATGCAAACGTAGGAGAACTTTAATTACATGCCTCATACAAGCTACTTATCTGATTGAGTTGGACAGACAAGAGAACAGATCAGATGAAAATGTTCTTGCCCCCAAGTGGTGGATAAAAATGTACACAAACAAATGGATTTAAACATGTACCAGTATTAGAAAGGGATCAGTCAGCAGTCCTGGCCGACATTGTGCTCATTAGACCTAGTGGAGCACTGAAGGATGGTTTTATCTCTGGAAGGAATTTACTCTGGTGTGGCAAAAGTCTTGAGTTAATTTCAAGTTCTAATTAAAAAAGAAAAAGGAAAGAAGAAGGGATATCAAAAACGACCTCCACTTTCTAGCTTGGGAAAGCCTGAAGGGCTTGGTAAGATTAATGAGCACTGGGGCAATGGGGGCAATAAAAAACAGTCAGTGAAAGGCATGGAAGAAGCAATGTATGTCTTGCAGGTCATAATTGGGGGCAGGCCTTGCTTGACAATTGGGAAAAGCATTGGTTAAAGAAGGGATGTAATTAGACGCTGATTTGTTTGTGTACATTACCTTCTATTGCACTGACTATCAGCTTAAGAAATATTAAGCTGGGTAAGTCGATGCTTCCTTCAAACAATGAACCTCAGGCCAGTGGTGATGTGGAGATCAAGGATAACTCTTTCAGACTAAGAATTGATTAGGTCATATATACAGGGAGAAGGCTTATGTGGGATTGAAAATATGGGCGTCTCACCTTCATGTGAATAATAGTGATTATATCTGCTGCCAGCAGCACAACGACCCCAAAGGAACCAAGGAAAGAAATGCAGATAAGGAGAATAAAAATGGGCAAGTTGCATCAAAGTTGTTTGGTAATGTCAAAGAAGAAACAAAAGTTTCTCGAGGCTCATGGGTGGGATCAATGGCAGCCAGCAGGTAAATGAAAACAATAGAACAATTTTTTTTACATCAACCGACTCGAGCATATCTGTGAACACATTCACATATTCCATTCCTTAAAAAGTGCACAGAATAATTTGAGAAGAAAGTTGGCATATACAATGCAAATGTGAAAGGGCAATAGTTCTGTTAACAAATTCAGAAATGACATATATAGATAGCCAGATAGGCATATGAGAACGATCTTCAATATCAACAAAAGATGAAAGTTTCTACTAAACAAACAGAATATTGTACAGTTACAGCTGACTTTAACTAAAAAAGCATATATGTTGTGTACCTTCATTCTTTGATTACTATTGAATCCCCAATCGTTGTTCTATCAGCATTCATTGATGGCTATTGAATCCCCAATCGTTGTTCTATCAGCGTCAGAATATTACATCTTCATACATGAACTCGTCATGAGGAATTAAAAACTTATCATTTCAGACTCTAATTTCTTTTGCAGTTCCAATGCAAGTTCTAGAGTCACCTCCACTTCACCCATGGACTGTCGTTCATCTTCCGTAACAGAGATACAACACATAGCAATCTCCATAAATTTGTTGAAGCATTCTGGGGGCTATCCTACCCTTTAAATATGGATCAATGTAGTGATAAAGGGTCCCATTCCTAAAACACAAAGATGTCCATCCAGCCAGAGATTTTTCCTCATCGTTCATCCGAAAGTGAGATCCCGCTTGACCAAAAATTACTTCGAGTAAGACGACACCAAATGAATAAACGTCAACTTTTTCCGATAGGTACTTGTGTGATAATATTATGGATCGAGGTATCCGAAAGCACCCTCAACTGGTGCCTCTTTTCTTTTCAAAGCTTTCGACATGCTCCGAGGTCCTAACTTGGACACAAAGAAACCAGAAAGCTTAGGAGTCCAATCATGATCTAAAAGAATAGTGTTGGTCACGTTGCGGTGCATTACTACGTACTTGGTTCCGGTATGAAGGTAATGTAATCCACGTGCTGCACCAAAGCAAATTTCTAGCCTCTTTTCCCAAGGATTAGCATTGATAGCATTACCATGGAGACAATCGTAGAGCGACCGGTTGCACAGATATTCATAAACAAGGAGTGTTTCTCCCTTCTCATCGCAGAATTAAATGAGAGATTCAACATTTAAGTGATTCAACTGTCAAAGTAAGACCACTTCAGTTCGGAATAAAGTAAGACATAATTCCATGCGTCTGATAGCAACAGTAAATGCCCCATGATCTATAATCACTTTGTATTCAGATCCGAAAATACTTGTACCGATAATCAAGCCTTCATCGAAGTTGGCGGTGGCGGCTTTGATATCTGCCAGTGAAAATTGACGAACGGATAGTTCCTCCGGAAGTGTGGAATACGATTTCCCAGAAGATCCTTGTTGACTCCTTAGTCGCGAAATGAAGACAGCCGCTTTCTTAGTGACTTGAAAGAAACGTAAACGTGAGCTTGAAGAACCTGCCATGATGGTAGATGACAATAAGAATGGCGATTTACAAAGCTGCCAGACAGTTAAATTTCGCACCTTTTGACGAACCCTAAATAGTAATCAGCGATCGTGTCGATGCGGAATGGTTTTTTGGATTAAATTATATTGACGGTATTGATATTTGAGAAAGTTGTTATTTTCTCCATTGATGTTTAAAAAGTAATAATTTGGTCACTGACATTATTGGAAGTGATGGAATCTAATATGCCACGCTAACCGGATAACATGGAATTGTTTTGACTTATAGTTTGGCTCTCATCTATGAGAAAGTGATGGTCGGAACCATCTTCACCATTACTGCATCTCCGTTGTTCAAGAACTTAGGCTCCTCCTCAAGCTCCTTACCGGATCGTCTGTCGACTTGGTCAACAGTTGAGTAAATTTTGATCGTGATGTGGAAGGTGTGGCAATCAAGGACTAAGGCATATCCATTTCCAATCTGACCAAGGTGGTTCATAATGATGACCTGAGAGGTGAAGTGGGCAGCTTCCTTGGCAGGAACCTCCTTTGAATTTGAAGTAACATAACCACTCTTAAGATCCTTAATTGTCACCAGGAAGAGCCTTTGGGAGGGATTCATAGTGAATCTCAACAGACTTGAGGGGCCAAAACTCACAACCATACCGGACTTAAGGACACCAGTCTCAACACGACTAACAATAACAGTTCCAATACTGCTAATCTTGTAGATATCTTGAAGTGGGAGACGGAGTGGTTTGTCCGAGGGCCTCTTGGCCCTTGGGCTCATTGATCTGGTCAACAGCCTTAAGGAGACTAAGACGCTTATACCAGTCAAGGTTAGTAGACCTCTCAGGATTGTTACCAACCTTCTTAAGATAAGAAAGACTTTTACAATTTCATCGTACCTTGTCTGTATTTTGGAGTTGTGACATCCATCTAGTTACAAAAACAAATCATTTACTTGACACCGAGGGTAATGCAACCAAAGTATGCTCACAGGTCTGAGTTTTGACCATCCTTAGAGATACTGGCTTCAAACCACCAGTGGTTGAATTAATAATGAGAATAACACAGTCAGCCTGTGAGGTACCAGTAATCATATGCTTGATAAAGTCACGGTGTCCAGGGGGCATCAATAACAATGCATTAGTATTTACTATTTAGTGATCTCAAACTTCCACAATGCAATATGAATGGTAATACCACGTTCACGCTCAGCCTTCAAGCACCTAGGCATACTTCAATGGCCATTTTTACTTCTCCATGTAGGAAAGATTATCTCGAACAATGGAGCAATAGCCAGTTGTAGATCCTTTTCAGTTAACTCCCCAGCCCAACTTGCATCACTGTATATTTTTATCTCATTTACTCTTTTTAAATAGTAAATTGTGACTCGATGTTATCTTTAAATATCTAAAGATTCAATTTACAATCTCTAGATATTTTTCTTATGGTCCATTCATATGTTGGCTGACAATGTTTACTGAGAATATAATGGTTGGCCTTGATTGTGAAAGATAAATCAACTTGCCTACTAGACTTTGCCTCTTTGGTACTTCTTTGTCGACTGACACTCCATCTTCATTCTTCTTTAGTTTTAGATTAGGATCCATAGGTGTTTTCGCTTGTTTGCAACCAAGCATTCTAATCTCGGCTAGCAAGTCTAAACTGTACTTCCTTTGAGAGATCGTAATCCCTACCTTAGATTAAGCAACCTGTATACCTAAAATGCATTTGAGAGTTCCATGGTCATTGACTTCAAAGTCTGCAGCAAGTATCTTTTTAATTTGATGATTTCTTCTATGTCATCTTATGTTATAACAATATCAACGTAGACAATAAGAGTGAACATTTTACCTTTAGATGAAGTAATTTTCAAGAACAAGTGTGATCTGCTTCGCACTGACTGTATCTGTAAGTAATCATTGTTTTGGGAAACCTATCTAATGAACTATAAGCTTGGAGGGAGGCATTTCTACTCCGGATAAAGGCATCTCAACGTCTTTGGTGAAGACATCTCGTTATTAGTGGACAACAAACATATAGTGGAGGCAACTCAACACTTTCGGCTAGAGAAAAGATATCCCCATTATGACGGTAGAGCAAAGACGTAGAATGACATTCCCAATGAAACAATGAGAAGATATATTGAGAATGTATCTTTTAATAACTCTAGTGTTCCAATGGAGGAATAAGAACTCCGATATTCGCGTACAATTAGGAAAGCTCACAACATTACAGAGTATTCTATAAACGAATCTTTTTTTGTGTACTTGTGTGGAGCTTACCCATGTAGTTGTCGTGGATATTCCTATCATCGTTAATAGTAGAATTTGACTCGAACTCAAAGCAACACAAATTAATTAATATATAAATTTGAGTAGATTTCTACTCTATAAGTTTACTTTGTAATTAAGTATTTATCTTAATTAAGGTTAGATATTAAGTTGTTCATGAGGATTTTCTTGTTTTCTTTTTCTCTTGATATTAATGAATTTTCTCCTCTTTTGCCTGTAGCTTTTCTTGAATGAGTTTTCCACACAAAATTTTGGTGTCTATTTTATTGTACGATCGTCATGCATGTCATTTTCTTCTAAAAATTAGTATCAGAATATCCGAATTGCTTGACTCGATCACGATAATGACATCTTTGAAGTATGAGAAGTCGTTATAGGATCGCCACACCAGATTCACGTTGTGAAAGGTAGAGATACGTAAATTTGCAAGAGTTCTCTTATTATGATGAAAGGGCATAGAAATACTACCAAATTTTATATTTTACAGAGTTCAACAATTATAGAAGATGAACTATTATTTTTTCTTTTGTGGCAAAGGATAATTTTGTGTTGAACAAATCAACCGTGGGCATAACAGATTTGAGAAGAAAACGGGAGTTTAGTTTTGTGAGCATAACAAATTCGAGAAGAAGAAAATTTAGTTATGCGAGCCTGACTTTGGATTCAGTTGACAATCATTATTTAAATTTAGTTTCATGAGTATAACAGTTTTGTAGACATAACAAATTCGAGAAGAAAAAAATATAATTGGCATTGATTATAGGGATGATGTTGCGCATGATATTGCATATAGTGAACAAGTTGTTAGCAAAGTTAACACTTATGATTTCCCGCCTTTGGAAGAAAGGAAAGCTTCAGGTCTATCTAAGAAACCGAGAACAATGCCAAGATAACACGAGACATACCGCGCTATATCAAACCAAGAATGCATCATAAAATTGCCCGCTAAAATCGCAGGAGACAGATTAACACAAGGATAACAAAATATAAACAAGTTAAAAGGCTGATTTTCCAGGACTCCATTTTCCATTTGCGGAACAAGCATGTAGTTTTACATAAGTAAGTCACCTTAGTTCCCTCAGTTCATCACTTGCAAACGACTCGAAGTCACCGCTATCCATAGTTGGATAGATTAATCCAGAGACACCTTCTACATCAGAACTGTCTGGCGCAATCCCGGATATTCCAGAGTTCCTTTCTAAAACATCATTGTCTACTCTGGATTTGTGGTGAGGGACAAAAGCACAAAAAGATGCTTCTTCATACATATATTCACCATAAGGGGCCATATGCGCCGGATCGGAATCTGCTTTCTCTAGCAGTACCAAAGCACGCTCTAGCATCACCTGCACTTCACTGATCTCGGGCCGTACATCACCAACTACACGAGTACAAGAACCCGCGATGTCCACGAACATCTTGAAGCATTCCGGTGCAATCCTCCTCTTCAAATATGGATCAATGATATCATAAACCGTTCCATCTCTATTAGACCGACAGGCACAATCAACTAGAAAAGTAATCTTCCCATCATGTACCACAAATGGCCTTCTAGCACACAAAACTTCAAATAAAACGACCCCAAATGAATAAACATCACATTTCTCCTCTGGTTGTGCTGTTTCACAACACTCTGGATCCAAATAACGTGTCTGGATCCTCGAGAAAAGATGTTAGTTATAAACTTTTAACCACTTATTATATAAATTATTGACAATTATGTATTTTAATAATAAATTGGACTTATACTTGGATATGAATCATTTGTAGTAATTAGTATTTAGGCTCTATAAATTTTGACTTGATCTGATTTTATAAGGTTATATTCTTTTTTTTTAATAATTGAGTTTGGGTTGAATTGATCATTACACTAATACTTATTCTTTAGATTTTTTATAATTAGATATCTATTTTATTTAATATTTATATATATTATGTTGAGTTGGGTTGAGTGCAAATTTTGCTTAAAAAACAATTTAGATTTTGAGTAAGGTATTATCTCCTTAAACCCAAATCAAATCTAATTTCAGATTAAATAATATTTTTTCTTAAATCGAATCAAATCGATATACAATTCAACCTAACTTGATCCTTATCCATCCCTAATAGTAATCAAAACAAGTTTCATTAATTTATATATATTACTTCTCACCCGTGTGATAAACGAGATTATTATATATTTAATATATTCATATTTTTTAAATTTAAATGTACTATTGTTGTTCCCTAAATTTTGTATGTTGTATTGAGTTATCTTTATAAAATCTTACTTTTGAATATTTTGTTTCATAAAATTTAAATCGTTACTTCATTTATCTCAGATCGTTAATTCAATTAAAAACATAAAAATAAAATACATATTTAATCATTTAATTATTTCGTGGTTTCCTTTGTCACCCAAATATATATAAACTTATAAGAAATATATATGAAAACTACATAAAAATTAAATTTATAACAAGAAACATATAATTAGAGATGATCAAAAATTGAATAATCAAAAATTGAATAATCTCAAAAAAAATATTTTTCTTCTAAATTTTATGTTAATTTAATATTATTTAGTTTTTAATTTTTTTTATAAAATATAAAATATAAAAATAACAAGGATCAAATATGTAATTATTTTAAAATTTTAACTATTATATTAATTATTCAATCAAATATTAACATTAATATGTAGATAATTTAGTTGACATCATTTAAACAATTAAGGGTAAAATATAATCTATTTATAATTAAGTATATATTAAATATTTGACTTTTTAGGGTAAACTACATGTTTAGTACCTAAAGTATCACTTTGTTTTGTTTTAGTATCTAAACTTTTAATTTTTTCAAAATCATACCTAAAGTTTACTTTTTATTTCATTTTAGTACTATGCTGTTAAAAATTTAGGTACTAAGAAACAAAAAGTAAACTCTGGGCACTAAAATAAAACAATAAGTAAACTCCGGGTACTAAAATAAAATAAAAAGTAAACACCGGGTACTCAAATAACATTCACTTTTATCATTTAAATATCAAATAACATTCACTTTTATCATTTAGGTCTCAATAGATTTGAGAGTGCTTTTAATCTAATAAAGGGTGGAACTAAATAAAGCGAAGCGAGTAACTTAACTGAAGAAGCTAAAAAATTCCAACTCCATCCAACACAAATGGAAACACCATTCACGTACAGAAAACGAGGTTCAACCAAAGTAAATCCATAGAGGATAGAATAATGGCCTACTTTTTTCAGCGCCGGCAAACTTACATCCATAATGAAACTGTTTCATGTAAGCAGCCATTTTCGAAGAGAAACTGCCGCTCACTGTTTTGATACGATTTCATGGTTCCTCTCCCTTTGCTTCCACAGTATAGGCATTAAAAAACCCACAATGATACTGTTTCCATCTTAACTTTGTGTGGGCTTACATGGGCGTCGCTATTTCAGGTCCAGCCCACCTCAACTCATTTCATTGCGTCTACTCGAAGATGGTAAAACGTTGGTTCCGCAGTTTTCCGCCAAACCTTTCTCACCCTTCGAAACCCAACTTCCCAGGCACCTTCTCTCTCTCTCTTTCACTTAACGACCCGAAATCAATCCCTTGTTTTATATGTATAAATGATCTGATTTTTTTATTACTATGCTTTGATTTATGTAGACAAAGATGAGTGCAGCATCAGAGCGTTACAGTTACAACCCCATATTGCGATGGAACCCTCAAGTCGAAGATTACTTCATCAATGCATATGGGTCTTCCCATTTCGCTCAAATCTCCAAAGCCTTAACGTACGACGTTTCTCTCTCGACCAAAAAAAAAGCTTTAAGCTTATCACCTTATTTACTCCTTAGCTTCTTTCATTTTAGATTTTCTTTTTATTTATATATATTTTACTTTTATCTTGATGTTGTAGTTTACTAATTTGCTCAGTTCTAATCACATACTGATGTTGTCTTTTACTTTATGCATTTGCTTCTTTTTTCAATGGGATTTCATAGGCAAAAGGCATTTACCAAAAAAATGCATAAAATGAGAGTCCATTAGCTTGCCATGCTATCTTTCATTCATTTTTTTGTGATGACATTGTTGGTTGTTGATTAGGCGGCCGTCTTGCTATTCTTGTATTCGAGTGAACACTCTCAAGTCCACAAGTGATGATGTCATTGAGAAACTTTGGGAAATCATGAGAAAATCGGGGTCTCAAAATGATGTTGAAGACATAAATTTGAGGGAGACCAAAGCATGTAATGATATTGACTCAGATATGGCTGAGACTCAATCTAGCTTACAACATGAGTCCATCAGTAAATGTCAGATACCGGGTTTAGGGTATGTTGTATTTGTTAAGGGTTCTGGACCACATGATATTGATTATGGTTATTTGCCCAACAAACCACCCAAGGAGGTCCTTGTTAGTAGGAAATGTGCTGAAGCTGTTCTTCGAGGTGCTCAGGTACAGCTTGTTGATCTAATGCGTAATTCAAGAATTCATTTTTATCTGTCACTTAAATTTGGAATTTATGGGTCTGCAAATGCTTCTTTATCTATTATTAGTTAAAAACTTAAAATTGAGGTGTATCTTCTCCTTAAAAGGTATCAACAACTTTTCTTAAGGATTCAAGAGGCTTTGTAAAATTTCGTGTACTCATTGTCAACTTAAAATCGATCTTTTTTTCTTCTTCTCATGGTTTATCTATAGGTATATGTTCCTGGGGTTATGGCCTGCAGTTCTCATGTTGAGGAAGGGGATCTAGTTGCAGTTTCTGTTGCAGTGGAGCAGCCTTCTCCTGATGGCGGATGGGGACTTGGTATAACACGTGGGACTGTTCTGCAGGGACTGCCGACAGGTAAGTAGTATGTTTTTTGCTTTAATATCAGTGGCAGTGCTTTACCATTTTGATCCTTTGGTTTTTAGCAATTCAATGCTACATAGATTATGATATATCTTAACAGATGAAGAATATTACTATATTTCTTTATTTTTTAATGTAGTTGATCTTGTTATAAACATTTGTAACCTTTTTTTGTTAGAAGAATTAATTTAAGTGGCTATTAGAATGGCATGTGTATGATTGATCTTGCTATATGTTCAATTAAAAGTTAAAACTACCTTATTTTTTCCTTAATTTATCTTGAAAGTGGGTCAAGATGTTGATGCTACCAAATTTAGGTTTTTGGAAAAGGAAAGAGATATAGGGCTCAGGACTGGATGCAAGACATGATAAGGACACCACCTGCTCACAAGGAATGATGCATCTGTATTAATTCCAATCCATTTCTCTAGTCTAGAGTAAAGTGTAATGTAATCTATTCTGAAGTAAATACTAGGGAAAAAAAGGATATTTGGGTGAAAGAAGAGAAAGAAAGGTAAAGCCAAGCTCAATTGGAACAACTGTTGACCGGGGAGGGATTGAATTCTGAATCTTTTTTTTTAATCTTCATATTAAATCTACAGACTAAGTAATTAGTCTGGTTAAACCTGTTTGTTACTTTGTATAACATTTCTTGTATTTATGGTTTGTGTGACTGCTTGTTTCTTCTAGTGCTACGAAACTACTAAAATTTCTTGAATTCTATGTATGATACACTATAGATCCCTTTTACTTTGAACGAAATGGATTATACATCGGTCAAGGAACAACAATGTTGTCAAGAGCTGGGATCTTTCGTGCTTCTCAAGGAATTGCTGTTGATATGAATAATCGAGTATTTAAGTTGCCTTCATTTTATGGTATGATTCATCCATAATCTGAAACATGTAGATGCTTTAATAGACTTGTGGAATAATCTTTAAGTTCTGGATAATGTTTTCTGAAATTTTGAATTGGTCTTGGTACTTCCCTTTTCTTTTATAGATGTGCTCGAGGGGGAAATATTTCTTCAAAACCTGCCCAGCATTGTTGCTGCTCATGCTCTTGGTATCCACACTTATTTTGAAGTTCTATGTCTTATTTAGGAATCCTTTGTTTTTAAGCTATGCCATTTTATCTATCTAGATACTAGATTCTTCATTTTTCTCTGTTCAATTCTCTTAAGCTCTGAAATATCTTCGATACTGAACTGTTATGGAATGCTTTGTACATGTTCTGATCCCTGGAACTTTAATTAGGCACTAAAGAATATTATGGGGGATGTCATTGTGATAATGAAGTGGGTTTGAATGCAATCAGTTGATGTGTTCTTATTTTGTGATTGAGCTTATTTTTCTTGATTGAGCTTTGCATACATATTTAGATCTTGGTGTGGCTTACCTTTTAATAAATGAAGCCTACAGAAAGTTTTCGTCTCAGAAGATGGTGGTGATTACTCAACAAAAAGGTTGAAGATTCAAGATTGTTCACCCATGTTAACCAACGTGCAATTAGAGTTAGTAGGCCAATATTTTTTAATTACTACTTTTAATGATGCTTACCAAAACAAGTTCACTGTCCTCCCAAAATAAAAACGGTTCCCCCTCATCACAGAAAGAGTTACCTGCCCTCCATAAATACTAATGCTTTCCACTTATCATAGACCACATTGAGGATGGCCTTTTTCTTACCGGAAAAAGGAAAAACGTCTTTGCTTTTTGTATGGACAAGAAAGGACCATAAGAAAATAGAAACACGAAAGATGTCTCATTTATTGGGTATAGATTTTCCAACAAGAAACTCATAAAGTCACCTAAATTTTATATTAGGTTGTTATGTAAGGGTTGCATTTGAGCGGTGCTTGTCCACACCAGATTCTGTGACGTGAAGTATTTGGCCAAAGGCAATACTACAGATATTGAAAGGAGTCATACTTACTCTTTTAGGCTATTTAATGGTGTAGTATGAAAAATAGTTGGCAGCTGGTACCATGGGTTTTGTTGTGTATATCAAGTGCTTAGTTGCCCCTTTCATTTGTTTTTGGTTGAAATATAATTCTTGAAGGTGTGGATATAATCCTTGGAAAATGAAAGGTCTGTCTCCTTTTAAATCTTTTTCCTCTAAAAGGATTGTCTGGTTTCTCTGTCTGGAGTATTATTTGGTTGAGGTTTTCTTAACATACATGCTTTTGAATTGTGAAAATTTTGCATGACATGGTCATTGCATGTGTTCTTATGTGTGTCAGATCCTCAGAAAGGTGAGCGGATACTAGACATGTGTGCAGCACCAGGAGGAAAGACAACTGCAATTGCTATACTTATGAAGGATGAAGGGGAGGTCATTGCAGCAGATAGATCTCATAATAAGGTGCTACTATCTAACTAAACGAAGTAGTTTATTATCATCTACCTTTTAACATGAGACTTAATAGTTTCTAGGTTTGCTTGATTAATTGATTGTTTTTTTTATAAGATTGATTAATTGATTGTTGATGTTGTAAACAAATGACTCATGCTATTTTCTTTCAAAAGAATCTGCATAAATGTTTTACTATTTGTAGAGTTTAATCAATGCAAACATAGTTAATGCTGCTCCTACACTATATCCACCGCCGGCATTCCTATGCTATCAACATCATTTGCACCACAAATCCTTACATAAGCACGTTACTTTGTGGTTACCTTTCTGAGACTTAAAGCAGTGTTTTAAAATCAAACTGGACCAATTAATTAAAGCTAAGAATTAATCATCCTCCTGGAAAGCTATGCCGGTTATACCTTTCTTAAAATGTGGCTTAGAATTTTAGTGCTAAGTATTGTAGTTGTTAATCTTCAACATGCCTATTGTTTATTCTTTTTCTTGAGGTAACTGAAAATCAATGTCACGGTATTACATTGGCTCTTGGTCAAAAGAGAAGGGTACACTATTTAGAGTTGAGGATTAGAGGTTGTCATGGAGATGTGAGATACAAACGAGGATCTCAAACAATGTGGCTTATTTCAGGAAGTATTGTCTCCAGTGCATAAAGTCTGGTTTAATGGGACAGTGGAAGAATTTTTTTTCCCGCTGGTCCTATAATCGTGGGGCCTGTTTCCACTTGACCTTCTGTCTTTGGTCATTATATATATTTTCTGCTTAAAAAATATGATGTTCATGCATAGTTTCCTTTTCATCCTTTCTTCATGATTGCTGCAAAACTTGATTGTGGCCCATGATCTCTATGGCATTGTCTGACCTTTTAATGTTGTAATAAGGACCTTAGTGACGAAGCATGGGGCTTACAGAAAGTGTGACCATACTCCCTCAAGCCTCCTTTTTAGCCCGTCTGCCATGGAGCCCCCTACCCTCAAGTATATATAGGATTTCTCTTTTCTTCAAGTATTCATTTTGCCAAAAGTCCTTTCTTTCTAAAGAGATAACCTTTCAATGGAAGGATCCCTAATGGAGAAACACTAGCCAACCTTGTTGTGTTTCTCTTGCTGGACTTACTGGTCAACTTATCCGACATTTAGCTTTCAGTCCTCTTGAGAAATTGGCATAGGGAGGTACTTTGAATGGTCCTTATCAATTAATTTCAATTAAGCATATGTATACCGCTGAGTTTCCATAATTGCTGGTGTCATTTCAGAATAATTATTACAAGCAAGTTAACAGTTGAGATCTTTATTAACTGTTACTTGATTGCTATGGAAATTTCTTCTTTAATGAACTGTTGAGAGATGATGTATTATTTTCTAATATGGAATATATTTGTTTTGAGGATTCGATTTCTTAATTTATAGGTGATGGATATTCAGAAATTGGCAGCTGAGTTGGGTTTGACTTGTATTACAACATATAAACTAGATGCTCTCAAAGCTGTTCGTAAGAAAAATGGGTCTAGTGATATGACCACTTTGTGCCATAACAAGGATAACAATGATGTAGTGGTTCAGAGGTCTGACTCAAAGTCTCTTGGGAATGGAGTGTCATCTGCTACTATTGTAGGATCAAATGTTAATACAACTTGCGAGGAGAATGGTATGTAAAATTTGTCAATTGTTCATGAGAACATGTTTGTTTGTCCTCTATTTTTTTTTGTTGGGAGGTGGAGGTGAAAGGGGGAAATGCATATTCCACACATTATCTTTGAATACTAGAACATTCTTGATCAATCTAGGTTATTGGATATAGTGTTACCTATTCATGTTAAGAAATTTTATTGTACTGTTATGTTAGATCCATCCATAGGCAGACTGAGCCTTGGTTTCATGCACGAGAGCATCTGGTAGTGTAGAAAGAAGCCTAAATTAGAAGTCTTTTTATTTTTTAATTTTATTTCTTAGGATCAGTTTTATCTGATTAGATTACTTTCTTAGGAGGTAATAGTCTTTGTAGATGAGTTCTTAGCTGATAAGAGTCTTACTAAACAAGAAACCTAGTAGATAAAGAACTCTAGTTTATGTAACACACTTCCTATTCAAAAGTCTGTGTTTTTCATTTTCTTGAGGTAAATAATATGAAGTGAAAACTCCTCTTCACGAAGATTCACATGTAGCGCCAAAATTGTGTTAGGCTCTTGAGTGATAGCTTTCTATATCCTTCTTGACAGGATTGTCTCTCCATTGTCTGCCAAGGGAAAATTCGAGACACCTATTTGATTATCTTACATGATTGTTGCTTTCTTTCCTGTTTGATTCCCAATAACTATGATCTAATAATATTTTTCAGTTCAGCATGTCAATCTTTGCAACACCTTTTCTTATTTTCTGAGTTGCTGTAAATTCAATATTTTAGAACTAAAGTGTTGATAATTTCTTTAGTGTAGTACCAATAGTTGTAATTTCTTGGAAGGATGGCTGATTTGCCTACATGCTTAAGGATATGAGTGGTGTCAAATTATAGGTTAAAGTTTTCCACACTAAACAAATCGTAAACTTTGAACTCAAGACATTTTTGCATCTGTATGAAATTTTATATTGTGTTTATATTTAGACTCTAGTGGAATTGTTTGAAATGATAATGGAATCAACCTTTAAGCCTTCTCTCTTGCAAAGAATCATGAAAATGAGTTTCTTTTATATCTTCCCAATTTGATTTCATTGTTATACGATGCTTTCTTTACCATTTTTGTTTTGCATGAGTAAAAGGCTTAGAGAGTTAGAGTTACATGTTTGTCTCTGATTCTCAATGTTATAGTTAGCAATGAAAAAGCGAATGAGAGAACTTATGCTAGCAAAGCTGACATTAGGAAGACCATGCGAAGAATGAGGAATGGTCCAGGGAGAAATCAAAGCCTGGGTGGCAGAGTGGAGAATTCTAAAGGCTTCCTTCCTAATAGATTTGATCGTGTCCTTCTTGACGCTCCTTGCTCTGCTCTTGGTTTGAGACCTCGGCTATTTGCTGGAGAGGTAAGGCATTCTGTTTATACTGGTTACAAACTGATACTTGTTCTTCCGGGTTATTTTGCCGCAATCTAAATTCTGTCCATTCCCATGCATAGAATCAGTAGAGTGATGAAATCTATGTCCGTGATGTAACTGCATTCTAAGTTCTGTCCACTCCTATGCATAGTATTAGTAGAGTAGTAAATATCTATGTCCCTAATCATTCTGCATTCACACGTCCATTCCCATGCATAGTCCATAGAATCAGTAGAGTGATGAAATCTATGCCCGTGATGCAGCTGCATTCTAAATTCTGTCTGTTCTCCCATGCATAGTATCAGTAGAGTGATGAAATCTGTGTCCGTGATGCAACTGCATTCTAAATTCTGACCATTAGAATCAGTAGAGTGATGAATATCTATGTTCTTAATCTTTGTGCATTCAAAATTATGTCCATTCACATGCTTAGTATTAGAAGAGTGGAAAATATTTATACCCTTCACTCAAAAAATGATTTATAGTCTTAGAAGGTCTGGACTATTTAGAAAACAGTTGTTGCAAATATATATATATATATATATATATATATATATAAAGTGTACACCATTACTTGTTTCCTTTTAGAGGGTTAATTTATGTGAACTATGTTGCATTGGCTTCTTGTTATTTGTGAATTACTAACCATTAGTTTCTGCAGTTTCATAAATTAAGCTTTATTGTATTTCTTCAATCTTTTTGTCCTTCTACAGGGATTTTGGCTGGTGATTTTTTGTTTCTAGGTGCCTCCATATTTTCGTTTATTTATTTGTTGAGGGTGGGAGGATGCTATATTACTCGTAATCGAGTGTGACTGTCTGACACGATATGTATATAACACGGGTTTATATAGTTTTTCCTAAGTTTTATATATTTAGAGGATCTTTGAAAGGTCATATCCTCATACCCTTGTCTGGATATGCATGGGATATGAGTGTGGAACACTGGTACTTGATGAAAATTTAAGAGTTGGAGTAATTTAGGGATGTTAGGTTGGGGATGAGTAAAGCATACAATAGTTGCACCTCTAAGGTGAGATTTGTAAGTTCGGAAGGAGAAGATAAGCAGATAATTCAATAGTCTTATTCCCAAGATAAACTCATTTTCTCTGTTTAAATCATATAAAAGTTAAATAACTTGCATTACTTTTAGTTTTTCTATTGAATATTCTTCAATTTTTTTATTTAATGGAAAGAAATGGAAAAGCCTTCATTGAATTTGATTTGACTGTGCTGATTTTCTTTGGCATACAGGAAACCATTGAGACATTAAGAAACCATGCAAAATATCAAAGGAGAATGTTTGATCAGGCTGTTCGGTTAGTTCGCCCTGGTGGTGTCCTTGTGTACTCAACGTTAGTTTGCTTCCTTGGGACAATTTAATATTTTTGCTTTCATAATTTATTAATCTACTCTTCTCATAATAGGACTATAAATGTTTTATGTTGCTTGCATTATTTCTGATTGGCTGTGTGTGCTTTCTAATAAAATTTTGAGGTAATTAGCTGTTATTTACTGGATCCTTATTTAGGACACGGATGTAACTTGCAAGGTTAGGTGCTGTTATTGAGATTTGTAGCTTGTGCTTCTAGTTTTATCATACTTTGCTTGTTCTTTTGTTTATCAAGTGATGGAAGGGTTAAACTGATTTTTGTTGTTTTCCCTCGCGAATTATTTTCAAATAATGTTATGTTTAGGTGTACAATCAATCCTGGTGAGAATGAAGCATTGGTCCGGTATGCTCTGGATACATATAAGTTCCTGTCTTTAGCTCCGCAGGTAATTACAACACATTAAAACTCCAGAGAGAGTTGACTAACATTTGAATGGCTTTTCTATGAGGTCCTACCATTTCGTTACAAAATCTCTATTATCGATGTTAATTAGCTCTCTGATGAAACACTTTTTTCTGTCCAGCATCCAAGAATTGGAGGAGCTGGTCTTGTCGGCAGTTGTGAATTTCCAGATGGATATGTTGAGTAAGTATTCCTTGTTCTTAGAGAGAACCAAGTTATATTGCGACGGTGATTTATAAACTGTATACTGATACTTGATAACAATACAGAGAGTGGTTAAGACCGGGAGAGGAGGAATTGGTTCAAAGGTTTGATCCCTCATCCCCACTTGATACAATTGGCTTTTTCATAGCCAAATTTGCTGTAGGCTCCAAAGATGACATATAAACTCACAGAGTTGTAACCATTTAACAAATCGGGCATTTTTGTTGTGGCTCTAGTATTTATTTATTCAGTTTGACCGCTGGGATTTTAGTTTGTGATTTTTGTTTCCTTTGCCGCAATAATTGGCTTCATGACTTTAAACTGGTGGTTGGTTTGTTTAATATTTCCTTATAATGATTTTTTGCTCAACCATTGTAACCTAAATTAGTTTAAGATTTATGATTTCGATTCGTAAATCAAGGTAACTAATTTGCATATATTTAATAAAATGTGTGATATTGCCCACATATGCCAATAGAAGAATATATAATGTTGATCAGCGGTTAAAGGAATCACTATTGTTTATTGATGTCACAAGTTCGAGCACCAACGACTGCAGTAGGATGATTGAGAATTTATTGTTAAATGATTGATAGTATTTAAAACAGATATTACTTTATAATCCCCTTAAATAAATAAAAAAAATTATTGTAATAACAAATCACGTTAAATTAATAAAAAATGCGCCCGTCGTGGCCTAGGCACTACAATTTTTTAATGTATAGAATTCCAACCCTAGAACTTTGAACTTACACATTTACTGTTTAAAGAATCGAAGCGATGGCCCAACAACGTACTTTTTATGATAAACCCTTCTTATAGCAACTGAGGGGGATTTCCATTTCTAACCATTTTTTGGTTTAATAATACTTTAGGTTCTATTAATTTAAATTTATAAAAAAAAAATAGATTTTTATCGCTCCAATTTTTTAGATAAATTTCTAATATGTTTCTAACTCTTTGCACTTAAATAAGTTATTTCTCTTAATATTTGATCTTTAATAATATTTGATCTTAAATGTTGAATGCGAGTATTCAATCGAGTTAAGTGGAGTCAAAAATTTAGTTATATTTTGTAATTTAAATTTTATTTGAATGTTTTTCGAGTCGATTTTTTTAAGTTTCTATTTAAATTTAATCGTAAATATTTATAATGTTATGATATTATTTGATTCTAATTTAATAATTTCCCGATATATATATACATTTTTAATATATTGATGCATATATATCATACGAAGTTAAAAAACTTGACTTAAAAATTAAAAATTAATCAATTAATTGCTAAAATTTTAAGATATTTGAGTTTTATTTTATAAATCAACTTAAATTTAAATATTTTTAGAGTCTAATTAAATTTATAAAATTAGAAATGGAGTAGAATTTTACCGTGTCAACAGCTGGAATCGGTTTCTTTAGCCTTGCAAGAGATCAAGTAGCAGCTATAATCTAAAGAGAAAATAACCTCAGTGACCAAAAATCCCATATAATATACGATTTTAACCAATTTTTTCCGGATTTGCCAAAATGACCAACAAAATCGCAATGCGATCGCTAATTCGCAACGCGATCTCCATTATCGCAAATTCGCGTTGCATTTTCGCAATGCGATAGTTGAAAATCGCGTTGCGATGGTCTACAGTATCGTTGCGATTTTCCCAATTCGCAATGCGAATTGGGAAAATCGCAATGCGAATAAGTAAATCGCAACGCGAATTGGGAAAATCGTAATGCGATACTGACTATCGCAATGCGATAATAAAAAATCGCAACGAGATACTTACTTTCGCAACGCGATACTGACTTTTGCAACGCGATTTACATAGCGCCATTCGTATTAACACGTATTTTTTTTTTCAAATTCCAAACACGTATTTTTTCTTAATAAATCGGAAAATGAACCGTCCACAGTAATCGCAACTCATAACCTCAAACCCAAAAACACAACACTCAGTCCCATCTCCATCTCTCACTCTCTACGGCGAAATCCGTCCCCATCTCCGAAGATTTCCGTCCCCATCGCCGGCGAAATCCCTCACAATCATTCACAGTCAAAAATCCCTCACAATCATTCAGAAATGGAAAATCAACCTCCGAGGGTTAGTTTTTTTTATTTTTATTTTGAAATTTTTGCATTATTTTAGGTTTTTCATATTGAGATTGATGATAAGTTTACTGGTAATTTCAATAATAGATTAACCATTTCACTTAGATTTCTTATTAAATTTATTCGATTGCTGCCAATACTGCTAAACTGTTTAGCCTGTGAAGTTAGTATTTGTCTTTGCTTTGTCTTTTGGTTGAAGTAATGCAGAAGAAGAATAGTTTCGAGAATGAAAATCGCAACGCGGAAATAACTATCGCAACGCGAAATAAAAATCGCAACGCGAAACCAAAATCGCATTGCGATTTTCATTTCGCGTTGCGATTTTCATTTCGCGTTGCGATTGTCTGGTCGCGATAGTCATTTCGCGTTGCGATTCTCTCGTTGCGATAGTCATTTCCGCGTTGCGATTCTCATTATCTCGTTGCGATTTTCATTTCAACCAAAAGACAAAAACAGTGTTGCAAATTTTAGTTTCAAGAATAAACTACTATTTATGTTTATTGTTTTGTTTTTTGTATATCTTGACAGTGTAATTTTTGGTATATCTAACTTGGTATGTTTATTGTTTTTTTGTAGAAATTTTTTCGGCTTCATTGACATTAAGGAATAAAGTTAGCCTAGCCACTACAATTGCTTCGAAGCTTTCACCTGCACAAAGAAAATTGTTTGAAGAAACCTGCTTCGGGCCATGGCTGAGAGTACAGCATCCGGGTGGAGATGCTAGTTTGACCCATTTGTGGCTTCAGACCATGACTAGCGATCTACCCGACAGTATACAACGTGGTGAGGAAGAGATATGGTTTCATTTTCCACCGGCGTATACTTGTTTTGGGCGGAAGGAGTTCTGCTTAATCACTGGTCTACGATTCGGACACGATGATGTAGGCCGGTACACTCGTCATATCACCCGCCCATCATGGTTATCCAGGGTTTTTCCTGATGAGTCAATAGAGAAGCCGAACTTACACGTCGACGACATGAAGAAATTGTTTAATAAGAAAGATGGTTTTACTCGGATGAATGACGTCGATGTTGTCCGAGTATGCCTTCTACTACTTTTGTATGCCGGCTTTCTAGGCAGAGAGGCCAGACAACCTATTCCTCAGGAGCTAATATTATTGGTAGAGGACCTAAATGCATGGAATCTGTTTCCGTGGGGTTCGTATATATGGAAAGCTACCTGGACTAAGTTGTCGTCTGCCTTTGATGACCGCAAAAGTTTGCGGGGCGATGGGTCGAAATACACTTTGTCAGGCTTTGTTTGGTCCTTTAAGGTAAGAATTTCTATATAATGTTTTCAAAATTATAATTAATTATTTAACAATTACTAATGTTTGTTATTATATTGTTTGTAGATTTGGATATTCGAGGCTTTCCCCAGCATGCATACATATGCATTAAAATCCTCAGATGATATTCCTAGGGCTATTTCCTGGAAGAGGAAACGTATGTTGGATTGGGAAGACTTAATACCATATGCGACAATAAATCATGTAAGTTAACACAAATACTATCATATATAAACAAGTTATTAATAGTAGACGTTTAACTTTGTTTTAGTTTTTATATTTTTAGGAGGCCAACACTCCATTAATGAGACTGACACCCACGGAGGCTGAGCTTGCCACTGATTGGTGGCAAGCTAGTCAGCGTTTTTTGATGGCACGAATGATGAGCAGCCTCCACTTCCTCCACTTCGAGAGCCATCACCTCACCCAGAGCCATCACCTGATCGACCCGACTATACACCTCTACAACGAGAGCCATCACCTATCCTGTCACATCATCGAGTCTCTTCTCCACCATCACCTCATGATAGGCGACCGACAAAGATGCCACGACTTCTATATCCCTGTTCTCCACCTCCACGGGATGAGTCAAGGGAGTTACGTGATGAGGTCAATGCCTTGCATGAGGAGATCGGTACTCTACGCGATAACGATGGTGCATGGCGTGTGGAGGTGTCTACTTTACGTGGTGAGGTTGCCGCTCTACGTGAGATGGTAGTATCATTGCAGAATGAGGTTCATACTCTACGCAACGAGGTAAGTTTAAGATTTTCCATATTTAACTTGATGATAAATTTACTCGTAATTTCACTTAAATTAACCATTTCACTTAGATTGCTTAGTAAATTTATTCGGTTGCTGCCAAAACTGCTAAACTTTTTACACTGTGAAGTTAGTATTTGTCTTTGTTTTGTCTTTTGGTTGAAAGTTTGAAATATATTTATCTTTGTTTTCACTGTTTAAATATCATGTCTGTTTATTTACTGATATTTGTATTTTTATTTAGCGGACCGATAAGGTGGATGCTTTACGTCGGGTTTTTCTTGCACGACAGAGTTCACGCATCAGACGGCGTGCACGTGCTATTAAGTCTCCGTATACCCCAATAGTGCGAAGACACCGCAAGAAGAAGCTCGACTCGCCTATCATCCCTCAAGAGTCCACTCCTATCGTTGAAGAGGCCCCTATCATTCCTCGAGAGTCCCCTCCCACCGTTCAAGAGGCCACTGTCATCGTTGAAGAGGTCCCTCCCACCATTCAAGAGCCCGATTCACATGGCGTCATATGTAGGATTCTTGAGAAACACTCTGACGTGCCGGACATGATGGATTCAAGTTGGCTCTCGTATGAGTTACCGGCCAGTACCATACCGGTATCTGAAGAGGAGAGGAAACAACTACCGGACACAATTCTGGATAACACCCTTTGGGCTAAGACCGCAGTTGATTTTTATCTACATGAGCAAAGCCAGGGGTGTTTCACTGACATATGCAAGCTCAATGATGATATCTATTTGTTGCTTGATCGGTCTTGGTGGGGCGTATTATTAGGGGTCGAAGACAATGGCTATTTCGATGGAGGGGTAAGTCTTATTTTTCTTATATTTTCATTTGATTAATTTGTTTAAAAATTAATGTAATTCACTAATATATGTATTTTTTTTGTAAAACAGCATATCGATGCGTGGGTGTCACGTCTACTAATAATTAGGAAACTTAAGGAAAATAAAAGAAATACACGGTATACAATAATGCCGACGGCTTTTAACGCAGTTTACTTGAAGAATCAACGAGATGAATCATTTGCGTTGGGCAATGGACAAGCTAAACTTTATCCTGTATGGTGGGAGGTCGATAAGGTTAGTGTTTATTTTAGATTGAGTTTAAAGGTATTCATAAATAAGTGCGCAAATGAATGAATTATTACTTATGATTGCAGGTGTTTATCCTTGTTTTGGAACGTAACCATTGGCTTCTCGTCGAGCTTCAGATCCCATCCCTTAAGGCAATAGTATATGATAGCATGATAAATTACATATCATTGGCTGATTTAAGAGATATTATTAAGGGATGGAGCTCTTATTTGGCTAAATACTTGGATGCGATAAATTATTGGAATCATTCTGGAAACAAGAAGCCAAAGAAGCTCAATATTACAGTTAGCAGAGACGAGACCGCACCACAACAAACGAAAGGACCCAGAGGGGATTGTGGTCCTCTCGTATGCTTGGCGTTGGACCGTTTGATCACAGGAAGTATAAAGTATCTACCTCCCACCGATATAGATAGAGCTGCAGTAGGCTTGTGGTTTCGACATTATATGGCTAGATCGATATATACGAGACGCTGCCTACCTGCATCCGCGTTATAAAAATGTCCATAAACAATTGGTATGTTTATAGGCTTGTGGTTTGAAAATGTTTGGTTAAGTACCTAGAATTCAATAATTTGCTGTTTGTAGGTTTTAGATGTGTAGAAAGTGTTGTTTGAGCAAATGTTTGGTTTATGCAGGTTAATCTCAGAAGTGAGCTGCGTGAAAATGATGTATGGCTGCAAAAGTTGATTCAATAGTAGAAGTGTTATTTTCTCTAATAATTATTGCTTATTTTTTGATTGTTTAATTGATTTGTAAAAGTTGATTTGTTTAATTGATGTTAACATAATTCTTATTTGTGCTTGTTTAATTGATTGAAATGTAATGGTTAATTTTGTTGATTTCAATCTGCATTATGTTGAAGGCAAAAAGTACTATCGCAATGCGAAATGAAAATCGCAACGAGAGAATCGCAACGCGAAAATGAAAATCGCAACGCGAAATTAAATTCGCGTTGCGATTTTCATTTCGCATTACGATTTTCATTTCGCATTGCGATTCCCTTGTTGCGATTTTCATTTCGCATTGCGAAATTAGCGTTGCGATTTTCATTTCGCATTGCGATTCTCTCGTTGCGATTTTCATTTCGCATTGCGATAGTAATTTCCGCGTTGCGATGGACATTAAGATGATTGCATATTAAGTGATAACAACTGGAACAGATCATAGCAATTTTCAAACTCAAGTTACTAATACATGCCTAACTGAAAATGTTAAAAGTTCACACATCAAATCTACATAATACAACGTTTGCATTTAAAAATCACCTAAGTTAACAGTCCCAAAAGGTGAAGCCAGTTGTGATTGGGATTTTAAAGATGATTGCGATTTTGATTGCCTTTTTCTTGACACCATATGAGCTTTGGATTTTGATGATGATCCATATTTTGGTAGAGGAAAAGATGATTGTGATGGCACTGGTGATCCACATGTCAACCTTGTATGACCACTTTCCTTGCACCGACTACATGTCGATCTCTTCTTCTCTTCACCCTTAGACGGTATACGATCGTGACTTTTTGGTCGGCCAGATAGCCTTCTGTCTATGGCTGGTGGTAAAACTGTTTGTAAGTCATCTGGTATGTCCCACTCAGAAGGATATGAAATAGGGTAGACAATCTCGGCATAAGTCTGTCGATATACTTCTGTAGTGTAGCAATCCATAGCGTATGTGCTTGAATCATCTTGGTTTAGATGAAGAGCAACTTTTATAAAATGGCCACATGGATAACCAGATGTTTGCCATTTCATACAACTACACGTCCTTGCATTTAGATCGACAAGCCCATTTAAGTTATTATCCAGTACTTCAAACAAAGTGTTTGAACATGGTTCAACTCTCCATGACGTTGACTTCACAACACGTTTCGTTATCTTTTTTTCAGTCCATGGTGTAACACGATGTTCCAATGTTCCTGTAAATTTAAATAAATAATACTTAGTAAAATATATGATAAGTTACGAATTCAAAGAAATAATACCTGCATGGTTTATTTTCTTGTAGTACCACTGTTGAATAGAGGCTCGAAAAAACTCCATTAACATAGTAATGGGTAATTTTCGGGAATGACGACTTAGAGCGTTAATTGATTCTGCACTATTAGACGTCATGAAACCATATCTTGCTCCAAGTTGATGTACTCTTGACCATCTTTCAAACCCGATATCTTCTAGTGTTTGAGCACACTGAGGCAAAACACGTCTTAAACAGTTTATATGCTTATTGAAATCCACTTCCCGATAAGCCTTTACAGCCTTCCAGTATGTCCATTTGTGCTTTTTTATACCAGCAGACCTTGATTTTAGATTTCTATACAAATGAACACCACAAAGTCCATGAAAAGCATCTGGGAAACACCTTCTAACAGCGTTGTCAATTGAGTTTGCCCTATCGGATATGATTGTCAGATTGCTAATAGGACCTATGCAATCCCTAAGATGCCCCATAAACCATGTCCATGAATCAGAGGTTTCAGATTTGCCAACCCCGTAAGCTATTGGCAATATCCCATTGTTAGCATCCATGGCTACTGCTAATAAGTTTACTCCAAGGTATCGACCTTTTAAATGTGCTCCGTCAACTATAATAGCTGGGCGCATGCAAGTAATAAACGAACGAATCTACAAAATAATATACACAAGAAATATAATCATTTAAATTTTAAATGCATGTAACTAACAGAAATGAGTCAACAGAATTATATTGATTTACTAACCGCAGCACCAATGGCGATAAACAGCAACTCAAAGCGTCCATCTCTATCTGTTTTGATATGAGTTACCGACCCAGGATTTTTCAGCTTTAAATTGTGACAATAAGCCGGCAGTTGGGCAAACGATGCTTCTGGCGACCCCCTCAACAATTCCAAGGCATAACATTTGGCTCTCCAAGCTTGAGAATATGATATACTAATCTTGAACCGAGCATTCATGTCAGTCATAATTTCATGTCCCCGATATACCCTGCCATTCAAAAACATTAACTCAGCCAGAAAACCACCCAACACCTTTTTGTTTGCCTGTCTATGGTGAGGAAAAACTTGGGTTCTTGAACATGTATGTTTATCAATAAAAGTCCTAACTTGAAACATTGCGCAATCTTTTATCCTCTTTGCAATCATACGCCACGTACAGTTTTTGTCAATCGTACACCTTGTTTCGAAACGATCTTTGCTTGATTTGTTAACTTTTAGTTGATAGCCATCTTCCACACATTTCGTATACAAAGCTATCTTCAAGTCTTCCTTTGTATTAAAACAATCATCTTTCTTGATACGAATAACTTTTGTGTAACAATCAACTACTTTCTTTGCCAACTCTTCTTCCGGTAACTGAAGTAATTCTGGCATATTCCAGTTATACTCCCGTGGCATTTTCTTTTCTTCGGGGACTTTTTCTTCTTCTTTTTCTTCTTCAGGATTATATGAATTACAGAATGGATGTTCAACATGTTCATTCACAGTCGTAACTTCCTCCTCATTATCATCAACAACATCTTCCTCGGCAACGGGTGTTTCATCATCAAAATTCGGGTATTGACCAATATCAAAATCATTACACGCAGGGTCTGTTTCTTCTTCTGAAACATCATCAAAATCCGTGTATTGACCAATATCAAAGTCCGGGTATTGACCAAGATCAAATTTCGAATACTGACTAGTACTCACAATTTTTTCTCTTGGCTCATCATCGTCTAATTGGTCAATACGAAAACCAGAATTTGGTGTTGAAAGTTGATTTGGATTTGGATTAGAGAAAGGATGTGGGTTTTTTGACCCACTTAGTTGATTACTACCCGCTACTGACCCAACAATACTACTTCTAGGTTCAACAACATACAATGTAACATCATCACTTGAAACATTAATGTAAGCAATGAATCGTTCAACATCTTCATTGTCGGTTAACAAATAAACTTTACCATTTCTCTAATAAGATAGCCTAAATCCACTTAGGGGCTCTAAATTCAATTTCTTTGAAACACGTAACATTAGGGTTTCATAAGTTAACTTCTTTAATGACAGTTTTAGTTGAAGATTCATGGGTAAAGGCATATATTGTAAAACACCATGAACATTCTCCCATGACCCTCCAAAACACAAATCTATCCAAACATGATCAACATTAGATGATTTCATGGTTGTAACTAAACAAACGAGATGCGAAACTAAGACCTGTTGCCGGATGGGGAAGGATGTCGTTGGATATTGGAACGAATGTCGCCGGAGAGAGTGATAGATGGAGATGGAATGAGTTGCGATTTAGGGATTTAGGTTATGAGTTGTTGCTGCTGCGTATATATATACACTCAAAATTTGGCTTGCGAAACTAAAACCTGTTGCGAACTTTGAAACTCGCATTGCGATTCTGTATTATCTCGTTGCAAAAGTCAGATTCGCGTTGCGAAAGGCAATCATTTGACCATCGCAATGCGAAATGCAAATCGCAACGATAGAATCGCAATGCGAAATGAAAAAGGCAACGAGGATTAACATGCATAAACTTTTAACAATTATTATTGAATTCTAGGTACTTAACCAAACATTTTCAAACCAAAAGGAGTATATATGTTAACAAAACTTGCATTATGTGTATTTTATGTGTGCACTTTTAACATTTTCAGTTAGGCATGTATTAGTAACTTGAGTTTGAACATTGCTATGATCTGTTCAGTTGTCATCACTTATTAGACATTCATTTGACTATCGCAACGTGAAATGACTATCGCAACGCGAAATGGCTATCGCAACGCGAAAATGGTTATCGCAACGAGAAAATCGCAATGCGAAATGAAAATCGCATTGCGATTTTCTCGTTGCGATTTTCATTTCGCATTGCGATTTTCTCGTTGCGATAGCCATTTCGCATTGCGATAGTATGTTTTGCCTTCAACATAAAGCAGATTGAAAATCAACAAATCAACTATTACATTTCAACACAAATTATGTACACATCAATTAAACAAATCAAGATTTACAAATCATCTTTTACAAATCAATTAAACAATCAAAAATAATAATAATTCTTATTTCTTCATCAATTATTGAATCAATGAATCAACAACTTTGTGACCCCGTACATCCATTTCACGCAGCTCACTTAAGGATTAACCTGCAGAAACCAAACATTTGCTCAAACAAGACTTCCTACACATCTAAAACCTACAAACAGCAAATTATTGAATTCTAGGTACTTAACCAAACATTTTCAAACCAAAAGGAGTATATATGTTAACAAAACTTGCATTTGACTTACCAATTAACAATGGACACTTTCATAACGCGGATGCAGGTAGGCAGCGTCTCGAATATATTGCTCTAGCCATATAATGCCGAAACCACAAGCCTACTGCAGCTCTATCTCTATCGGTGGGAGGTAAAAACTCTGTGCTTCCCGTCGTCAAACGCGCCAAGCAAAGGCATACGAGAGGACCACAATCCCCTCTGGCTCCCGGCGATTGCTGTGGCGCGGTCTCGTCTCTGACAACTGTGACATTGAACTTCTTTGGCTTCTTGTGTCCAGAATGACTCCAATACTTAATCCCATCCAAGAATTTAGCCAAATGAGAGCTCCATCCCTTGAAAATATCTCTCAAATCAGACAGTGATATGTAATTGATCATGCTATCATACACTATTATCTTCAGGGATGGGAGCTAAAGTTGGACGAGAAGCCAGTGACGACGTTCCAAAACAGGGATAAACACCTGCGATCATAAGTAATAATTCATTTATTTGCGCACTTATTTATTAACACCTTTAAAAAATTTAAAAAATAAACACTAACCTTATCGACCTCCCACCATGCAGGATAAAGTTTAGCTTGTCCATTGCCCAACAAAAATGATTCATCTCGTTGATTCTTCAAGTGAACTGCGTGAAAAGCCGTCGGCATTATTGTATATAGTGAATTTTTTTTATTTTTCCTAAGCTTCCTTATTATTAGTAGACGTGACACCCACGCATCGATATGCTGTTTTACAAAAAAATACATATATTAGTGAATTACATTAATTTTTAAACAAATTAATCAAAATCATATATAAGACAAATATAGTCTTACCTCCCCATCCAAATAGCCACTGTCTTCAACCCCTAATAGCACACCCCACCAAGACCGATCAAGCAACAAAAACATTTCATCGTTGAGTTTGCTGATGTCAGTGTAACACCCTTGGCTCCGCTCATGTAGATAAAAATCAACTGCGGTCTTAGCCCAAAGGGTATTATCCACAATTGTTTCCGGTAGTTGTCTCCTCTCCACTTCAGATACCGGAAGGGTACTAGCCGGTAACTCATACGAGAGCCAACTCTCATCCATCATGTCCGGAACCGGTGGGGTTTCTCAATACTTCGATATATTACCCCATGTGAATCGGGCTCTGGAATGGTGGGAGGGACCTCTTCAACGATGACAGTGGCCTCTTGAACGGTGGGGGGGAATCTTGAGGGAGAATAGGGGCCTCTTGAACGATTGGAGGGGACTCTTGAGGGATGACCGGTGAGTCGGGCTTCTTCTTGCGGAGTCTTCGCACCATTGGGGTGAACGGAGACGTAATAGCACGTCCACGCCGTCTGATGCGTGAACTCCGTCGTGCAAGGAAAACCCGACGTAAAGCATCCACCTTATCGGGCCGCTAAAAAAAATTAATACATAAATCAGTAAATAAACAGACATGATATTAAACAAAGACAAATATGTTTCAAACTAGCATTGTATTCACCCAAATCATTATTCTATCATAGTTCACAAAATGCTCAGATAACATTCCAGAAGTAAGCACTTATATAAACATTTAAAAGGACAACATATATAAACATTCCAGAAGAAGAATAGTTTACTTTCGCAACACGAAACTTAAAATCGCAACGCGAAATGACTATCGCAACGCGGAAATGGCTATCGCAATGCGAAATGAAAATCGCAACGACAAAATCGCAACGCGAAATGAAACCGCAACGACAAAATCGCAACGCGAAACACAAATCGCATTGCGATTTTCATTTCGCGTTGCGATTTTGTCGTTGCGGTTTCATTTCGCATTGCGATTTTGTCGTTGCGATTTTCATTTCGCATTGCGATAGCCATTTCCGCGTTGCGATAGTCATTTTCGTGTTGCGAAAGTAAACTATTCTTCTTCTGCAAATTGAAACTTGAATGGATTGCATTACTTCAACCAAAAGACAAAAATAAAACCAAAAACAAATACTAACAAAAACAGATTGGCAGCAACCGAATGAATTACGAGTATGAAAAATCTTAAACTTACCTCGTTGCGTAGAGTATGAACCTCATTCTGCAACGATGCTACCATCTCACGTAGAGTGACTACCTCACCGCGTAATGTAGACACCTCAACACGTCATGCACCATCGTCTTTGCGTAAAGTACCGACCTCCTCACGCAAGGCATTGACCTCATCACGTAACTCCCCTAACTCATCCCGTTGAGGTGGAGGTGGAGAACAGGGAGATAAACGTCGTGGCATCTTTGTCGGTCGCCTATCTTGCGGTGATGGTGGAGAAGAGGCTCGATGATGTGACAGAATAGGTGATGGCTGTCGTTGTGGAGGTGTATAGCCGGGTCGATCAGATGATGGCTCTGGGTGAGGTGATAGCTCTGGGCGAGGTGATGGCTCCCGAAGTGGAGGCTGCTCATCAACTGTTCCATCAAAAAAACGCTTACTAGCTTGCCACCAATCAGTGGCAAGCTCAGCTTCCGTGGGTGTCAGCCTCTGTAGAGGAGTGTTGGCCTCCTAACAATATAAAAGCTCAAACAAAGTTAAATGTGTACTAGTAATAACTTGTTTATAAACATATGGTAGTATTTATGTTAACTTACATTATTTATTATCGTATACCATAGTAAATCTTCCCATTGCAAGGTTCGTTTCCTCTTCCAGGAAATAGCCCTGGGAATATTATTTGAAGTTTTTATTGCATATGTCTTCATGGCGGGAAAGGCCTCAAATATCCAAATCTACAAACAATATAATAACAAACATTAGTAATTGTTAAATAATTACTTATAATTTTGGAAACATTATATAAAAATTCTTACCTTAAAGGCCCAAATAAAGCCTGTCAAAGTGTATTTGGAACCATCGCCATGCAAACTTTTTCGATCATCCAAGGCAGACGATAACTTATTCCATGTAGCTTTCCATAAATACGAGCCCCACGGAAACAGGTTCCACGCATTTAGGTCTTCTACCAATTTGATTAGATCATTTGGAATAGGTTGTCTGGCATCTCTGCCTAAAAAGCCGGCATGCAAAAGAATTAGAAGGCATACTCGGACAACGTCGACGTCATCCATCCGAGTAAAACCATCTTTATTATTCAAAAATCTTGTCAGGTCTTCTACGTGTAGACTCGGCCTCTCCAGCTCAGGAAAAACCCGGGATAGCCATGATGGGCGGGTAATGTGTCTAGTGTACCGACCTACATCATCGTGTCCGAAGCGTAGACCGGTGATTAAGCAAAACTCCTCCCGCCCAAAACACGTATACGCCGGTGGAAAATCAAACCATATCTCTTCATCACGACGTTGTATAGTCTCTGGTAGATCTCTAGTCATGGTTTGAAGAAACAGGTGTGTCAACATCGCATCTCCACCGGGATGTTATACTTTCAGCCATGGCCCGAAGCATGTATCCTCAAACATTTTTCTTTGTGCAGGTGAAAGCTTCGACGCAATTGTTTTGGCCAGGCTGACTTTATTTCTCAAGGTCAATTGAGCCGAATAAAAGTTCTACAAAAACAATAAACATACTAAATTAGATATACCAAAAACTACACTGTGAAGATATACCAAAAACAATAATAAACATAAATAGTAGTAGTTTATTCTTCAAACTTAAATATGCAACAATGTGAATTTCGTATTTGTCTTTGTTTTTTGGTTGAAGTAATGCAATTCATTCAAGTTTCAATTTGCAGAAGAAGAATAGTTTCTGAAAATGAAAATCGCAACACGAAAATGACTATCGCAACGAGAGAATCACAACGCGAAACTAAAATCGCGTTGCGATTTGCATTTCGCGTTGCGATTCTTGGTTGATTTAATAAGCAATATAAGTGAAATGGTTAATCTATTATTGAAATTACCAGTAAACTTATCATCAATTTCAATATGAAAAACCTAATAATAATGCAAAAATTTCAAAAAGAAAATAATTAAAAAAACTAACCCTCGTTGGTTGATTTGGTTGATTTTCCATTTCTGATTGTGAGGGTGGCTCTGAGAGATTTAGATAGACGGATTTCGCCGGAGATGGGGACGGATTTCGTCGGAGATGGGTGAGAGAGTGAGAGATGGAGATGAGACTGAGTTGTGATTTTAGGTTTTAGGTTATGAGTTGCGATTACGGGATATACTGTGGACAGTTCAGTGTTCCAATATATTAATATTCATGTTTGGAATTTAAAAATAAAATACTTGGCCATGATACTAATGGCGCTTTGAAAATCGCATTGCGATTATGTATTATCGCGTTGCGAAAGTCAGTATCGCGTTGCGAAAGTAAGTATCTCGTTGCGATTTTTTATTATCGCATTGCGATAGTCAGTATCGCATTGCGATTTTCCCAATTCGCGTTGCGATTTACTTATTCGCATTGCGATTTTTCCAATTCGCGTTGCGATTTACTTATTCGCATTGCGAATTGGGAAAATCGCAACGATACTGTAGACCATCGCAACGCGATTTTCAACTATAGCATTGCGAAAATGCAACGTGAATTTGCGATAATGGAGATCGCGTTGTGAATTAGCGATCGCATTGCGATTTTGTTGGTCATTTTGGCAAATCCGAAAAAAATTGGTTAAAATCGTATATTATATGAGATTTTTGGTCACTGAGGTTATTTTCTCTAATCTAAATGAGTTAACAATGGAGGCACATAACCTCAAATGGCAGGCCTTCTTCAATTAACAATGGTGAAGCAACGCCGTAACATGCATTGTAGTTTAGGAAACGAAAATGAATGGTGAGTGATATTAGGAAAACAGAATTCAACATTCTATAATTTCTCCTGAAGATTCACCGTCGAAGGAAGGTTAAGATCAGTCTCAAACCCTATATTCATCTTTATTCATAACTTCAAACGCAGGACAGGACAACTGTAACCACAGAAACCGAGTTCTCAGGACATTATTCAAACAAAGCAGACATTACTCAAAAGAACCCAACACTCGTTAGATCGGAGCAGGGTAGAGCTGGAGAACCTTCTGCCACGATGATCTGCTGCTGATTTCGTTCCACCAAGCGTTCACATGCTTCCTGCTGCTGATCATGTATTCCTTCCCGATCGGACCCACCAAGTATTGAGCGAACGGCAGGTGGCTAAGGTCGGCCAGGCTGAAGAAATCACCCGCCAAGTACTTGCTCTTCGACAGCCTCTCCTCGTAAATATCCAGCACTCTGCCCAGCTTCTCCTCGCTCTCCTTTATCACCTTCTCGTCTCGAGGGAACCCCAGCTTGGATGAAAACATCACTTGAAGGGTGAGGTTGTAAACGGGTGGATTGAAATTGTGTGCCTCCACCTCAAGCCAATTCTCCACTTGTCCCCTTTCCTCTACCGTCTTCCCCAGCAGATCAGTCCCTTGTGATTTGTATTTCTCTGAATAGTACCTCATGATCGCACGGGATTCTGAAAAACCCAAATCGTCAAAAAAAAATAATTTCTAGAAGAAAAAAAATCGGGGGAGAAGAGAAGCTATCGGCTAAATTACCATATAAAACATAATCTCCATCTTGAGTAACAGGAACCGTTCCAAAAGGCTGAAAAGAAGACAAAGAATATTGATGGTAAAACATGAAATCTGAGTGAGATGATGGAGGTTTTGTTAACAGAAGTACCTGCAACTTGAGGAATTCAGGGTCTCTGTGCTCTCCTTTAAGCAAATCAACTGGGACTGTCTCGAATTCGATCTCCTTCTCGATCAGACATGCAAGCACTCGCTTTGGGGAAGCAAACGCTGCGCCATATACCTTCACCACCATTGTTGGCTGACTGTGTTGTATCGGAACTGTTTCACGGCGTATTACCAGAGTTTATGGCCTCCATTTATAGAACCGGGATGCTACTGTTTTCTCCATTTTGCCCCCACTGTTGGTAGGTGGGACCTAGCTGGCGTCTATCCACTGATTTCACATATTTAGCTCTCACTTACGCACTATTCTAGTCTTCTTTTAAAATAATTATTGGAGTAAAAAATATCTTCTAGAATCATAAAAAATACTATAATTTTTTGTTTAGGATGATAATTCTAACGTATACGATACATCACATTATATTGTATTAAAAATAATATTAATACGAAAGTAATAATTCTTAATTGATAGTTTCTCTATTTTCTTTCGCTTAGTTTTTCTCTTAATATTCTATGTTCGTGTTTGTGTTTTTATAAAGATTCTTACGATATTTATTTTTTGATTGGTTTGTTAGTGGTCACGTATAATAATATACCCTCTTTTATAAATAATCATTTTTCGTTATAATCAGAATTGTGTAGTGAATCAGTCTACCAAATTGTTTGGTTCGCTCACTACTCCTTAACACATCGTAAAATATTTCGTTCAACAGAGACAAAGAATTTTATGAAGATTATTAGATTGTTTTGATGTTTGAAAGGTTTCATTATCTTCATATCTTTGAGTTTAATATTTTAATTTTATAAATGAGTTTTTGGTGACTACTGTCCCTAATTTTTTCTTTAGATGCTTTGTAATTTTGATTCCTCTATTTTTATTAATAAAATTCAGTTGTCATTATTAAAAAAAACTAATATTAAAACATTATTAACTAATTGAGCTCTTTAATTAAATAAATTGTTGTTATCTTTATACGTTTTAAGTTCGAACACCATGATATTTGAGCTCCGTCAAATAGATGAGAGTTTTTATAATAGATACCATCACTTGTAATCACTCTAAACTAATAAAAATATTAATATGTTTTAACTTTATAAATAATGTTTAATAAAAAAATTTCAAAAATAAATATATTAATTTTATATAATTATTTTCAAAAATATTTTTTTATTGACATTAGTTAAAAATAATGAAAAACATGAATTTTCTCAAAATCAATATTTTTAACTTAAAATAATACCTTTTGGTTTGTTTCAAATAGACTTACTACAAAAATATGTGCACGAACTTTGTCTCGAAAAAAATTTTAGTATCAAACGAATTTTATGTGCCTAATGTTTTCATCGGAGCACTTTTAAGTGCCTGGATAGTAACAACTGTTAAATTTGACTATTAAGTGACACGTATCAAGCCCTGTTGTTTCAACATATGCCCTGTTGTTTCAACATATGCCCTGTTGTTTCAACATATGCATGCCCGTGTGAACAACATTGGATAGCCGTGAAGTGCATCCTTCACTATCTCAGTGGGACTCTGGATTATGGGTTAATCTTCCACACTAAGAACACTAGTATTCAACTTGAAGCATTGCCGATGCTGGCTAGGCAAAAAACGTTGATGATCACCGTTCTATTTCTGAATTTTGTGTGTTCATTCGAGGAAATCTGGTTTCTTGGTTATCTAAACGACAACGCTCAGTCTCGAGGTCCACCACTGAAGCGGAGTATCTGAGATTGCAGAAGTTGTTGCTAATGTTGTGTGGTACAACTTTGCTCAAAGATATGGGTATAGTGTGCTCTAGTCAGCTTGCCATTTGGAGCGACAATTCAAGTGTCATCACTATGAGCGCAAACCTAGTATTTCTCTCACGTTCGAAACATGTTGAGTTGGATTTACATTTCATTCGGGAAAAGGTCGCCACTTGTGATGTTGCCGTTAATTATGTTCTTGCCTTACATCAGTGTGCAGATGGTTAAACCAAACCCTTATCGAGGGCCTATTTTTCCAAGTTTCGTGACATGTTGCATGTCTTTAGAGGTGATGTTGAAGCCACAAGACGTAGGGAGAATGTTAGCTAATAAAAAACAAATATTAGATGGTTTTTTAAAATGGGTGTAACAACATTGGTGAGCTGGCGTAACAAATAGATTCTTCTAGTAAGTTATTTGTAAAATGATAAATATAAATTTCTATTAAATGAAAAAAAAGCAGTGCATTTTGTATTGTTTACAAGAAAAGTTTAACAAGCCCAGGCAATTTTGAAAATTTATTTTTAAAATTTAAAAAATAAAAATATTTTTTATTTTAAAAAAATAGCCACGTACAACAACTCCACCTTCCTCCTTTTATGATATTGGTTGGCCAGTCGTGACCGTCACAACCACCGTTGTTAGCACCAACGTCGACCTCCGGTCAAATTCCCGTTGGCCTTTCATCGTAAACTACCACCGTTTATCGTGGAGAAGTGTTCAAAGGTTCGTCGAATTTTAAACCACAGTCGCTATTTTTCATCGATTTCGATCGATCTCGACATCCATAAGCCATGTCGTCACCACAATGTAATTCCACTCAAAACCTATCCTCGTTGTCGCTCTGTCGGTGCTCATTTTGGCGTTCCATCGTGGAGATTAAGATTTTAAAGCTTCAGGGATTTGTATTTTGGGGATTTGGGTGACGATAAGGGCGAAAATTGATCAATGGGTGGCCAGCGACGGGTGGGTGATCGTTCGACGATGACGATGGTAGACGGAGATGGTCGGTGATGGTTGGTAACGGGGGTCTTTTTAGAATTTTTTATAATTTCATTAAATTTTGGGGTTCTTTCGTAAATAAATTAAGTTTTTTTTCTTTTCTATTAAAAATAATATTTTTATTATTATAAAATTTTAAAAATTAAACAATATAACGGTAGACACCTAGAAGTAACTGAAAAATGTTAGACACCAATTTTTAACGAAAAATTATTTAGACACCAAATCGTTTTTCGAGACAAAATTTAGATATTTGTTTTTGTATTAAGCCTTTCAAATATAAACATAGTATAAAATTTTTAAATGTTACTATAATTTTTGATTGGGTGTTCCATTGAAGCGATTTGTTTTTTGAATTTATATAATTTTTCAATATTTATATAATCATAATTTTAAATTTTTAAATTTTCATTTTTGATCCCTATGAATTTAATTTTCTATACTTACAGTTTAAACATCAACATATTTTAATCATTCCTTAAACTTATTTTTCATTTTAAAAATAATTATTTAGACTCTTAAAATTTTAATTTTATTTAGGTGTAGTACTAAAGAAACAAAAAAAAAATAGAAGGAAGTCGCCATCACATGCTGGCCGTTTTTTCAAAAAGTTATTTTTATTTGTTGACGATTTTTGAGAGCAAAATAACATTTACCAAATTCTGATGATATCTTAAAAAATTAAGTAAATTGAAAAGAATATCTTAATTAAACACCCGAACACAAAGTTATGTATTTGAAACAAATTAAATCTCTCCATCTTCATTTGAAAATGTTGATTCTGTAAAAGTTTACGTTTTGTCACTACACTTTCATTTCCTTCCATTCCAGTCCAGAAAATGTAAAAAGAAGTGCATTTGATCAAGTAATTGGAGTAGCGATGAGGAATTTGGCATTTGAGGAAGTAACGGCGGCTGCGACGCAGTGACAATGAAAGGACACCCGCCAGGCTTATTTCATGGGAGAAGGAAACAAAGGTGGGTGGCTTGTTTTGTCATATAATATAGAAAAATCCTTCACCGCATTTGCATGAAAATTCCCAAAAACCAACTGATTCCACGTGACAAAAGAAACTTGGTAGGGGAAAGAGGATGAACTAACGTCAAAAGGTAAGAAAAGAAATCTCAACTCACATTTAATTTCATCTAATTGTATAAGAGCATAAAAATTTATAAGTTTAATATTTTAATAATTCAACTACCTTGCAAACAAATCAACCGACCTTAGTAATTAAGGAATTTATTATTATTTTTTAAGGTCATGAGTTTGAGTTAAGTATAGAGTTACAAGCATTCATTGTCAAAGAGTTGAAAGTCTTTGAACATACCCTAAACTTATCAACAACAAAAATCATGCAAACACAAGTGTCCAAATCCAAATTTTTTAAGAAATTTTTTTTATTTTATCACTGATACTATTTAATGTATTTTACAACTATTTTAAAAAAAATTAAAAATAGGAATGAATGAAAAAAAAAATGAAAGAGACCCGAAGATAAAAGATTGTTTAATTTTTATATTTATTGTTTGAATATAACATATAAACTATATTTTACGAAAATAATGATTGTAAGAGAAAATTAGAAGATATACAAAGATTAGAGTTTAAGAAACTTTTTAATTCTTATTTGAATAAACCACTTTATTTGTAGGAATAAATATAAAAATATTCTTATTTGAGAGTTAAAATTTTAAGATACTATAAAAAAAACACGAACTAAGCGATCTTAATAGTTAATATATTGTTGTTATTTTTTTAAGTTTTAGGTTCAAACATTGTATATGTATGAGCACGAGCATTTATTTTCAGAATGAATGAGAATATTTAAACATATATTACCTTATACTCACCTCATATTTATTAAAAAATACTATAGGAAAAACTCTAGTTATTTGTGTAAGGAGTTTTACGAGTGGGTTGGTGAGTTGGGCCAAATTATATTTGGGCTTCCTTATATGTTGAGTTCCTAATCTAAATGCATAATACGAGTCCGCCAGTTTTGTACACAAAAGGAGTCTGGCCATCTTCTCTAAAATCTCTAATCTTTTATATGTTGACTGCCTAACAAATAATTGTATGTCCAAGCCAAAGATGTGAGCCAAAAAATATTGTATACCCATAATTTAAAAAAAATGAGAATTAAAGTTCTCAACCTCAACCTTAAATTTCTGAATCCGTAGTTGATTGTGGTTCTGGTCCAGGCTTTAGGGGATTATACTAGGATGATAAATGATTTCTCAGTGTTACCATCTGATGCAAGAGAAGGACGGGTGGGTTCCTATTGGTACCATGAGGATACACAAGTCTTTTTTGATGACGTTGATCATTGCAGGATGATCAAGGTAACGTGCAGGCTTTCATGCTGTGTATGTGAGGCGGGACGATATGCAGACACAGAAATTTAGAGAAAAATATAACGGGAAAGTTTAGGATTAGATTTTCTTTTGATTATTTAGAATTTCGGAACTAATCTCAACCGTGCTTTAAAATGTATATCCTTTGTGTTGTAATTATTCTAAAACTCGAGTTGATTTCATGGTCGGGTATGAGCTTTGCATTTCAAAGGACCTAGGCTTGATTATCGTGAAGTGTAATTTGAACTTAATTTTTGTCCAATAAATCGATGTTGTTTTGATTTATTTTGAGCATGACGTGATAACCACGTTGCCATTAATAATTGCATTATCTTGTCGTTAACAATTTAATAATATAATTAAAATATAATTCAAAATTTAATGCTATAATCAACAAAACTAAAAATTTAATAATACAAATGATATATACATAAATATCTAATGATATCTCGTATAATTTACCCTATATTATATGTACCATATATTATTTCCTCTTCAAATTAAAGATGTATTAATCAATATCACCTTCTGTTGAATATCAACAACTTCGATATTATACGCAGTGGTAGAATTTGATGATAGAGTTTGGGATAATTTAAAATTTTAAAAAAATTAGAGGTTTAAATTGAAATTTTTAATTTTTTTGAAGAGTTTAGTTTATTTTTTCTCGAAAAGAATTAGGTGCTAATTAAAATTTTTAGAAGCTTAATGAAGATTTTTTTTAAAATATGAGAGGAATTTAATTAAAAACATTCAAAAAAAATTTAAAATTTAATGTAAAATTTTAAAAGTTTTCAAATTAATTTTTTTTTTAAAATTTTAAGATTCTACATTATAATTTTATAGGCCCCTCTACTTTAGCTTGTGTTTCACCCCTGATTGTACGGGAGTAATGATAAGGTTTGGACTTTGGATAGTGAAAATACAATTGCACAACACTTGCATGGTCACGGGTAGTAATGCCCAGGAGCGTAGGGCAGGCCGTTCTCAATTTTAATTTTAAATTTTTTATATTTATAAAACTTTTTAATCATTAAAAAGTTAATATTTATTTTTCCTTTAACCTAATATAAGGACATTATATAATTTATTTTCACAATTTGAAAAGTAAACCTTATAATTTATATTTTTTTGTATTTACTATAATAATAATTTTGACCATTTATTTAGTAAAGGGTATCATGGATTCTGGGTGCATGTTTTTATTTAGTTTTCTTATTGGTTTTTTTATTTTACCTGAATATATGGTTGTTATTTTTCTGATGTATGGTTCATCTGTTCATTTGTTTAAGATGGTTCGTTGATTATTGTATAAAGATATCGAATGAGATTGTTGTTAAGGGGAGATCGCTTTTTTCGTTGATTATTTTGATTCTTCTTCAAGTTTCTCTTGGTTTTGTTTATAAGCTATCTCTACGTGATCATTGTTATATGTTATTTCGATAGTCACGATTTTATTTATTCAGTCTGTATTTGACAAGATGTTTATTGATACGACTTATAAATAAAATATCATGTTTTTCTTCAAAAAAAAAAGAGTTGATTTTATATCAGTCTAATAAAATTTTTGATCCTCAAACTTTTCAGGAAAAAAAACATTTTAATCCTTAAACATTTTTCATCTCTTTTGATTATCAATTTTTTGTTCCAGGAATCAACGGACAGAAAAATAATAAATCTGTTAAGGTGACGTCAACAATCTTTTCTTCTTCTAATTTTAATAATATTTTTATATCTTTAATGATTTTTTTATAAATTTGATTTTTTTTTATTTTTTAGAATCATTTAATATTTTATTACATATATTATTTTTGGCATAAGAAGACAATATCTAACGTCAGCACCGATAATAAAATAAAATATATAATGTCAATTTAATAGGCTTGTTATTTTTCTATTAGTTAGATTAATTTAATAAAAAAATAAAAGTTAGTGCACCAATAAAATTGAAAAAAAAGAAATTGAAAAACTAAAATAAATATTTAAAAATTTCCAGGATAAAGAATGTTATTAAAGTATTATAATATATTAGTAAACCTACTTTCTTTGCCCATATTTTTGCAGCTCTAAATTTGGATATTGGAATAGTGTTTCCATTTATTTTAGGTAAAAATATTAATGCATATACAAGATGACATTATGGAGTATGGTTGGCTAGTTGCTGACAGCAGCCATTGTGTCTATATTCAATGAAATTCAAATTGATTTTAAAAAATAAGGAAGAAAATATCCCTCGCCCCAGAAAGGAAGAAGCAACCAACCAAGTCCTGCCAAGCCCTATGGTGCTTTTGACAAGTCTTCCGTGACTTGTATGCGTCACAGTAATACAAGAAGAGGAAAATATATTATTGTTTGTTTTTCAATCGCTTTCTTAATCTTTTGTTAATTTTCAGATTGCGAAATGGATCAATATAATGTTAAAATGAAGCCGCGTGCAATTGTTGCAAAGTTGACCCCCAGATCAGAAAACAACTGAGGAAGATGAAGGGAAATGAAGAAAATCCAATCAAATTTCGTAACAATTCAGTACTTGAAAATTCAGTACTTGAAAAGAGTTCATACTTTCTAGATTTCTTCAAATCTCTCTCTCTTTGATTCTCTGGTTTCCCTCCACGACAATGGAGTTTACAAGCAAAAATCTGTTAGTTCCATGTCTATTCTTCTTCTTCTTCTTCATAGCATACCTTGATGTCCCTGTTGTCTCCGACACCCGTGTAACCCCTTACAGCCCCATCGAAAACATCACTATCGACTGTGGTTCTTCAATCGACGATAATTCTCTCGACGGCCGTCCTTGGGTGGGAGATGTCGGAAAATTCACCCCTTTAGAGCAACAAAACAATAACAACCAATCATCCACGGCTTTAACAGCACCTATACAAAACTCAGTTGAGAGTGTTCCCTACTCCACTGCCCGTCTTTCTCACTCCGAATTCACCTATTCGATTCCCTTAACCGCCGGTCAAAAGTTCATTCGCCTGCACTTCTACCCGGTCACATATCCAGGCTTTGACGACCCTTCTAATAAATCTTTCTTCTCTGTCAAAGCAGGTCCTTATACCCTCCTCAACAATTTCAGTGCTTTACTCCATGTGCAAGCGCAAGGACGAGCTACTGTGGTCAAAGAATTTTGTTTAAACGTGGATGATAGCCAAAGGCTAAACTTAACCTTCACCCCAAGTCCCGATATCGCTGATTCCTACGCTTTCATCAATGGAATTGAAGTTGTTTCCATGCCGACAAATCTATATTATACACCGAGCAGCGAAGCAGGGGTGCCTTTTATAGGCCAGGCTGATGGAACCTTGTTCCCCGTAGGAAACAACACTGCCCTCGAGAGTGTGTATCGAGTCAACGTCGGCGGGAAGGAAATCACGCCGGGATTAGACACCGGGATGTTCCGGCACTGGTCGACCGACGACGATTACTTGACAATAGCGAAGCCTAGTGCTCTTCCTGTTAATACCGGTATTAGTCTCACCTTCAGCGACATACCATCCTACTCGGCTCCAAGGGATGTTTATGTCACTGCCAGAACCATGGGAACGAACAAGACAGAGAATGAGAACTACAATCTGACATGGGATTTCCTTGTTGATTCTGGGTTCAGTTACTATGTCAGATTACATTTTTGTGAGTTTCAGAAAGAGATAACTCAACAAGGTAACAGAGTCTTCGAGATCTTCTTGGCTAATTTAACCGCAGAAACTCAAGCAGATGTTATAGCCTGGAGTTCTGGAAATGGGTTCCCAGTGTATAAGGACTATGTTGTGGCAATGGGAAGAAGGGGAAATCTAAAGCAACAAAGTCTCTCTGTTGCTTTGCATCCTGCTCCGGCATGGAGGACGAATTACTCTGATGCAATCTTGAATGGACTAGAAATCTTCAAATTGAGCAATAATATGGATCTTTCCGGACCGAATCCGGATTCGATCCTGATAAATCCTCCGGTAAATTCACCACCGGGATCAACCAAGTCCAAGAGCAGCAGCAAAACAACAATTGGTATCGTGGCAGGTGTGACAGGTGGCCTAATTGTTATGTGTCTCATTTGTTTCTTGGTTTTCCGGCAAAAGAGAAGAGTCAAAGATTCAGGCTCCAACGACGGAGCTTCATGGTGGAGCCAATTTTCTTACACAACCAAATCAACCAAGTCTACCAAGTCGACCAAATCCCGTGGCTCATCCCTACCATCCGACCTTTGCCGCTACTTTTCACTTGCTGAGATCAAAGGAGGAACCAACAACTTCGACAGTGTTTTCATTATCGGTGTCGGTGGTTTTGGCAATGTATACAAAGGGTTTATCGATGGCGGAGCAACCCCGGTTGCGATCAAACGGTTGAATCCAGAGTCTCAACAAGGGGCTCACGAGTTCAAGACCGAGATCGAGATGCTCTCGCAGCTACGCCACTTACATTTAGTGTCGTTAATCGGATACTGCAACGATGATGGTGAGATGATCCTCGTTTACGATTACATGGCTCGTGGTACACTTCGTGATCATCTCTACAACACCGAAAACCCTGCTCTCCCATGGAAACAACGCTTAGAGATTTGTATCGGTGCAGCTCGTGGGTTGAATTATCTTCACTCAGGTGCCAAGCACATAGTCATTCATCGAGACGTCAAGACCACAAACATTTTGTTGGATGAGAGGTGGGTGTCTAAAGTTTCAGATTTCGGGTTGTCAAGAATCGGCCCTACCAACATGTCCCAGGCACATGTTAGCACAGTGGTGAAAGGCAGCTTCGGGTATTTGGACCCAGAGTACTATCGTCGTCAACAGTTGACAGCGAAATCCGATGTATATTCATTCGGTGTGGTCCTATGTGAAATATTATGTGCTAGGCCACCGATTAGTCGATCAGTCGACAAGTCACAGATCAGCTTAGCAGCATGGGCTCAACACTGCCACCGAAGTGGAACTCTTCACAATATCATTGATCCATTATTGAGGGGTCAGATTGCACCCGAGTGTTTGAAAAAATTCACCGAAGTGACGATGAGCTGTTTGCACGACGAAGGGTCCGAAAGGCCCTCGATGGGCGACGTGGTGTGGGGACTAGAGTTTGCGCTACAGTTGCAAGAAAGTGGCGAGGCGAAGCTTAAATCTGCTACCGATGGGGCTTCCATAGAAGCAGAGTTTGATGAGGAGACCCCCTTGAAAGGATTGGAAGACGATAGTGGCGACGTTTTCAGTAGCCTCGGCGATCATGTCCTCAACCCCAATAGCACCGGCAGTTTCAGTTTAACGACAAGTGACAGTTTTGCCAGCAAAGATTCTGATAGACCCTTGTCTAAGGCAGTTTTTTCCGAGATTAGAAATCCTCAAGGACGATGATCAAAACTGGTAGCTAGCAGTCACGTGGTCCCAAGTCTCAAATGCTCTGTTCATTAACATCTCTAGTGATCGTTTGTAAAGCACTAGAATTTCTGTTCCGGTGTGTAAGATCAAACCATGTCAATTTCAACTGTCAAAAAAAAGGGGGGGATACTTGAAGCCGGTAGTGGACGATTACCAATAAACGGTCTAATTTCAAACAGAGAATCAAATCGCGGCCGCATTCTCTGTTATGTCGTGTTTACTACTATTGTGGCCATAGCAGACGCTATTACGGCTATAGCGGGATTATCGGAAGGCAGCGCTATCGTTATATCGCAGGCGCTATCGCGGTCGCTTATTACTGTTTAAAACCCTGATTTCAACTCCTAAAGCTCCCCGGTATTTTTATTTGAAATCAATAAAATATTTTTATTGTAGCATCATTATATATTTGATTTCAAGTTAGGTCTGATGTATCTCATATGGTTTACTTAATGGCTGACCAGGTTTGTTCATTTAATAACAATGATAATAATTGGTGATGGTGGGAGCTTTGAAAGTGCTATATTTAATCTAAACTACGACCATTCTACAAACAAGAAATCAATTAATCAAATAATTATCTCCAGAATTTTCCTTTTAATTTTGCTTTCTAATTCTTAAAATTGATCATTTATCGGTGTTTGCTATAAAAATACTGTTAGGATAACCAGTTTCTTTTTTTTGAGTATGTTGAGTTAATCGATTGACAGAATTGGCCAAGAGGGGGTGAATTGGCAATTAAAAATTTGGTGGAAGCTTTTGCAGAAAATTGAAAGTAATTGCACAGCGATTTAGAGTGATTCGACTTTCTCAATCAAAGTCTACGTCCACTACCTTAGCTATCCACACTAAGGATTTTCCAACAAATTCACTAATTTATTCTTTCTTTTGAGGCCAAAGAGATAACCTTACAACACCCTCAAGAATATACCCCAATTCTTGAGAACACTCTTTCCCAAAGAGAAGATTACAAATTTACAAACTTACAAGGAAAAACTCACAAGGTAAGATGTTTGCACAATTCTAGAACAAAAAAAGAACACTCACAAATAATTACAAATGAGCACAAATGGTGTTCTTTGAAAGCAAAATGAATATTGAAAGGAAAATTGGCTTGATTTGCACAAACTTGGTGTTTGATGCTTTCTCTCTTGTTTCTCTATAATTTCATATTGATCAAGGGCTTCAGAACTTTTAAATACACCTTGAATCACTTCTGAACGTTGGGGATGATTAGTGAAGATCATATAGTCGTTTTAGTGTGAAAACAATTAATAAAACAGCTTGGAGCGTGGGGGGAATCGGTACCCCCTATGGGGAATCAGTTCCCTAAGTGTAAAATACAAATATTTCGACCGTTATACAAGGGGGGGTATCGGTACCCCCGGGGGGGGAATCAGTTCCCTCCGAGCATACTGGAATTCTCGGAGCCAAACCATTCAGGGGGGAATCGGTACCCCCTTAGGGGGGAATCGGTTCCCTCTGAGCAATCTGGAATTTTTGGCTTTGAAATGGTTCGAAATACTTTGTAAAATTATTTTGAAATTGTTTTAAGATTAAAACTTAATTTTACACTTTGAGTAAGGATTAAAAATGATCTTTGAAAGATTTGGAGTAATATTTTGATATTCGAATAATTCTATCGAGTATACTTAGAAAATCATTTGAAAAATCTTAAAATTCATTTAACTTAATTTGTTATATCGAAATATCAAAATGTTTTCAACAATCTCCCCCTTTTTGATATAACAAAACATTTTAGTAATTTTAAGATTTTGAAATCAAGTTTTGAAATTACTCCCCCTTACTTTAACACTTCTCCCATTTAGCATTTAGAAAACACATTTAACACCATTTAACCATTTAACACTTCTCCCCCTTTTTGTTAAATCAAAAAGACATTTTAAAGAATTTAAACAAGTTTTTGAAGTCATTTAGCCAATTGATTATATATAACATAAGCTGCTAAGACCACAAGCAAGAGAAACGTTAGCCATTAGTTTCATAATCAATATTCATAATTAATGTGAAATGGCAAAATTGGCCATATATCTAATCATGAAGTAAATGATGCAATAATGAATGAATTTAATCACACCAAATAGATAATTTCTAACCATTCATAAATCCAAACAAATTCAAAGTCAATCAATCCACAAATTCAAACATTCCAAAATATTCAAAATGTTAAAACAATAAGTTTGAAGTTCAAAGCAAAACATTGAATCACATATCCGGATCAGGAGGAGGAAAACGAGCTCGCATAGCGGCCATTTCGTTAGTGAGGTCATTAATACGTGCGTTGGTTGCTTCATTATTTGCACGCATTTCCCGAAGAATTTCTAATTGTTGAGCTCCCATTGTGGATAAATGGGACTCTATAGAAGTAAAGCGCGAATCCATAGTAGCGTATCGAAAATCTAATGTCTCCATAAAGGATTGGAAATATGGAGGCATTGGATGCGTTTGTTGTGCTTGCTCTTCGGGCTGCTCCTCAGGCTGCTCAGGCTCATCTTCGGCTTCATCGATGTCTCGCATTAATTGCTCAAGCTCGAGATCTTCGTCAGCTTCGGGTGGAGCTTGTGAAGAACTAGCTCCCAGAGTATTTGCAGAAGATCGAACCCATTCACCGGTTTCCTTATCCTTAATCCATCCCGCTCTCGTTAAGGAAAGAAGGTTAATTTGTTTCTTAAGGGGAAAAATGACATCTAGACCGACTCTAAGCCCAGCTTTGGAAAACAGATTACTCAAAATGCAACCGTAAACAAGAGATGAACAGAGTTTCTTGTTAGGAACAAGATTTACGGTTTCAACAATTTCAGCAAAAATAATCTAAAGTAGGTTAATTTTAATATAGTTTTCGAAACAATGTAACCACTAAAGATCTAAGGCTCTAAGAGTAGAATAACGACCTCCGGATGGTCGAAACCACCAAGAAATCATTAGATGAAGAAAACGTTCATGAAGGTCTAGGACACTTGCACTATCCCTTCTTTTATAACGAGATCCTAAAACCTATTTTTCATTTGAAATACCATCATTATCTAATCCAAATGTATTGGCTATGTAAGCCGAGTCAATATATAAGAACTGTCCTAGAAGGTAGGAACGAATTCCTATGGTTTCAGTTTCAGTTTGGTTTTTAACACAAACGACATTAGAATAGAAAATACGAACAAATTTATGGTAAACGATGGGTTCAAGGTCAAAGAGTTTATCAAATTTCCACTCTTGTAAAAGAGGAAGATATTTAAAATTGATAGCTAACATAGCTTGACGAGAAGGAATACGTTCTTCCCGGATTTTGTAAGAGTCAAAATATTGATAATACCAAAAACGATGATTTCTAGAACCAAGATGATTGAAACACGGATTTTGGATAGTCAAGTTAGGATCAATGGGATTAGGATTAGAAATTGGAATAGGAGGAGGATTTGGAGGTGGATTTGGTTGACGGTGTGAACGACTAGATGAAGACTTAGCACGTTTAGGATTGGACATGGTTTAGGAAATCGAAATAGAATTGATAACCTGCAATTTAAAAAAAAATATGTATGCAATTCAATCAATCCCAAAACTCAATTGAGTCCTCATTATTTCAAGGTTCTCTAAATCAATCCTAATGGGCAAAGTTTTTGAAAAACTTTGAAAATGGTTTTGAGAAACATATATGTATAGTTTTCATAATAACAACATAATTTAATCAAAACACAATAATTTGAAAATTAATTTTTTTTATTTCGAAAATTTTGAAAAAATCTTGTGTTTTTAATGAAATTAGTTGTAATATCTAGTTTCTAATCACTAAATAATAAATGTCCAATCAATAATTCAACCTAGAAATAATTAAAACTAGTTCTATGTTCATAAATTGATAAATTTTTTTTTGAAAAAATACCTTGAATGATTTCGGATTTGAGTGAGATTAGATGAAGTTTGCACGTTTTTTATGATTCCAACAGGTTTAGAGGATGATATTTGAAGTGAATTCCGATTAAAAACGTTGATTTGAGGCAAGAATGGAGATTTGAGAGAGTAGAGGGAAGAAACGGCGTGAAGGAATAAGAGAGGGTTTGAGCAAATATTTGGTTCTGCCCGTGCTAAAACCAGAACCCCAGGGGGGTATTGATTCCCCTGTGGGGGGGGGGGGAAATCGGTTCCCCTTCAAAGGGGGAATCGGTTCCCTCAAGGGGGGATCGATTCTCTCTGTACCAAAATGCTAAAATCCGATTTTAAACACCCAAAATGCTAAATTAATTTCCTCTAGTGGTATTGGCAACTCATATATTGAAAATTAATCATGTTCAAACAATTCAATTAATCTTTAAACGATATTTGAACATAAAATTAATTTTTCATCACGAATCATAAACTCCCCCTAACTAATAGCAATGAATGCAATCAAAAATTGCTATTATAAGCATTTTTCATTTATTATTAAAAGTGCTAAAATTATTTTAAACACTCAGTGAAGATAGATTGGTCAAACCTAATTCTCTCCTAAGTGTCCAAAATCGTTCCTTGTCTAAAGGTTTTGTAAAGATATCCGCTAATTGGTGCAAAGTATCAACAAATTCTAGAACTACATCTTCCTTAGTGACATGGTCTCTAATGAAGTGATGTCTTATTTCAATGTGCTTAGTTCTAGAGTGTTGGATGGGATTTTTAGTGAGACAAATAGCACTAGTATTGTCACACTTGATAGGAATGGTACCTACTTCAATTCCATAATCAAAATGTTGTTTCATCCATAAAACTTGTGCACAACAACTACCAGCTAAAATGTATTCGGCTTCAGTGGTAGATAATGCAACACAATTTTGTTTCTTTGAAAACCAAGAAATTAGCATATTTCCAAGGAATTGGCAAGTACCGGAGGTGCTTTTCCTATCCAATTTGCATCCTCCATAATCCGCATCAGAAAAAGCATGAGCTAAAGCTAGAGTCTTTAGGATACCAAATTCCTAGACTAGGAGTGTCTTTAAGGTATCTAAAGATTCTCTTAACAGCTAGTAAATGTGATTCCTTAGGACATGATTGAAATCTAGCACATAAGCAAACACTAAACATAATATCCGGTCTACTTGCAGTTAGATAAAGTAGAGATCCAATCATTGACCTATATAATTTGACATCTACACATTTACCTCCTTCATCTAAGTCAAGCTTTGTTGAAGAGCTCATTGGAGTGTCATGAGGTTTCCCATTTTCCAGTCCAAACTTCTGAGCATATCTTTGACGTACTTAGCTTGATTGATGAAGATGCCATCTTTTCTTTGCTTGATTTGGAGTCCCAAGAAAAATGAGAGCTCCCCCATCATGCTCATCTCAAACTCACTTTGCATTAGCTTAGAAAATTCTTGGCAAAGAACATCATTAGTAGAACCAAATATTATATCATCAACATAAATTTGAACTACTAATAAATCTTTACCTTTATGCTTCAAAAACAATGTAGTGTCAACCTTCCCTTTTGAAAAACCTTTTTCAATTAAACAATTTGACAATCTTTCATACCAAGCTCTAGGAGCTTGCTTTAAACCATAAAGAGCTTTTGTCAATTTTAAAACATGATCCGAAAAATTTGAATTTTCAAAACCTGGAGGTTGTTCCACATACACTTCTTCTTTTATAAAACCATTTAAAAAAGCAATTTTAACATCCATTTGATATAATTAAATTCATTGAACATGCAAATGCTAATAACATTCTAATTGCTTCCATCCTAGCTACGGAGCGTATGTTTCATCATAGTCTATGCCCTTTTCTTGAGTATACCCTTGAGCAACAAGTCTAGCCTTGTTTCTCACTATATTACCACTCTCATCAAGCTTATTCCTAATACCCATCTAGTACCTACATAGATTTATTACTAGGCCTTTCACTAATGTCCATACTTTACTTCTCTCAAATTGATTTAACTCTTCTTGCATAGCCATAATCCAATGTTCATCATTTAATGCTTCTTTGATATTCTTAGGCTCTTTGCATGAGATAAATGCAACATAATTACAAATATTTCTAAGAGAAGATCGAGTTGTTACCCCTTTGGATGGATCACCATCCTTGACATAGTTGTACTCTCTTGGATAAGATACTTCCCTTTCTTCAATGGTTGGATTCTCAAGAGGATCATGAGTTTCCTCATTTTTCGTTTCTTCCTTTGATGATGGTTCTCCAACGTCATGTCTAACATCATTTGTATTTATAACACCTACATCATCATTCACACAAGAATCCTTCCTCGGAAGGGATTATCATCGAAAACAACATGTATAGACTCTTCTACAACTAAAGTTCTTTTATTAAATACTCAATAAGCTTTAGAATTTAAGGAATAACCCAGAAAAATTCCTTCATCACTTTTAGCATCAAATTTGCCAAGGTTCTCTTTATCGTTGTTTAAAACAAAACATTTACATCCAAAAGGATGAAAATAACTAATGTTAGGCTTTTTATTTTTGAAAATTTCATATGGAGTTTTCTTTAAAATTGGCCTAATCATTACTCGATTTACAACATAAAAAGCGGTATTGTGGCTTCCGCCCAAAAATATTTTGGCAAATTATTTCACAAAGCATGGTTCTAGCCATTTCTTCTAAAGTTCGATTTTCCTCTCAACAACTCCATTTTGTTGAGGGGTTCTAGGTGCTGAAAAAATTATGGCTAATACCATTAGAATTACAAAATTCAATAAATCCAAGATTTTCAAATTCATTTCCATGATAATTCTAACACTAGTGATAGAGTAACCTTTTTCGTTTGGATAATTTTTGAAAATGTGATGAAATGTTCTAATGCTTCATCTTGTACTTAAGAATAGAACCCAAGTATATCTAGAATAGTCATCTACCAAGACAAATGCATATTGTTTTTCACCCAATCTAGTAGTTCTAGTTGGCCCAAAAGATCTAAATGGATCAATTGTAAAAACTCTACTAGTTGATACATCATAATGGATTTAAAAGAAACTCGCTTTTGTTTTCCTTTAGCATAATCATTACAGATTTTATCATTATCAAATTTAAGCTTAGGCAACCTCGAACTAAATCACCTTGAATTAGCCGTTGCAAAACACTCATACTAGCATGTCCTAGTCTCTATGCCTAACAAATCATCATGCTCATCCCTAGCAACTAGGCACAAAATAGTCATATTAATAAAATCTAAATGCATCATGTATATATATATATCCCTATTTATGACCAACAAGCATAATCGAAAATAGATGCAATGTTAATCAATTGCAATCATTTAAAATAAAACATTGTATCTTTTATCAAATTTATTTTCAAAGATTATGCTTTAACCATTCACATATAAAACATTATGCAATGTTGATTATAGAGATTAAGAGAACATGCATAAAGTTTTGAAAATGTTATGTATTAAAACTTTATAATATTTAAACAAAAAATATTCATAAACATTAAGAAAAAAATTTTAGGTCAAATTTTGCAAAACCAAAGTTCTTGAAAAATCGATATCAATGTTAAGAGATATCAATTACTTTTTAAAACAATTTTGACGAAAAATTAATATGATGAACTAGAGTTTATAAAACATTACCAAAATTTACCATGTTCATCATACAATATTTTCAACATACATGAGATAAAACATAATTCAACTTTTTAAAACCTCATGCATGCATAAACTAAATGAGCAACCAAATAATAAAAAACATTAAGTTTAGAGGTTACCCATTCCTTTTTATGGGTGGCTTAGAGCATCTTGAATATCATCATCTTTATCACAATTGCTCTCACACCTACAGAGACATTTAAGTAGATTTTGGTATCCAAATTGCTTTGGATCCTTGAACATTAGTTTCAATGCCTCTTGTTCCTTTTGGAACCATACTTGTCTAATTTTAAATTGTTTTCCTTTCTTTAAAGGACAAGTAAGTTCCTTATGACCATGATAATGACAATGTGAACATTGTCATTATTGAACTAGATGAATTATTTAGAATGATCTCTTTTTCTCTTGTTAAACATTCAAGCTTATCTTTCAAATTGAAATTTTCTTTTTCAATACTTTCAAATTTCATTTTTGAGAGTTCTAAATCCTTCTTCAAGATTTCATTTTGATTTTCAAAATCCATTTTCATTTTCTAGAAGAAGTTTGTTTAATTTGAAAATTTCTTTTTCAAAGTTTTCAGATTTTATTTTTGAAAGCTCTAACTCATTTCTCAACATTTCATTTGATTTCCAAGTCTGTTTTAGCTTTCAAAAGAAGATCATTTTTAGCAATAAATTTAGAAATCAATTTATTGTATTTGGAGTTCATGGTCTCAAACTCCGTAAATAATTATCATAAGCATCTCGTAACTCATTAAAAGATTTTGAATTTGATATATTTGAGTTAGAAGATACCTTTGGCTCTGTGAGAGCTAATAGAGACATCACTTTTATTGGTTCTTCTTCTTCCTTGTCTCTATAGATCTCCTCAGCTTATCCCACATTCCTTGGCACTTGAACAGAAGAAACTCCTTTATATACATTAGGATCAATTGCACAACACAACATGTGCATAGCCTTTGAGTTTTGTTGAGCTTCCTTCCGTTCTTGAACACTCCACTTCTTTGCCTTCTTAGTAGGAGAGAAATATCCTTTCTTGATTATCATCCAAGCTTCCATATCAAATGCTTTGATGAATATCATCATACACCTCTTCCAATGATGATAATTTGTTCCATTGAAGTGTGGAGGCACGTCAATAGATCTGGATTCTTCCATGGAGAATAAACCGGAAGTAGACGCCATCTTTATCGATTTAACTCTTCTCGGATTAACTCAAGAGACGATTAAACCTTCAAATGAGTGAGGCTCTGATGCTAATTGTTGAGTTAATCGATTGGCAGAATTGGCCAAGAGGGGGGTGAATTGGTAATTAAAAATTTGGTGGAAGCTTTTGCAGAAAATTGAAAGTAATTGCACAGCGATTTAGAGTGGTTCGACTTTCTCAATCAAAGTCTACGTCCACTACCTTAGCTATCCACACTAAGGATTTTCCAACAAATTCACTAATTTGTTCTTTCTTTTGAGGCCAAAGAGATAACCTTACAGCACCCTCAAGAATATACTCCAATTCTTGAGAACACTCTTTCCCAAAGAGAAGATTACAAATTTGCAAACTTATAAGGAAAACCTCAAAAGGTAAGATGTTTGCACAATTTTAGAACAAGAAAAGAACACTCACAAATAATTACAAATGAGCACAAATGGTGTTCTTTGAAAGCAAAATGAATATTGAAAGGAAAATTGGCTTGATTTGCACAAACTTGGTGTTTGATGCTTTCTCTCTTGTTTCTCTATAATTTCATATTGATCAAGGGCTTCAAAACTTGTTTAAATACACCTTGAATCACTTCTTAACGTTGGGGATGATTAGTGAAGATCATATAGCCATTTTAGTGTGAAAACAATTAATAAAACAACTTGGATCGTGGGGGGAATCGGTACCCCCTATGGGGAATCGGTTCCCTAAGTGTAAAATTCAAATATTTCGACCATTATACAAGGGGGGAATCGGTTCCCTCCGAGCATACTGGAATTCTCAGAGCCAAACCATTCAGGGGGAATCGGTACCCCCTTAGGGGGGAATCGGTTCCCTCTGAGCAATCTGGAATTTTTGGCTTTGAAATGGTTCGAAATACTTTGTAAAATTATTTTGAAATTGTTTTAAGATTAAAACTTAATTTACACTTTGAGTAAGGATTAAAAATGATCTTTGAAAGATTTGGAGTAATGTTTTGATATTCGAATAATTCTATCGAATATACTTAGAAAATCATTTGGAAAATCTTAAAATTCATTTAACTTAATTTGTTATATCGAAATATCAAAATGTTTTCAACAGAGTATTTATGGGAAATCAACTACTTATTTAGGTGGTCGGTAGGATAGACTCAAACGTGGGTGACTGTTAAGATAGTAAGATATGAAGAACACTAAAACAGAATGTGTATCAACTTTGCAATACATCAGCTGCCATTATATACAAATTTGCACAACTAACCAAGTTGTAACTGCACAGTAGTTCTAACAGCCTTAACAACATGAAACTAATACCCTAACAGATTACTAACAATGTTAACTGTCTCATGCATCCATTCATACTCTCATCGCACTTAACATACTACTAATAGTCTAATATTCTACCTAATCCTTCCTTTTCCTTCTTCATTAACAAGACAAAACATGCAATTGATCCCTGAACACTTCAAATGCTCTTTTTGTCAGTGACTTGGTGAGCCCGTCTGCGATTTGATGACTAGCTGGAACATAATTCACCTGTAGTTGTTTAGCTGCAATTTTCTCACGAACAAAATGCACATCCATTTCTACATGTTTTGATTGTGCGTGATGAACTGTATCCGTGCTTAATGCAACAACACTTGTATTATCACACCAAATAACAGGTGCATTTCGATTTTCAACTCCTATATCACACAATAATGAACTCATCCATGTAACTTCAGCAGCAACATTAGTTACACTTCTGTATTCAGCCTCCATTGTAGACCTGGAGACAGTTTTATGCTTCCTCGAGCACCAAACCACATGACATGCACCAAGAAATACTATATGTCCAGACATTGATCTCCTATCATCAAGGCTGGCACCCCAATCAGCATCAACAAATGCCACAACTTCAAGTGATTTGCCAATACATGAAAATGTGAGACCATAGTTTAGTGTTCCAGCTAAATATCAAAGTATCCTCTTCACTGCAGCCAAATGCAACTCACGTGGAACATGCATATACTGAGCTGCATTGTTGACACTAAATGCAACATCGAGTCTCGTATGACAAACATATAACAAAGCACCAACAATGCTATACTAATATCGTGCATTTGTCAACAGCTCACCAACTTCCTGGGTCAACTTTGGAGAACCTACCATCGGGGTGGCTGAAGGTGTAGCATTTAGTAAATCCGTCCTCTCCAACAATTCAACTATGTTTTTCTTCTGAGATAGCACCAAGGATTCCTTGATGCGTTTGACTTCAATACCCAAGAATTAGGACAATTCTCCTAGATCCTTCAAGAAAAAATCTTGATTCAAGGCTTGAACCACACCATCAATTGCATGAGAAGAACCACCTGTAAAAATGATATCATCAACAACATAAACATGAATATATGTATAACACCCTTTATCATTCTTTACAAAAGTGTTACATATGCTCGAGATTCACTAAAGCCCAACCGAATCAAACTGGCTTTAAGCTTGTCATGCCAGTTTCTTGGTGCTTCTCAAAATCCATACAGTGCTCTATTAAGTTTACATACAAGTAGACTACCATCATCAGCATACTCCTCAAATCCAGGTGGTTGTTGCATAAACATATCCTTGATCAGATCACCATTCAAAAAAGCATTATTCACATCAACTTGTCTTAAGGGCCAACTCTTTACAACAACAATCGAAAGAATTGCATTCAATGTAGCAAATTTAACAACATGACTATATGTTTCTTTAAAATCATAACCATGAACTTGTGAATATCCTTTAGCAACAAGATGAGCTTTATGTCTTTTAACAGGCCCATCATACTTATTTTTTACTTTAAACAACCACCTGTATCCAACAACCTCATGCCCTGCAGGCAACTTGACAAGTGACCAGGTATTATTTCTCTGTAGTGCATTAAACTTAGCCTAAACAACTTCTCTCCAACTGGAAGTTTTAAGTGCTTCATAAATATCACCTAGAACTTCATTAAAAACATCAGCTGTATATGATTTTGGATTAAATATTCCACACTCACACTTCTTGTCATTATTGGATGCTTGTTTATTTGTGCACCACTCAGATTGCATGTACCTTCTGCAGAAGCATTACAAAGATTCAACCATTGATCATCACCATGAGGGCTGACAACATCATCTTGTTCATCATCACCAACATATTGATCAATATATGAGACTTCAACTGATACTTGGTGCTCAACACCTGGCACACCATCTATAACCTCTACCATTCCAGAACCAGAACTAGCACCAGGTAGATCACTAGAGCTGCCACTAGTACTGGCCACTGAACCATGACCAGATTATGCAGTGCCTCTTTCACTATGAAACTTGTTTAAATCAATTAGAATTTGTAGTGAATCAAGTTAACTCCTTATATTTGATGTAACATAAACTTGAACACTCATTCCTGCAAAAGGAAACTGCATTTCATCGAACACCGCATGCCTTGTTATATAAACCCTACCATCTTCAGCAATACATTGAAACCCCTTATGCTGCACACTATAACCTAAAAATATGTAAGGTTTGGACCTAAAATCCAACTTATACTTTAAATAAGGTCTCAAATGAGGGAAACAAAGACACCAAACACCCTCAACTTCCCATAATCAGGTTTTCGATGAAAAAGCTTCTCAAACGGCGAAACTTCTTACAAGACCCTTGTAGGAAACCTGTTGATCAAGTGAATTGCAGTAACCACTGTATAGGCCCAAAAATTAACAAACATTGATGCTTGAGCAAGCAGAACTAGAGAAAGTTCAAAAACATGACGATGCTTGCATTCAACCACTCCATTTTTCTTATAGGTATGTGGACATGTAAGGCTGTGTGTGATGCCCACTCTCAGCAAATAATTCGACTACCTACGATATTCACCTCCCTAATCACTTTGAACAACCTTTATTGGCAAATCAAACTGCACCTTGACCATTTGCTGAAACATCTCGAAAAAATTAACTGCTTGAGCCTTATCTGTTAACAGATACAACCATGGATGCCTGGTGCATGCATCAACAAATGTTACATAGTACTTATAACCATTCGAGAAAACATGTGAAAGTCCCCAAAGATATGTAAATACTAACTGAAATGGAGTATCATACACAATTGTACATGCATGAAATGGTAACTTATGACTTTTTCCCATATGGCAGGCAACACACGTTTTATTAATACTTGAAGGCAAAATTACATTCAGTTCCTTACAAACTTTTACTAGGCTATCATGCGAGGGATGTCCCAAACATTGATGCCAAAAGTCATACACAGATGTAGACAACTGTGTTACATAAACTTCTGCCTTGGAACTTTCTTCAAGCGATGAATCAATAACAAAGGAGTACAAACCACCATCTTCTTTCCCTCGAAGCAAAGTTGCATCAGTCTTTTTATCACGAACACATCACTCATGTGCATGGAATTCAAAGAAAATATTGTTATCCCTAGCAAGCTTTGACACCGAGAGTATATTCTTAGTTATTCTTGGCACATGAAATAATTCGGTTAATAACAACACGCAAGAAGATGTATATAAAGGAGATTGACCAACATATTTAACATCTAATGCAATACCATCACCAACAATTAATTTACCTGGATTGTTAAAATCCATCGTTTGAGAGATATTCATGCCATCAGAAGTGACATGATGTGTGGCACCCGAGTCCACAACCCAATGCTCGCGAGATGCTTGTGGCTTAAGTTGAGTCAGCTGATGAGAACCAGACTTCTGATTGGCACCACAATCACACCCAACATCCTTACTATTTTAGCAGCATAGTAAGCAGTACCAGACTCATTCTTTGAGTACGAGTTACTATTAGCTGTAACTCCAGGAACGTCTTCATCAAATCAATGCCAACATCGATCAACCAAATGACCATTCTTCCCAAACAATTGACACTGCAGTCGAGATCTACCCCGTCCTCTACCAGTCGATTGACCACAAGAATACATCTGACGAGACACAACATTACGCTCAGATTGATCTACAGTTTTACATGATACTTGCCCTTGAGCAACATGAGAACTCATGGGAAATGAATCAAGTGGATCACAGAATCCAGTTAGTTAAGTCTCAGCATCCAACAACATGGTGTAAATAGTATCAAGAGACACCAACTTTCGCATAGTGGTTATAACAGCCATAAAAGGTTGATACTCGCGAGGCAATCCCTTCAGAATATTGACAACAAGCACTGCCTGAGACACAACACTGCCACACGATGCTAGAGCATTACAAACTTCTTTAACTCGAGTAAGGTACACTCTCATTGACTCATCACCTTTTTTAAGTGACTGGAGCTTGTAATGCAAGCTAATGACAGCAGTTGTAGATCTATTCGAGAAAAACTGAAGTACCGTGGTCCAAACCGCAGAGGTCATTTCAAGACCCACAAATTGAGGTAGAAGTTATGGACTAATCGTTGACAGCAACCAGGATGCAAGGGCACTGTCCTACGCCACAAATTCTTTATACAACTCGTTTGGTACATCTTCACCAGACTCATTAAGCACTGTTTGCGATGGAGCAGGCATCGAGCCTTTGAGTAGCATTTCTAGTCTATGGCTACGAACAGTGAACACCACTTGTTGCTTCCATAATAGAAAATTCGCTTCATCAAGAATGAAATTAACCTTCTTATTAGAGAATGTCTTTGCATTCTTCGACACATTCTCCATTGAAGAAGCCAACCGATCAGTATTCATGATGATGATTATCCTTCTTTTTTCTTTTTAAGCAGCGAAAGCACAAGAAAACCACCCAGATTGTTTAGCGAAAGATACCATGTTAAGATAGTAATATATGAAGAATACTAAAACAGAATGTATATCAACTTTGCAATACATCAGCTGGCATTGTCTACAAACTTGCACAACTAACCAAACTGTAACTGCACAGCAGTTCTAACAGCCTTAACAACCTGAAACTAACACCCTAACAGATTGCTAACAATGTTAACTGCCTCACGCATCCATTCATACTCTCATCACACTTAACATACTACTAATAGTCTAATAGTGACAAAGGTAGATGCAAAAATATTTTTTAGGATGAGCATATAAGTATTGATATCGAAAAATTTTCGTATGGAATTGAACTAGACGACTAGCTAACCAGATATTAGTACCCTGAAAAAGCATTTAACTATTATTATTGACATTATTGCTATCTGAATCTGATAAGTGAAAACCAAAATCAGTAAAATTATGGCCATTAAAACCCAAAATATTCCTAAGAGAGGCAGAAATGGATGCCTCATCATACATACATTGTCCACAAGGATTCATGGCCTCCATTTCAGAATCTGCTCTCTCTTGAAGCTCCAAGGCAAGCTCTAGTGTGGCCTCCACCTCCCCCATTACTGGCCTTTCATTTCCCTTATGGCGGACACAACTGGAAGCGATTTCCAAGTACTTGTTCAAACATTCTGGAGCTATCCTTCCTTTGAGGTAGGGATCAATGGCATGATAAATGGTTCCTTCAATTAGTGATTCCATGGCCCAAACAAGCAGATGTTGCTTTTCCTCCGGTAGTGTGCTATCATAGTGTGGTCTGCCAAAAAGAACTTCGTACAAAACGATCCCAAATGAGTAGACGTCGGATTTTTCCGTAAGCACACGCTTGCAGTACTCTGGAGCCATATATCCACAAGTTCTCAGCACCCCATCCGTGTCGATTCTTATCGATGCTTTCGACGTGTTAAGAGGAACCAGTTTCGACAATCCAAAATCCGAGAGTTTACAGAACCGTTGTTGGTCTAAAAGTATGTTTGAGCTCTTGATGTTATGGTGGATCACAGAACGCTTGGCTCCGGTGTGAAGGTAATGTAATCCGCGTGCTGCGTCGATACATATCTGCAGCCTATGTTTCCAAGTCAGTGGAACGAAGTCCTTGCCGACCCCATAGAGAAGATCGGCGAGTGACCCTCTGCTCATGTATTCCAGCACCACGAACATCTCCTTTTCCACGAGGCAGAAGCCGATGAGAGAGACGAGATGCGGGTGGCGCAACTGGCAAAGCAACTGTACCTCGTTTAATTGTAACTCGCTCGCTCCTCCTCCAAAACTGCTTCCGCAGCGTCTGATGGCGACAATGGTTCCATCATCTATGGTCCCCTCGTAAACAATACTGCCAAAATAACTTGTGGCGATTATGGTGTCCGGATGGAAGTTGTTGGTCGCGGCTTTGATCTCGGCCAATGAAAACTGACGGCATATATCCTCCGGAAGTTGTGAACATTGAGGGGATTTTTTCTTCGAAATGAAGAAGCTTAGAAGAGAACATAAACGATTCTTCATCTTCATAGGGATTCCTTTTCAAGTGCAGTCCAAAAAAGAAACGGTAGGTGTTTACGAGAAAGAAAAAGAACATGAAGTGAGTTCGAACTATGCTGAGAGAAGATATCCAACATTTTTGTAAGAGGTTAAGCTAATATGCATTCTGTTATTATTCAGGGAAAACATATTATATGGTTCCATGAATTCATCTTCCATCGTTTGAATATGACTGATTTCAGTACGAGTTGAAATTTTCGAAGTCATCGAAAATCTTATTCTCAACGTGATAATGTGATATCCTATATGTGTTAGTGGTTTCATTAGCCCTCCATTGATGACTTAAATAATGGCTTGATGAAATTGCGAGGAAACCCCTTAAATTAAAAGAGAAAAAAAAAACACCCTCTCGTAGGCAAAACTGTTTTTGGTTGAGGCGTTTGAAAAAAAATAGTTGGTATAGGTTATTAGGAGATTATTATTATTTAATTAGGATGGCATATATAGTGTACGTTGGAAGATGTATGAAGCACAATGCGTTTTAAGTTTCACCGAAAGATACATGGATACTAAAGATGCATGATATTCTCGGTGTCTCCTAAAAATGTAGTGATCTTAGGTGGTGTTTGTTTTCACTGTGTAAGCTCTTCAAATCACTTATGTCTGCGTCGCGCAGACTATGCGCAGACATTAGGTTTCGCAGACTGTTTGTTTTTTAGAAGACAGAAGCTCTTCAAACGTCTGCACGAGCTCTTCTTGGTGCATACTTGGTTTTATGTCTTCAAAGGTCTTCAAACCTCTTCAAGAACAATTATAAAATATAGTTATTTATTAAAATAATTGTAAATAATTTAATAAGGTTATTTATTTTAAAATAATTTATTTTAAAATAATTTATTATAAAATAATTTATTTTAAAATAATTTATTATAAAATAATTTATTTTAAAATAAATTATTATAAAATATGGATTGATTTATTTTAAAATAATTTATTAGTATGGATTGATTTATTTTAAAATATACAACAACAACAACAACAAAACCCTATTCCCATATGCAATGGGGTAAGGGGGAGGTGGGGTAGTAGGCTGGCCCCAACGCCAGGTTGAGAGCAGCTTCCGTGGAAGACATCCGGCAGTAAGAAAATTAAAAATAAAGATAAAATACAATGCATGGATAAATAAGTCAATAAATACATATTTATTTTAAAATATGGATTGATTTATTTTAAATAATTTATTAGTATAGATTGATTTATTATTGTAGTTGTATATATTGATTTATTTTAAATAATTTATTTGTATGGATTGATTTACTTTAAAATATGGATTGATTTATTTTAAATAATTTATTAGTATGGATTGATTTATTTTAAATAATTTATTTGTATGGATTGATTTATTTTAAAATATGGATTGATTTATTATTGTAGTTGTATGGATTGATTTATTTTAAATAATTTATTTTAAAATATGGATTGATTTATTTTAAATAATTTATTATTGTAGTTGTATGAATTATTTAAATTTCAGTATTGTAAAACTAAAATTATTTAAATCTCAATATTGCAAAACTCTTTTAAGTTTAAAGAATCAGTTTATTTATATTTCAGTTCATTTTAACAGTTTGCAGACGTTAAAAGACAAACAGTATTCTTCTTGCAGACTGCAGACTTTTGGTCCATCTCTTCTACTACAGATGTCTGCAGATGTGGTTCGCAGACTGCAGACCTTTTACCTCTGCAAAAACAAACACCACCTTAATGTCTTCCCCTTAGCACTTTAATGAGGGTCCTATTTCAACAAATAATCTTTTGGGGTATTATGTGAGGCAATTTTTTTCTCACAATATTATTAAAGCAATTTTGCCCCCTCTAGATTGATAAAAGAATAAAAAATGGTAATCATTGTAATAATAATTTATTTGTTGATTCTTTCATAATAAGTATTAAAATTATTCTATTTTAAATTATTCTCTCAAGATGTCCTGAATTCGAGCAATCACATCTGTATAGTATGTGTTGTTAACTGGTTAAGAAAGTTGATATATTATTTTATAATCACTCTAGATTATTAAAAAAAATCATTCTATTTCAATTATGGATAAACTATTCAAATGATCATATAACTCTTAAGCCGTTATTAATTTAGCCGCATAACAAAGAATCCTTTCAATTAAGTCACTCAACTTTTAGGATAGTATCGAGCTATTTTGGCTTGTATTGTTTTACATATATTTGGGCCACTATGACCAAATGTGATACTTGTAAACTCGTCAGAGGTTGTTGATCGAATTTAAAATGTTACATAATTAGTAAAACGAATATGAATTCATAAGAACTCAATAAATGCTTTAAATCACAACATACATACACTACGATATAGGTGAAATAAAAGCATTGCATATGCATCACACATACCACTATCTTTTACCAAGTTCCATGTACTAATCACATGCTTCTTTTAACCACTGTATATGAATCACAACATGCATATATTATAATTGTTATCTTTGATTTATTGACCCTTATGATCATATAAAATATTACGTAAAAACAAGTTATTGGATACAAGAATCTCTTTACAACACTTAAAAAAGACTCGTAGAGTCCTAAACATGTCTCAATCGAAGTATGACAAAGTTAAAAGCTCTGTCACGCATCAATTGTGCCCTCCACATTCTTCTGTCTCTCCAACATATCTCGTGACTCAATAGCCCAATAAATCCACATTTACATGTACATACTGTTATAGAATGTACATTTCATTGATTTTGGATGATTATTTACATATTCATTTCTGTACGTTTTTCTCTTCATATTTGCACTCTTTGAATTCAGGATATATATATATATAGCACATTAAATCAAATTGAGGCAGAAAGGTGAGAATCACTTACTACATATAAATTCTTTATATATGCATAAAATATCATAAAAGTAACATAACTCAAAACGCAACCGCACCACAATTTAAATCCCCGACCATATCCAGAAATAAGTTCAATCGATCCTGGTCACTTTTGTATGTTTCCTGCTCCGTGCATCTAATGTTTTCCAGAGTAGAATGCTAGTTTTATTGTTTCTGGGTTGTAAAGGGTAGCAGATGTTACCTGTAAAGAGGAAATATACTTATTTTCCCTTATATCTGGAAGTGGAACTACTGAAGAATGAAGTTCATTTTTTTAGTCACTAAACAGACTTTTGTTTATTTTATTCAACAGATGATTATTTTGTACCACCTCCTGATATTTATCCTCTGTTGCCTAATGCCAGTTCCCATCAGCTTACTTCCACAATTGCTCTGTTGGTGACTCTCTTGGCAGCAATGGCGTTTTTATTCGGATACGAGTAAACATCGATCAATTTTGTTCTCAAACATCTAGTATGTACCATTTGTGACTGAATCTTTCAAACTACAGAGAGGTTCTCCACGTTTGTTCTCGTGATGTTATGGTCGGTGAATGCACTACGGTAAGGGCATCAAGGACTAAACTCACTGGCATTTCAATATTGTGCATCACCAGCAAAAAAAAACGCATTTCATTAGGTGCATTACTTTATTTGTTATGAAGGGGATGCGTATTAGCTTTGCTGACAAACTCGGATTCCATTGTGCTAGAATTTTGTTACAAAATGCCTTTTTCTGACTAGTTGAAAGAACTTCAAAAATACTCACCCCCTTGCTAGAATTTTGTTACGAAGGGGATGCATATAGCTTTGCGAACAAATCCGGATACCATTTTGCTAAATTTTTGTTACCAAATGGTCACCGATAAGGAAAGAATTGCAGCAAAAAATGACAAGTTGGTGAAGAATAGGTGTTGATGCGCAGAATTTGGTAAAAAGAGGTATGTATCATGTGGAGGGAGCATGCATTCATCACCATTGAAATACACTTCCTGGGAAATGCCCACCCCTGCTTGAAAGTGAAGGTGTCCTTGTCCTTCCTAAGAAGTACCTCTGATTGAACATTTCCTAATGGACCTGCTTCCATCAATAGTTCATTGTAGCACTTCATGCCATAGAACATCCCTGTGTCATCTGCACATTATCACATAGCCGCGAACCCGCGATTAGGTATCTAATTACTATTCCGTTCTAATGAGAAATGCAAGCAAAATGTTGTCAACTGCTTACTGACTGGTTCATAAGGAACCAGAGGCTTTTAATAGAAACTAAAAACTTGTGTTACGTTATTAAGATTAGGGTGCTGGACAATAAGGCTTCAGAGCGTGTAATTCATCCGGTAGTTGAAGTTGGTGATCGAGACTTTAACTCGCCAGTAGTCCTTGTAGTTGAGCTTGACATGCCAATGTACCCGAACCGGGCACATGTGGTGTGTGCATTGAAGCAGTGGAGCATTATCTTTCCTTGGAGTGTTCATTCCTACCATTTTAAGAATCTTGGAATCACTCCTGCATCATCTCATTCATTGTAAGGTTTTGATGTTCATATAAAAGTAAATCAAGTTTAAGCACTGGAGTGGAATGGCAGCTCACTTGACACAATTGTTCTTGTTCTGGCATCCACAAGCACAAGATGGGCAAGGAGTGATGGTTTCATTGTAGAAAGATGAGAAAGAGACACAACAATTCAGGTTTTTCCGAGTTAGAAATTGTGAGTAAGTGCAGGTCACATTCCATGTCACTGCAGGACAGGATATTGAAACTAATCAATCTAACAGCAACAATCTTCCATAAACTAAGATAAAGTCCAGATCGTGTGAGCCAAAAGGACTTACTGAGGGCCTGAGTTTGCCGGTGCCAGTCCGGGTGAGAAAAGTCGTCGAAGGCACGTCCTTTGCAGGACTTCAGGTGTAACCTGGTTGCGGACCAAGTGAAGTTCTTGGGAAGTTTGACGGTCTTGTTCGAAGTGGCTGATCCAACACTCACTTGGAAAGCTGAGACTGCAGCTTGAGGATCTTGACCCCATGCTGCAAGCACTCCACCTTTGCAGCAATTGGTGAATTGCTGATTATAGGGAACACCGGGGAGCAAGTCGACAACTTTTGGGGTTTTCTTGCAGCAGTGAGGTATATTCCCTTTGAACTTGGAGCAATCACCTTGCTCAGTGGTTTGAGCCCCTACCATGGACCATATTACTTCTTTCTTAGCCCATGTCCACTTCATTATGTGCCGATACATTTAAAAAATGTTCATTGTTACCACTGCCTGCAGGAACATGTGTCTAGCTATCATCAGTGCAACTCACCTGATTCCGAATAACAAATAGAATGTGTAGCACTTACCACATAGCCATCAGGCGTCCAAGAAACGATATCCCATTTGATTGTTACATTTCCATTTGGATCCAAAGGACCATATGCAGCTGCAGCAACAAAGCAAAGAAATTAAACGCAATGCAATTTAATAAACATACAAAGAAAGAAAGCTCTGGGAACTGAATAAATGTGCACCCGAATGAGAAAAGAGCACAAAGAGAAACAAAACTGAGATGAAAATTTTCATCTCTATCGACTTGCAATGGATGGAGTTAGGTTTTGGCTAATGGCAGAATGCAAACAACTACTCTTTATAAATTTTCTTCCGACACTGAAATGGAAACTGCAATTGCAGATATTATTAGTAAGAAGAAAAGTTGGTGCTGTTTGAGTGCTAAGAAAGATAAAGAAAAACTTCCAACATTTCCAATATGGGAAGAGCTTGGGAGATGGCTTACCAACTGGTTGTTAAGTACTTGTATTGTGTGTGTGGTATATATATATAAATTTTCTGGAATTTTCGCTTTCTATAACTTGAAGCAACTTCTAGAGTTGTCTGAACACATCTCAACGGCACCCGTTGAGATGTATATGCATATTTAAAAATTTTAATCAATTAATAATGTATATACATCATACAAATGTAATTATTCTTGTTTAAGTCCTCTGAATTATGAGTGAATAAAACTAACTCGACTTAAAAAACTGATTTTTTTTCGACTCTACTTGACTCGAGAAAACTCGACTCAAATTGACTTCGAATTGTAATTTCATAAACTTTACTCAACTCAACTCGGAAAAAAATTTAAGTTCAAATTGAGTTGTAAAATACAACTCGAATAAATCAAAATTTTTAATAATTAGTGGATTAATTTTTAAGTTTAAGTCGAGTCCCTCGAATTTGTATGATATATGTATATCATGAGAAACTATTTCATGGATTCTTTCCATCACTTCATCAATGGTTCCAACCAATTAAAAAGATACACATCAATTTTTTCCCATGTCATTCACACACATGAATTTTATTTTCCAAATCAGTTTCATTATTAATACATCTCAAAATTAAACCTAAATTTAAACATTATTTTTTAGGATTTTCATTGAATCATATAATTTTTTTACCTTTCTTCATCCAAATTTTCTTTCTTCCGTTTAAACCAAGTTATTTTTATTCATTTAAAGTCTCTCTTTTTTTTTTATCTCAAATTCATAAGATTTCATGGCTACCGAAACTAAGATTTTTGTGACCAATTATGTACAAAAATCGTGGAATAAATATTCATAAAAAATATCAAAGTTGTTTCTTCTCTATTTGAGAGGTTTGACGAAGGCACTAACTAAAGAACAATAAAAATTAATTTTAAAATGTTAATCTAGTTTGCATCGAGAGAGATGCACTAAAATGAATCATGAACTTATGATGTTGATAACATCTAAATACAATCTCACACTTGACCTGACTTTTATGAATGCATTCAAAGTAGGTTACTAACCATTTCTGTTGCCACGAAGAAGTAACAAAATTTTTAAATTTAAGCTTTTTACGATGACCATCATGACTTAATAGATGAAAACCTTAGGTGCTTTAATTCAGAAAGCTGTGCAAAAGAACTTGGATGAACATAGATAAAAAGATAAACTTTAAAAGAAAAAAATAGATGAAGAGAGATAAAAACTTTTTTTTATATGTATTAATGAAGACCCAAAAACAATGTTTAAATTTTGGTTTAATTTTGGTATGCATTACGAAACTTATTTGGAAAATAAAATTCATGTGTATAAATATCATGGAAAAAAGATTGATATGTATCTTTTTAATCGGTTGGGACCATTTATGTCGTGGTGAAAAGGGTCCATAAAATAATATCTCGTATATCACATATGAAACAATATGAAAAAAATATATATGTATTGTATATGGTTATAAAAAATTATTTAAATTGGAATCAAATAATATTATAATATTAAAAATATTTACAGTTAAATTCAAACAGAAACTCAAAAATTCGACTCGAATCATATAAACTCGACTCGACTCGAAAAAAATTTAGATCAACTTCGAGTTGTAAAATAGGACTCGTCAACTTGAATAACTCAAAATTTTTTAACTCGACTCGATCGAACACTCACCCCTACTCTGAATCCTTTGAAGAAAATAATATCCCTTTGGATAAACTACACATTTAGTACTTAAACTATCAAATTTGTTTTGCTTTAGTACCTAAACTTTCATATGTTTCAAAATTATACATAACATTTTATTTTTGTTAAACTTAACAGGTGAGTTATACGTTTGGCACATTTTTTATGGGTAAATTGCATCATTCATCACTTAACTATCTTTTCACTCCCATTTTGGTCACTAAAGTTTAAATTTTTTTAATTTATTTACTTAACTTTCAAAATACTCCTAATTTAATTACTCTAACTTTTAAATTTAATTTTTTATTTTAATTATATATATTAATAAAGTAATAATAAAAATGTTATTTCACCAAAAAAAATTTAATAAAATAAATTAGAGTGATTAAAATAAGAATAATTTGAAAGTTGAGTAGTTAAATTGAAAAATTTTAAACTTTAGTGACCAGAATAGGAGTGAGAAGATAATTAAGTGATGAATAATGTAATTTACACATAAAAATGCATTGTCGCTAAGTTTTTATTTGGCGATGTATTAAAATGAAGCAAAAAGTAAATATTAGACATTGTTTTGAAATAAATGAAAGTTTAAGTATTAAAATGAAATAAAACTAATAGTTTATGTACTAAAAGTGAGTTTACCCTATAGCTTTTTACCACTTAGATCAAACAATAGACTCATATTATATGAACCAAGCGATCTCAATGGTAAAAGAGTTGTTATTTCTTCTGATAACGTGTTTAAACATCATGAGTGCTAATGATATGAATGTTCAATGTCAAGTGATTGAGAAATATCTTTAAACATACATTATATTATACTTATATATATATATATATATATATATATATATATATATATTATTTTAAGATCGTTTATAAAATTATTTCTTTATTGATTATATATTAAATAACAATCTTATACATAAATCACCAAAACCTTTACAAAGACATTTTAGCCATTTTTTTCGATTCAGGACCCCTTTTGTATAAAACTTTTTAGGCATTTAAAAACTCTCGTTACTTATTGGCGTAATTATTAATGTGAAGCGAATCTTTCATTTGAAGAGGAAAAAAAAAGAGAAAATAATCTCAGTGACCAAAAATCTCAGATAATATACGATTTTGACCATTTTTTTTGGATTTGCGAAAATGACCAACAAAATCGCAATGCGAGTGATTTTCCATTTCGCGTTGCGATAGTTGAAAATCGTGTTGCGATTTTCCATTTCGCGTTGCGATAGTCTACAATTGTCGTTGCGATTTTCCAAATTCGTTGCGATAGTTAAAAAAAAAGATTTTGTTTCTTAAGAATTTTCTCTAAAAAGATAGTATCCGCGCGGACGTGTCGAAGACACGTATTACCACGACCACGACCACGACAACGACCACGACCACGACCACGACCACGACCCGAGACGAGACGGCGGCGGCGGCGGCACGCGAGAGTCCCCCTTGTTCTCTTTCACTCAACAAGGAAGTGTAAAATCCAAGCCTTAAATACCATTCCCAATAGTATTTTGAATACTATGTAGGATTGAACATTACCCCACTTTTTCTAATTTTTTACTTTTAACAATGTTTTGAAACAAGTAAAAGTAGTCCTTTAATTTGATGACTTTGCTTGCATATTGTAGACACTCATTTTCGTCCCATTTTTTTATTTTTTTTTCTATATATATATATATACAGTATATAGTTTGAAAACATTTTTAATATATATATATAATATAATTTTGAAAAGCATGTTTGAAAACATTTATATATTATATAGTTCTTAAGACATTTTGAAAATTAATATAATATATGGTTTTCAAAACATTTTTGAAAATATATATATTACATAGTTTTTAAAAAAACATTTTGAAAATTAATATAATATATAGTTTTTAAAACATTTTTGAAAATACATGTTATATAGTTTTTAAAACATTTTAAAAATATATATAGTTTTTAAAAAAACATTTTGAAAACATAAATATATTATATAGTTTTTGAAATCATTTTGAAAACATATAATATATAGTTTTAAAAACATTTTTAAAAACTATATAATTTTGAAAACATTTTTAAAAAGTATATAATATATAATTTTAAAATATTTTTAAAAGTATATATTATATAGGTTTTGGGAAAATATTTTTTATATTATTATTATTTTTCCCCTTTTCTCTGTTTTATTATTATTAATTTCATTTTTTTTTGTTTTTAGGGTCCAAACGGGGTCCAATCTATCCAAGTCCAGGGTCCAACATTGGGCCTGATCCAGCCCGGTTACGTTTAGGGTTTTCACAACCCTAACATCAGCCTTGTCACAACGCCACATAGGAGGTTCCAGAAGCATGGAGCCAAGCAGTCAACGCCCAGCGCACATTCCGGCCGCACCAACGGGACTGAACCATCCCGAGGCGGCCGGTACCATGAACTGGAAGATCGAAACAAGCAACAACCCACATCCCGTTATTTTCGGGAGCCAAACAACCAACACCGGGGCTATAAAAAGCCCCCGGTGAGGCCAACGGAGGGGGGACAGAAACAGAGAGCCAAAAACCGAGACCACAATATCGGTCAACACAGTAGATCATCGATACAGAGAACCCAAACAGTACCAACAACGATACACCGACCATCATTAGTAAACAACCAAGAACCATCAGGCCAACAAGCCACAAGAGCGGCCAACCACAGTTCCAACACCGTACCAGAACCACCATCGTACCACACATCGAACAAAAAACCAACAGAACCACAATAGCAAAACCGAACCACTATAGCCAACGAAAAACCAAATCGAAACATAAACCCAAAGGCCGAAGCCCCACAGCAAAGCAAAGTAAAAAAATCCAAGCAAAGACAGCAACACAGTCACCGGAAGTTGAAGAGACCGTTGGAAGAAGGTAAAAAGCCGAGCCTTGTTTGCTAGATCTACGCCGGGACGGCTCGAGTTTAACGTTTTGGGGTTCAGATTTAGAATCTCGGGGGGGGGGGGGGAAGGTGAGTGTCTCGTGATGTTTTGGGTTTTGCCCGGCCGCCGGCGGCGGCCGGGGAGGTGGCAGTGCGATGGAGAGAGGTCACCGGGCGGTGACCGAACCTTGGTCGAGTCTAGAGAGAAGGGAGAGATATCATCAGAGGAGAGAGAGAGAAATCTAGCAAATGAGGGGGGATGGGGTGAGAAAAGCCTGATTTTAGGCTTAAATAGCTTAACCAAAACTGCGTCGTTTTGGGCCAAAACCCACCGTGTTTTTGAGAAAAAATGGGAAATGTCTAGTTTAGTCCCCCTTATTTTATAATCATGCTCTTTGACCATTAATGCAGCTTTCTGGTATTTCGATTTGAGCCTAAACGTTTTGGATATTTTCATTGCGGTCATTAATCTACGTATCATTTTTACTTGTATTATTTTTAATTTTTTCTTCATATTGCTTTTGTTTTATTTAACATTTATTATTATTGTTGTTATTATCATTATTATTCACTTGTTTATTTCTTTTATTTCTTTTTTTTATCTTGTTTCCCCTAAATTCATCATTTTTTTTATTTAATATTTATTTGTTTTTTTATCTAATCTTTTCGACTTTTTTTAGACAAAGTTCAATCGATCAAAGGTAAGTAATTTGAATCGGGTTTTTAAATTTAAATTTAAACTTTTTAATTTTCGCAATTAAGACAATCGACAAATTAATTGGTACCGAAAGGGCAGTTCAAGGGTGCTAACCCTTCATTGACTGTAAACGACTCCCGAACCCGATACGTTTCTGGTACAACGCAGATCAGGTAAGATGGTGTCCGACCCACCTAAATTCGTTTTAAAGTGGTCAGTGGCGACTCTAACCCAATTATTTCAAGTCGAAGCCCAATTTCGGGCCCCATCCGAAAGACGGTTACGACACATATATAGCAACTTACATTCTTAAGAGTAATATACGTAGATATCATGTGCTTAATTTAAGTAGCATAGGTTATCATCATTTCTTCAAGTATAAGAATACAAACCCGACAGAACCTCCACCAGAACCAATCATGCAACGCTTGTGGTAATGAACGTTATTCAACTCTTCAAGCAACAATCTTCACAATAGGATTAGTAATGCTCAATCCCACATAGTATTGAAAATACTATTGGGAATGGTATTTAATGCTTGGATTTTGCACTTCCTTGTTGAGTGAAAGAGAACAAGGGGGACTCTCGCGCGCCGCCGCCGCCGTCTCGTCTCGGGTCGGGTCTGGTCTGGTCTGGTCTGGTCGTGGTCGTGGTCGTGGTCGTGGTCGTGGTCGTGGTCGTGGTAATACGTGTCTTCGACACGTCCGTGCGGATACTATCTTTTTAGAGAAAATTCTTAAGAAACAAAATCTTTTTTTTAACTATCGCAACGAATTTGGAAAATCGCAACGACAACTGTAGACTATCGCAACAAATTTGGAAAATCGCAACGACAACTGTAGACTATCGCAACGCGAAATGAAAAATCGCAACGCGAAATGAAAAATCGCAACGCGAAATGGAAAATTGCGTTCAACTATCGCAACGCGAATTTGCGATACTGGAGATCGCAATGCGAATTAGAGATCGCATTGCGATTTTGTTGGTCATTTTCGCAAATCCAAAAAAAATTGGTCAAAATCGTATATTATCTGGGATTTTTGGTCACTGAGGTTATTTTCTTAAAAAAAAAATAAGATGGATATAAAGAAAGATTATCTCTGACAGTGATAGTATTTCTTTTTCTGTTTAAAATTTCCAATTTTATAGAAATTTTGAATTTAAAAATAATAAAATTAATTAAAGTAAATATTTATATGGAAGTCAGGTGAGATAGAATTTTTTTTATTAAACTAATGTGATTATAAAGTAGTATTTGTTCTACATATTCTCCATTATTTGACAATTAACGTTCAATCACCGTACTAAAGTCATTGGTGCTCGGATCTATAACTTCTAAGAACAACAACGATTCCTTTAACCACTGAGGTGAGATAGAAAACTGGTCTTTGTATAAATATGTCTGAATAAATATTTATTAGAATTGATTTGTTAGGTCGTTCGAAGTTTGAACTAAATAGAGTGTATAATATATATAAAGTTTTAAAATTTAATTATCTTTGTTGGGGTTCACTTACCAATGCATCTAATTTAATAAAAGAATAATATTAAAATTAGCCTCCAACGTGGTTAAAATAGTCATTTTATCTCTTCTTTGTTTTTTGAAGTATTTTAGCTCTCAACGTTTTATTTTAATAGAAAAATCCTCTAACATTTGATCAAATAATCATTCTGATTATTGTTTTTTCGTAGTATTTTGATTATCAATATTTCATTTTAGGATAAAAGGAATCTATATTTTAGAGCATTAATAGTTTGTTAATTAACAATTTCTATTTATGAAAGAGACTTTTGCCTGAAAACGAAACGTTGAGACCAAAATGTTTCAAAAAAGAATATGAGGAAAAATAATCATTTCAATAAACATTGAGGGCTAATTTTTGCATTATACCTTTAATAAATCCCTTTCCTATTTTTTTTATTAATATATGGTAAGTACAAAGTAGTATTTGTTTAAAGATAACTCTCACTCATTTGACATTAAACGCTGACACTATCCTTGGTGCTCGAACTCGGGTCCTCAATAAATAACGAGTCCTAGTGCCCGAACCCTTTCCTAATTTGAGACCGTCGATTGGATGTTGTAAAATAAAGGATAAACTACACGTGTGACCACTCAATTAGTGCCTCCTCTCATTTTGAATATCAATGTTTTGATTCTGTCAATCAGATTATCTAACTATTTAAATACTTCAATCAAGCCACATGCTGTTAACTTTTAAGGGAGAAAGTGACGTGGCAGTTAAAAAACTTGGTATAAATGTATATTTGGTCATAAATATATAAAAAAATGGTACGGATGTTATACTTGACTGAACAAAAAACTTAATTCTTTTACCATGAACATAAAAAAATGATTCACAAAGTATTTTCTAGAGTTCCTTTCATGTACCAGTGATTCTTTACAATCATGATCAGGATCAACTAAATCTTAATCAAACCGTCATGTGAAAGGCGGCAGCATGCTTAATTTGCAGAATAGCTTAAATGTTTCCAGTTAAGCTTATATATTTTGCCACAAAACAGTTTAACATCTACCCAAAAATGTTTCTTCTTCTTTGGCTTTTAGGAGATAAATTGCATAACAACAATTTCCAGGTGTTTTCTTTAGCCGGAAAAATATGGATTTCTTTGTGGAGTTTATAAAGATATAGGTCCCCAACCTCAGTCATCTAATTAGAGATTAAATTTATTTTAATTGAATTAGATTATTATCAATTTGATAGAATATATAAACATTAGGGATCAATTCGGCAATTGTCACACTTCATTAAAAGTTAGTGGCAAGTGGCTTGATTGAAACATTTAAATAGTTGGATGATCAGATTGACAAAATCAAAACATCCGAGGTCAAAATGAAAGGGAGAATAGTTGATGGCCGTCTATGTAATTTACCCTAAAATAAATTCCATCAACCATTTTAAAGAAATGGAGATTTTTTTCATATCAATGCTAGTGGGATCATTATCATCTTATTCTGAAATAATTGTTAAATTAGCTGACCCTATTCCCATATGTAATGGGGTGAGGGGAGGTAAGGTAATAGGCTGCCCCCAACGCCAGGTTGAGAGAAGCTTCCTTAAAAGACCTCCGACAGTCAGAATTATGAATTGCCCACCGTAGTACTTGATCCGACGACCACAAGGTTAAGAGCATTGCGCTCTACCAACTGAGCTGGACGGGAAATAATTGTTAGTGGACTAATTTTATTTCTCAGATGTCTTATGTAATATGATTCAAATTTGAGGGGTGGCTTATGTTAGTACACATGATATATTCTACTAGAAAAATAGGATAAACTACATATTTAGTCATTACATATTCTCGTTAATTTGATTGGTCACTCAACAACTTTCTTCTTAAAAATCATACTTAATGTTCCGTTTTGGTCGTCCACCATTAAAATTTTAATGATAATATTGTGTGTCATCATAAGATAATGTCGCATCATCATTAAAAGAAATAAAAGATTGTCATCTCATCGATATTTATTTTCTAATAGTGAGTGACCAAAATAGAATCAAAACGTAATGTTAGATATAATTTTAAAAAATATAATTGTATGATTAAAATGATTTACTAAATGCATAGTTTACTCAATCAAAATTTACGTTTTTTATATCGAAAATTTATTTCTTCTCCTCCTTTCACTCGACTCCTAAACGAAGGTTGTCAATTGGTAGAAACAAGAATAACGAGAAAGGGAATCTAATTCTGGGATTTTGAGAGAATGAGAAAATGAATTATTTAAATCTTTTTATTAAAAATTATTTAATTTTTATCAAAACGTAATGTTAAATATGGTTTAAAGATTTTATTTTACCCTATTACAAAGTAATTAAGCCAGAGTGTTGCATATTAGAAGTTAAAATCCCGGTGGAATGTTTAACTTTGTTTCTTAATTAGGTAATTAATATCATTAAGTGGATAGCCAACCCTCAATAAATGTCCAGTTTTCTTGTTTTTTTCCCCATATATTCAACTATGAATCTCATGAAAATTTTCCATAGTTTTCTCAGCCAAAAAGAAGAAGAAAACCCCAAATTTATTCCACAATAAAACCCACTCTGTCCATGAGGATTGCACCTTGCAGTCCTTCAAAACACCAACAAAATGAATCTTTTTCAGAATCTGGATTTGGTCACTGCTATTTCTGTGTTTCTCAGTATTGCTTCAGCTTGCTCTAATGGACAGTGCAAGGTAGAGTTTTCAAATGCATACGTGTATCCTTTTCCCCCCCTCAATTTCATATGATTTTATTATTGTTGAATTTGTGGAATTCTGTAATATTCACAGTTCTGATGTGTTCAGTTGCTTGACGAATGTTCTTCGGATGGAGATTGCGAGGCTGGGCTGTATTGTTTCGCTTGCCCACAAGGGTTTTCAGGTTCCAGATGCGTGAGATCAACCATTACAAACCAACTCCAGCTTCTGGTAAGTGAACAAATTCGTAAGCTTCTTTGTTGACCTTTGGCTTTCAATTGAGAGTTGGGATTGCTAGAGCTAGACGTTTATGTCATGCTTCTAAGAAAGTGGGCCTAAATTCATACTCACCAGAAAAACACGAACATGATAATAATTAAGGATAAATACCCGTATTTCTACTTGACTTGAACATATAATTAGATACCTAAATATTTTCATCTAAATACGTATTAGGTTTTATTTTTTTTATTCAGATTGATAACAAACTTAATTGAATTATTTTAGATTAGGATTCATTCGAGTTGAGAAGACAAACAAATTCAAATACTTTTAATAGTTGTTGTTTGGTATAATTTTAAAAAAAAACTTAATGTTTGCTTATATAATAATTCTAGCCCTTATTATTCTTTATAAAGCATTCTAGTTCGTAATATTTTAATTTTTGATCTAAATAGTTCATGTTAGATGAAAATCATTAGTTGATAAATGCAGTGTCGTATCTGGTCCTGGGCAGGAGGGGCACTTGCCCGGGGGTTAGAATTCTTATAATGTATTATAGGGTCTAATTATTTGAAATACTTGTTATTATGGTTTCAATTTTTTCCTGATGTTTATTATCATGAGCTTATCTTTTTAATATTTATTATTATTGGCCTATTTTTATAATTTATTTTTTTCTAATATTTGTATAAGTGTCCAATATTTTGCCAATATTTTTTTCTAACATTTGTTATTAAATGTCCAATTTTTTCAATACTTGTTATTAGGGGTCCATTTTTTTAATATTTGTTATTAGAGGCATACTTTTAAAATTCAATTTTTTCTAATATTTATTTGTTGTTATGAATCCAATTTTTTAGTACTTTTTATTGGAGGTTCAATTTTTAGATATTTATTATTATGACTATACTCTTAAAATTTAGTTTTTTTAATATTTGTTATTAGTGACTCTTTTTTTCAATACTTATTATTGTGAAGCTATCCTTAAAATATAGTTTTTCAATACTTATTATTATGAACAATTACTTAAATAACGAACATGTAACCATAACAATAATTGTTATGTCATGGTAACGACATCGTCCAAAATTATTTTCACCACTGATGTTTTATATAGTTGAGTTATTCATATCTAATAATTTAATCCAAGAAAAAATTACGTGAATATAATTCAATTTATAACTTGTTAATACATACACATATTCTTCTATCAATAAATTAGCATAAAGAATCATAAACTATTTTTAAAATTTGGAAAAGAAATTTTATAACTCACAATTACAATAATTATTATGATTACAAAATATGTGTTGATTTCATAATTCAAATTTACATGTTTAAAAGTTAAATGATCTGTTTGCTTTGATACATTTGATTCAAATTATTACTTAGGGTAAATTACACGGTGTTATGACCGGTAACTTTACATATTGCTCATTCAAAGTGGGTAAATTATTATTATACAGATTGAATCATTTTGCTCACTCTGCTGTTAACTTTTTAACGGTGTTATGACGTGACATAAGAATGAAAACGACGTCATTTTGAAAATCTCAAATATACTCTAAAATAACTTCGTTTTGGTGAGTAAAATATGAGGTAGAGTAAAGTTTAATGACTCATGGTGTAATTTACCCTTTTTTCTAATGAATCATGGTGTAATTTACCCATTTTTCTAATGACTCATGGTGTAATTTACCCTTTTCCTTCCGTTCTCCATTTTCTCTCTGCCAGCCACCACGTCATTTCGACCATCGTCGACAGCCGTAGATGATCGTCGTTCGGTCCCAAAATGGGATGGGCCTGTTCGTCTCGACCCCTGAGCCCAAATATGGTTTTGTTTCACTGGAAAATGTCTCAAAACCCGTGAATTTGGACTGAAATGTTTCGGTTTCCTCACTTTGAATCTCAAATTCATGGAATTCGAAGCAACTTCCGTAAAAATGGAGGTTAGATTCGAACTCACGATGTCGAGGCGAAGTGACCCATTCCATTTTGGTACCAAACGACCACCATCTATGGTAGTCAACTGTGGACGGCGGTGGCATCCAACCACCTTATGTTTTTATTTTATTTTTTTTAATTATTTTATATTAAATAATAAACAAATGCCACGTTAGAGAGAAAATGGGGGAGTGAGCAAAATGATTCAATTTGTAAAGTTCGGTGAGTAAAATAGGAGAGAGAGTAAAGTAGAGTGAAGAACAATGTAACTCTATTATTTATTATATTCATATAAGAGGTATGATTCTGTTACATAATGTAAAACTCTTTTAGTTTTACACAGATTTAAGACAGTTGGATGAGTGAAAACATATGGTTGAGATTAAAAGTAGGAAATGTAAACATATTTACTGAAAAAAAAACAAGGAGTTAATCGTATCCATCCATTTTTACTCATCCAACGGTTATAAATCTGTTTAAAATTAAAGAGTTTTACATTGTGTAAATTAATCCTAACCCTTCGTATAGTTTACATGTTAATTCTGTGTGTTTACTTATGGGTGAATAGAATAACTCTCTTCCTTTCAACAAATACGCCTTCTTGACAATCCACAATGCATATGCCATCGATGGATACCCTTTGCATACCCCAATTCCTCGAGTTACCTTTACCAATCAAGAAGACATGATCACTCCTCAGCTCAACGTATGTTTCTCAACTCACGTTCTACAATCTTTAATATCTCTATTTCTAGTTATTTTCCACTTTGAGTTGCAGAATGGAGCCAGAGGGTTGATGTTCGACACTTACGATTTCGATGGAGATGTGTGGATGTGCCATTCATTTGGAGGACAATGTCATGACATTACTGCATTTGTGTGAATATTGTCCCTCTAAATTGCTATTCTTTCTTGTTCATTAACTTCATTTACTTTGAAATTTGAAAATATTGTAATGTATCAATAGTTTATTTTCATTCATCCAATGATTTTAAATCAAAGTAAAATTTAAAAAGCTTACACTATGTAACTGGATCCTAATCCTATATATATATATAAATATATTGGTTTGGTTTGGATAGAGGAGCGAAGGAGGAGGATCATTCCAAGCTGTGGACACTTTGAATGGGAAGTTGTTATGTGGATGTGATGATATCCATGCATGTGTGGTATGTGTCTTGTTAATATAAATTTATTTCGAGTCTAATATTTTTATCCGAATCCTCTCTCAAATATCTGTAGACCTTCGAAATTGGTAAGAAAATGTGGGTTTGTTTTGTGATTGCAGCCTGGATCAACATCAGGGGCCTGCACACCATAAGATGAATTACAGGCAGAGGATGTGGTGAAGACTTGACTACATCAACATTTTATGATTCAATGAATTCCCTCTTGTTGTAAGAACATTGGTTGTATACAAATACAAGCATATGATACCATAATATATATATATATATATATATATATATATATATATATTCGAATAAAAATATAAATATATTATGTCTATCCTTAGTTCCATATATTTAATAATATATCTATTTAGTAAAATGGTTTTTAATTTTAGCCATATAAATATTGATATTTTAGGTTTGACAAAAAAGCTCAAAGTTTGAAGGCTAAATCACAGGCACTGAAAAAGTCGTGATTACCTCCAAATATCTTAAACGTGCTCTGGTCTCTCTTCCTTCACTCATGGCGCCCGACTCGTTTCTCACGTCTCTCTCTCCATATATACTCCCATACAAACCTCTTCCTTTCATCCACATCCATCTCAAACACAACCAAAAACATATCTTTTTTGCTTCTTCTTGATTTCTATCAATAATGGTTGAGCCAGCAACGGCAACCCAGACGGCAGCTCCGGTAATGCCTTAGCTGAAAGACGACCTGGACATTGTTATACCCACTATAAGAAACTTGGACTTTCTCGAGATGTGGAGGCCATTTTTCCAGTCCTACCATCTCATCATCGTTCAAGATGGTGATCCTTCAAAGACCATCAAGGTCCCTCCTGGATTCGACTATGAGCTTTATAACAGGAACGATATCAACAAGATTCTTGGTCCCAAGGCTTCCTGCATTTCCTTCAAGGACTCTGCTTGTCGTTGCTTTGGTTACATGGTTTCTAAGAAGAAGTACATTTTTACCATCGATGATGACTGCTTTGTAAGCTACTTTTCTTGTTTTAATCTTGTTTTGAGATGTTTTGGAACATGGGTTTTAGTGAATTCTGTGATCAGGTTGCCAAGGACCCATCGGGGAAAGTGGTGAAAGCACTTGAGCAGCACATCAAGAACATTCTATCTCCATCATTTCCCTTCTTCTTCAACACCTTGTATGATCCCTTCCGAGACGGTGCGGATTTCGTCCGTGGTTATCCTTTCAGTCTCCGTGAGGGTGTCCCGACCGCTGTTTCTCACGGCCTGTAGCTGAACATTCCGGACTACGATGCACCAACCCAACTGGTGAAGCCTCTCGAGAGGAACAATAGGTTTGTCGACTCGGTTTTTACCATCCCCAAGGGCACATTGTTCCCCATGTGTGGTATGAATCTGGCGTTCGACCGTGACTTGATTGGCCCTGCCATGTACTTTGGGCTCATGGGTGATGGCCAGCCAATCGGTCGCTATGACGACATGTGGGCTGGCTGGTGCATCAAGGTACATCACCATGGGGGTTTGCTTCTTCTTATGATTTATGTTCATTTTTGGTTGATGATGAGGGTTAAATGAACGGAATCGAGTTTGAGTATTGTTGACCTCGACTTAATTTTAAAAGTTTAAAGTTTAGCTTGATTCGACTTGAAAACTCACAAACTTATGATTGTCAAGTTCAACTCAAAAGCTCGTGAACTTAAAATTATCAAATTCGACTCCAACTTGAAAAAACTTGAACTCAAAACAATTCGGAGTTATCTCAATTGAAACTCAAGATCTGTTCAAGCTCAAACTCAAACATGAATTTTAAATAGATAAAAGTCTTATATTGCTTTTTGAGTCGCTTGCAAGCTTTTTAAGTTACGTATAAAGTATTTACTTTATCTCATTAAGAACTCAAGTTGAGCTCAAATCGAGTCCATTTGAATAGAATATTAATCAAGCTTTGATGAAATCTAACTCAAATAACTTATGATCTATCTTGTCTAATTTACATAACTTCGATGATTAATTTATTATGTTTAGGTGATATGTGATCATTTGGGATTGGGGGTGAAAACGGGTCTGCCCTACATCTACCACAGCAAAGTCAGCAACCCATTTGTGAACCTAAGGAAGGAATACAAGGGAATTTTCTGGCAGGAAGAGATCATCCCCTTCTTCCAACAGGCTGTTCTTCCAAAAGACTGCACCACCGTTCAAAAGTGCTACATTGAACTGGCTAAGCAGGTGAAAGAGAAGCTTAGCAGAGTTGATCCTTACTTTGACAAACTGGCTGATGCAATGATCACTTGGATTAAAGCCTGGGATGAGCTCAACCCACCCACTGCAGGATCTTCTGTTCCCAATGGCAAAGCAGCTTAGAAAATCACATTTATTATTTATATTCTATTTAACAGTCGGCTGCACCATTATTTCCCTACAGTTTTGGATAAAGTTTAATATTTTTTTTGTTTGGTCACTAGATTTTGGTATGTAGTTTATCAAGTTACAAATGAGAATAAATATGTGTTAGTTGATTTAACATTGCTTTCATTTTACTTTCCAATAAGAGAATTTAAATTTAAAGATAGTATTATTTAAAGAAATAATTAAATTTTAAATAAAGCTCAAGTTTATTTTTATTGATTCGCAATGCAAGGAGTAGATTTTTTCTTTCGAGAATGAGTAAAGAGTTAAGTCAAAGGAAATATTATTGTTCATTGCGTAAAAAACATGTTATTCTTTGAATCATGAATTTAAAAAACGGTCTGTTATTAGAATAATGATCATTATATAGTTGTAACGGTGTAGTTCGAAATTGTTATTATACAATCGCGATATTCGTAATAGCCACAATAACATCTATTATGTCTATAATCATTATAAACACAACGCAACTGAAAACACAGCTACAACTTAAATCCCTGCTTTGAACAACCATAGTTTGTCTTGATAATTTAAATTATTTTCAGTTTCACACATTTTTAAGATCATTAAACGAGTGAAAATAAATATCTAAAATCCTACCTTTTATTTATATGGGCATTAGGATATATATATATATATATAACTGCATAACTTTGAGCATCAACTTACAGTTCTCTGGGTTTGTTTTTATGAGATTACATATCCTACTTTGTTTCTTCACGTAAAAAATGGAGTATTTCTTTCATTTTTCCCATTCTTCAACCAATCTCCCATACAAGCACAGGGTGTGTGCTTGGTTTCTTTCGAATGAGAATAAACCGTGTTAACGGATGGAATGTCATTCCAACTTCCAGTTCCATGACAGATTACAATTACAAAAACTAAGCAGAGAATCAAACTTTCCCTATGGTTTCCAACACCCCAAAACTTCAATAAATTGCTTAAAAATTTTAATTAGTTATCAAACAGAAACTGCATTTTGCAAAACGGATTATAGTCACAGAACAATGAATTTTAACCCACTAAACCATGACAAATTCTAGGCGATGAGACAGTAACAATCGAGTTTCTACCACCTTGGCTAGGCTACCCTCCTAGATCTATGGTTCTGCGATAGCATCATCATCATCCGACTTCTCGGTCTTTTGACGTTTGGCATCACGCTCACTGTCTTGATCATTGAGGCATCCATTTACTGCATCCTCACCCAAAAGAGAGATGTGCTTGCTGGTGATTTGGCGACCAGCCCTAACCTTTGGCCCCCAGTGCCTTTCGGGATTTGGCAGGAAGCGAGCAACCTTTTTAGCTTGCGCCTTGCTAAGGGATGCAACAGCTCGAGCAAAATTTGCCTGCCAAATAGATGCACAGGTTGCAGGATGTTTAAACTTAAAACAACATTTCCCACCTCTAATCTCAAGTTGTACATGTTTATGTTAGAGAAGCCACGCGTTTACACATGGAACATGAAACAAGGACAGAGAGGATAGGGGAAGAGCATGCAACTAAAGGAAGTGGCATGGAAGACGTACTTGAAGAACCGGTTCTTTGGCAAGTATCACACTTCCAGGTTGATCAGCCGGTTGAGCCTTCACTGGATGATTTTTAACCTACATAGAAGACAAAAAATTCATGAAAACCATTTCATCACGTTTCGATCAAATTAGTAGAGCATAGGATGTTGACCAGTTTGAAATTCCAATACTTAAACAAAAATTTCTTTAGTGTGCACACCCACACAAAAATGCAGAAGATAAAGGAACAACAGGAAGAATCCCTTACCCAGCAGCGCATTATGTCCCAAATGACATCCATGGGAGCATCCGATTTTAGTCCCAACGGATTTACATGAGTTCCAGAAATTCGATATCCCGCATTGATCACAGCCGAGCGGAAAATAACCGCCGAAGGGGAAGTGCATTTTAGCGTAGCACAGAGGTTGTGCAGACTCAAAAATAGAGGGACATCAGGCAATTCCTGCAAAGAAATAGCAAATCAGCTGATGAACATAAAAATTTCTCTGAAAAGAAAACAGATTTGTTCGTTTAATAGGATTGATCATATATATTTCATGAAGTTTACATATCCGATAGCTAACACTTGCACAATAGAAATATTTGAGTCTAAATAATCATATTGTGCCATAGTTTTCATAGTTTAGCATAGAAAATGAGATGGCTCACAGTTACTGAAATCCCTAACAGAAACTAATGTTCTAAGGTTGTGAAAGGGTCGCCAAAGAGGTGTTAAGGAAAAAAAATGCATACCTCTGAAATTGTAGTCAAAACAGCCGAGATGCGTTCGTAGGCAGGATAAAAATCCTTCATTGATTTTACATCAGCTAGGATGTTAGTTACCCAATCTTGATCATGGATGGGAGCAGACCATATAGGTCCACCCATGTTAAATTTCTTCCCACAATCACTACACTCTTGAGGGACGATAGGTGCAAAGCCTGGGAGATACCTCACACTGGTATTCTAGAAATAGAAAGGTGGTAAGATCAAACTATTGTGTAATTCAAAAATTAAGCTGCATCAAGAATGATAGTCACTCATGTAAAAACCAAAAATGTCAATTTGGACTCGTTCTAGAAAAACTCCTAGTAGGATGAACATGTCACTAGCAACACTAAGCAATTGAATACTCAGAGATTGGCATATTCTCAAAATGAGTGTGAGTTCAGATGTACACACATTTGACTCCACTAAGTAGAAGCACGGATGATGTAAAACACATGTTAAAAAGAAACGAGAAGCACCATCGGCATGGTAAATCAGGAAGCACACCTTGGAAACAGTTCTCCCAAGAGACTGTAGATGAAAAGAATCACAACCAGTGCATTGATAGACATATGAGAGCTTAAGGGGTGTATTCTTCATCGCACTTGCGGAACTGCATTGAATTAATTGGCCTTCCATCATCATCATGTGAGAGCAACATTACTTAATAAAACCGAATTAAAAGAACAGGACACTTACGAGTATACACGAACAAAAACACGGACATAAAAGTCCATCTGGACAGACAGAACAGGAACAATATAACGTTTGTAGCGGTTCGCATGACTCTGCACTCAAGAAAGAAGAAATACTAATTATGGCAAAGAAGATTGTTATTGGTATTTAATTCTAAAAGACGGCTTTCAGCTATATTGTTTAAGAGAATAAACTTCAAAGACAGTGATATAGTTACAACTATGAACTATCTTTTCTAAATTCTTATGTCCATCAATTTGAAGTTGTACAAGTGAAACAATAAAGAAGTCTATAGTAGCCACATTTCTTTAGCAGCAGATCAAGATGTGTTTACTATATCATGTGTTTCCTAAGCTAAATGAACTTGCCATCTGAAGGACGTTAAATTACCTCAATGCAGGCTAGGAGGATCCTCAAAGCCATTTCATGGCAATATTTCCCTTTCAAGGGATATGATCCATATCTGTTTGAATTTGCAGTAATAAGATGAGCTGAAATATTCAAAGCCATATTTCAAATGAAAGTAAAGGTACTACAATCTTACTTGGAATAGCAAACCTCCCCAGTACCCCCACAAAGGACTGCCATATCAGTTGCAGTGCACATCAGCATGCCCCCATCGACAACAGATTGAACTGCAGAGTCCAGGAACACAGAAGGTGAACCATAAGGATCGAGATCAACCTGAAAAGCATATTTAGCAATAAAAGGCATAAGCACAGCTCCCCTTCAATTGTGCAACCCACAAACAGCAAAAGTTGCCCATTAATCATGAAATGTGGAAAACAATTAGCAGCAATAGCCTACAAATTTCTAATAAATTAGCATGCTTCTCTTTCACCGAGTTTAAAGTGGTATCTACCAAATGAATGCATAATAAGAACTATTTCTACAGAAAATGGAAATATTCTACAAAACATGATTTAAAGTATTAACTAGATACATATATTACCAAATACTTTTGCAGCAGTTGACCATACATGCAGATTTAATTTGCCTATACAGTTGCTATAAAATATAAAATAACATATCCCATACCACATCGAATTCTTTTGGGTGGGTAAGCATGTATACTCGAGCATCAGCAAGATGTGATTCCACTTTCGAACATGCTACAGAGCCATTGAACTTTATGTTTCTCTGGCAAGCTTCAACTGCCCCTGCAAGTAGACACAAGGTATTGGGAAATATAAGCAGCAAGTAAACCATATATATATTAGATAAAATCTGTTCGCATTTGGTAGGTAATATAGCATGAAATGCGCAGGGGAACCAGAAAGGCAGAAACTAAAGGACCTCCTAGGTCCAAAGCAAACCTTCAATATCATAACATCCAGAACATTTGTGTCCATCTATAATACCTTTATCATTGTCTAAGGCAACAATTTGGCCAATCCCTTTTACTTCCCGAGCATATCTCAGAGCCCTTAACCCAGATGCAGACAAGGCCTACATAATCAACAAGAAAATGACATATAGCAATGGGAGTAAAAGCATATATATTTACATTGGAAAAACAGAATATTGAGGAACAACCTCTAGAACTCTTGGAGGTTTGAGCTCCCCTCGAACTTTTCCCTCTATCTTTACCGGTTCTTCTGATGTTGTACATGGGTCATCATTGAATTTCTCTTCAATCCCTTGTTCATTCGATTTTTCAATATTCATATCAGAGTCAGCGGGTTTATCTTCTACGCCAGAATAAGGAACATTCTTATCAAGCGCCTTTGGTGCTGATTTGTTTCTTTTAGACAACAATGCCTCATCTTCCTGCTTCCTTCTTGATATAAATGTCCTCAGGACCGCTATGGACATGTCTCTGTTATTAACCTAATTATTATAGTAAACAATTAAAATCCCTACTAGTGAATAAGAACCAATCATTAAACAACTAAAACCACAATTACACAGCAGCGGAAACAAAATCCCACTCAAAGCATCTAGAAATAGAGTACACATGTTTTCAGCGAAAGCTGTACTTAGAGAATATTTCACAATTCCTTTCCTTTTCCCGCCCTTTCTCAGCAGCCAATCACGGCGCCATTAGTTCACACTACCGACCAAAGAGCTTTCAATTTTCATAAACAACTTAACTTAGTAGAAGACCTCTCTAGTAGAGTTTTTCTAACAATAAGTCATCATTAATATAGAACTCTTTATTCAAATCAAAAGCTTCCCATTAACCAAAACTAAAAAATGAAAAAAATCTAACAAAACAAAACGATGAAATTCAATTATATTTTCCCCGCCCATCAGTTCATCCGATTAAGCAGAAGTTACATTTTTTTAATTTAAAAATCCATAATTAGTTCCTCTTAAAACAAAAAATTCATCGCAATGAAGAGAATCTTCTAACAAAAAAAAAGGCAAACCATCGACTAAAGCCCATGAAAATTCTAATGATGGATCCAATTGAAACCAGAATAAAAATAAAATCTGAAACCTGGGTTTTGTTGAAAAAGACTTCATTTTTAGCATGCATAAGAATCTCGGCTTCTCCTTCCTTGATGATAGTGTAATCATTGAGATCAGTCGACATCGTTTCCCCTTTTACATGCAATAACAAAACGAATCGGGTTCTTTTCCTTTTACTTTTACCCTTTCCCTTTTGTAGCTTATTATACCTTCTTTGAATGGGTTTGAAGACAAAATTTGAGTAGCAAATACAATTGTTATTTTTGGCTTCGAAATTGGTTTTGACGCTTCAAAGTTTGTGAAAACAGCAAATTCATGAGCAGCAGGAGTCTTATTTAAACGCGTGATTTGCGTGATTTTGAAGTTTGAATATAGGAATTGGAACCCTACTTTATTCAAGGGTAAAATCCATTTTAGGACACTCAATTATTAAGTGAGCTACAGAGAGGTCATATTTTTACTAAAAATTATAATTTAGTCACTCATTTAAAATATTATTGGAAGCAGGTCAAGCCGACATTAAAATTGAAACAAAAGTCTAACGTAGTCTGGGAATATAACATTTTTAGTCTAAAAGTATATGCATTCTATTAATTTAGTTTTAATTCGAAAAAAATCAATAAATTTAACATTTTTTTATGTTAAACCCTTATTAAAATAGTTAAAGCTTTTACGGTAGCATCAATTGTTAGGGATGTAGTCTTAAGATTTGTAATCACATGCAATGAAACTTTCGTGCATACGCTTGTACTTTTGTGGCAAATTTTTAAAATAACTTAAACACCCCATTGCATCATTTTATCAGTATAATTCCATTTGTTTTTTATGTAATTCTATTAGATGATATTTCTGACTCCTGAAGCTGAGTTCAAAAATTTTATTAATAGTATAGATTAAAATATAATATACATACAATAGTATAATTCCATTTGTTTTTTATTTATTGATCGCCCTCATCCCTAAGTCAAGCAACGTCTCATACGTAAGACCTATAAGTTTAATAGGACCCGTTGACAAGATTCTTGCCATGCAAGGAGCTCACCTGGAGACTTCGAGAGGTGATGAACTCAGTTGTCAGTGACTCGTACGCAATGTGCATTCATCAAACATCTTGATAGAAAACGAAGTCCTTCACTCTATAAATATCGAACAATGGTAACCCAGAAGGTGCTGAAACTAGATTTCTCAGAGGCTTTTCACTATGCCCCTTTCCTTCTTATCTTGGTCGCACGGGTCCTCCATCTTCTTCTGATAAAGGCTGAAAGCTGTAATAGTTTTGGGGTGGTATTCATCTTTTGAATATGTAATAAAATCAATTTGTTTTGGAATTTGTTAATGTGGGAACTCTTTAGGACAGACTTTTTTTTTGTCCTCCAATTCCAAGACTTCGCATTGATTAATCTAGATCGACCCGGGTCGTACACTTGGCTTTGGTGGGTGAGTCTCACAGCGAGAATTTTATGTATGCAGAATGACTTGAACCTAAGACATTGTTTAAGCGATATCAATTTGCTTATCACTTAAACTAATCCTGTTGGTTAGAATCGATTTTTTACTATGTTTTATTTTCAACTTATTACATTTATTATGAACTTTTTTACCAGGTTTTAGTTTATTTTGATTTTGTTTGAAAATCACGTTTAATTTGGTTTATTTGTTATATGTTAGTAAGCATGATTAGGTTAAGTACGAAAAATGATCAAATATGTTAAATCGTAAAGTTTTATTAATTGGTTTTGAAAAATGATTTCCAATTCCTTACGCCTAAATTTTTGGAGCTTACTATAATCAAAATGTTTGATCTCTCTGGCAAAAGAATCAATTCCTCGAATTGGAAATCATAAAAAAATATTTTAAAAACCCTATATAATTGATTATATTGCAAATTAATGAGCTAATTGCATCATATGTTCTCAAAGTATGACCTTCATTTTAAATTGGTCCCTAAACTTTTAAATATTTTAATTCATCCCTAAACTATGAATATCCTCTAAACCAGTCCTCACACTTTTGAACATTTCAATTTCATCCCCGAACTATGACCTTTATTCTAAATTGGTCCCCAAATTTTTTGAATATTCCAATTTCATCCCAAACTATATGTATATACTAATCACATCCATTGTTAATAAAATCGTTAGGCCAAATTATATTATTATATGTTCAAAAAAACAAAATTTAAGTTAAATTATGGTTGAAACTAATTACATATTTAGATGAATTTGGGGATAAAATTGGAAAATTCAAAAGTTTGGGAACCAATTTAGAAAGAAGGTCATATTTTAGGGATGAAATTAGAATGTTTAAAAATTTAAGGACTAGTTTAGAATGAGAGTCATAGTTTAGGGATGAAATTGAAATATTCAAAAGTTTAAGGATCAATATTAAATTAAGGTTATAGTTTGGGGACATGTGACATAATTAACTCCAAATTAATCCCTAAATTTTAAAATTACTATTAAAGATTTATTTCAATTTAAATGAACTTGAATTTTCACTTCTATGCTTATAATAGGGTAAACTACACATGTGACCACTCAACTACGGTCAAAAATCATTTTGACTACCGATTTTCAATTTGATCAAACAGACCATTCAACTATTTAAGTGCTTCAATAAAGCCACATGTGGTTAACAATTAATGGGACATGTGACGTGGCAATTAAAACATTTTTGTATAATTACACAATTGGTTCATGTTATTTATATATTCTTTCAATTTAGTCTTCATTTTAATTAATTAAAATAAATGCATGCGTCGTCATTCGATTGGAGAACTTAATTTATTTTACTCCAATCAGAAGGTGACACGTTGGTTTGCAAGAAAATAAACAAACAACATAATCAACTTGTGGGATTTGAGCCAAGGATCCCTTAGGTAAAGTAGAAAGCACCAAACAATTGGACCAAGGCATCCATTTAGTTTGTTTTATACAACAAATAATATACATTTTGTATCTTTGTAAATTTTTCTTTAGACAACAAATAATATAATTAATAAATAAAAATTAAGAATATTTTTTACATTAACAAAAAATACGATTATATAAAATATATTAAAATGTTTCTTTAATTATATATAAATATTTTTGTAACACCCATAACTCGTATTGGTTTGCATATACGAGTTATAGATGTCACATCATAAATTCAAAACTTTTATTTAATTGAACTGAGTAAAATTTTGTTTCATTCAAACATATCTAGTTTCATAACTTGAACAATTATTATAAAATAATTATTCAGAGAAAATCGTAATATAATATTGTTAGTTATCAATTCAAAACCAGTTTCAAGCATTGATAGATATTTTTGTTCTATTTTCATAAAATAAATAAGATTGTCGAACACATTTGATTTAAAACCCAAATTAATTTTTGCTAAGCATAGTTTAATATCATAATATTTATCCATACTATTAATTATATTTAATACTAACTATATTAAGAAATTGCAGACATTTCATTCTCGTATACATGCCAGCTAGAACTTTTAGAACACAATAGGATGTCATCACTGTTACCTGTAAATATTTCCTTGGTGATTGATGTCAAGCTCAGTTCCTTACTCCTTTTACTTTTTTTTCCTACGCGTGAAAATAACCACACGCTAAGTATACATTTAGTGAGGCAACCATAGAAACATTTAAGGCAATGCAACACATAAATGTCAAAAATAATAATATTCAATGCATTATGATCACTATACATGTATTTCCAATCATGCTACTAATATGAACATGATATGAATCACATATAAATTTCTTACCAATATACTTTTCATTTATTCCATGAGCTCAACAGCTTATGCACCTGCTTATCATTTGTTAACCAATAAACCATAGACCAAAGTATAATTGTATGAGGACTCGATATAGGAGTCAAATATTGCACCGTAGTGCTGAGGTCGAGCCTTGCTAACCTAATAATGCACCGTAGTGCTGAGGTCAAGCCGTTCCCACCTTATACACCGTAGTGTTTTGTACCGTGTCTTCGCTAGACACTCTAGTTCTACCTAATATGCAGTTGCTAGACTCTATGACATGTCATTAATACCAATGACCCTCAATAACATACTTGGGCATATAGTCTATTTTTATTTGATCCATCCATGGCAAAGTATATCAAAACCATTTAACCTTTGGGTAATTCATACCCAAAATAACATTTATGATAAACATGATATGTATTCATGATAACATCATATGCAATGAAAAGTGATCAATGCATTCTATATTCACCTTTGACATATCTAGAATATATCAATTATATGATAATTTCCATAAATATCATGACAATATAATTAAGGTAGACTTATCGTAATTCCTACCCAATGATGTATAAACATCCATGTATAATATTATGTATGCATTGCACTCACTTTGATATTATATACAAGTCAAAATATAAGCCGCAATAAGCTTTAACTTGATCATTTGCTTCTAATTTGGTTAAATCCCAAAATTTGTCTTAATTTCATATCATGGCAGTTTGCACTACCTTTAAAGAAATATTATTATGTATTAATATAAACCTTTAAAAATTATTCCGTTTGTACCAATGGAAACTATACTCAAATACAAATCTATACATATAAGGAACTCCTTCTATTTCAATTTGTACAATTTATGGTGAATTTTTAAAGTTGACCTACAAAATCTGTTTTGCAGAATCTGCTGCCCCATTTCTGACCTATCATTGGTTAAAAATTCATATATTTTTGTATATACCTCAAAATCAATTTCTGTTTGTTCTAAAAAAACTTGACTGATATAAGAATCCAACAGTATAAAAATCATTCTCTAATTGTTTTTTTATAATTTATGGTAATTTTCTAAACTTAACGTCCATAACATAAATTCTAAGTAGGTTTCACCAATTTTCATTTTCAACTAGTTCACTAATTATATTAGCTCACCAAATGCACATATATGCATGCATCACAAATAACATAACATTTTAGGAGTCACTCCTTACCATAGTAACTCCATAACTGGCTCATCGCAAGCTAATGTTTGTTCGATAACATAAGTACAAATTAAATTTGCACTCACCTGGTGTCCTTAGCTTGCAAACTTCCCTTAGGATTTCACATTTCATCCTTAAGCTTTTCCTTAGCTTTGATATTGCTTGATCTTAATTTCAATCACACAATCTAAATAATCATCATTACCAAACATATACAAATTCTGTTGAACTATGTTTTGATATAAAAATTTATGGCAAAATGTTTTTTTGACTTTAATTAAATTTATTCAAAGTTTTCCAAAATAATTCAAAGTCCATTTTACTTAGAATTGAGCACAAAATACTTTTTTGAACAAGAAGTACCGATATTGTTCTTACAGTATTGATAACTCATTAACAGTACCGATATTGTTCATATGGTATTGATACCTTAGGTAAGGGAAATATCGATACTCACTAGGTAGTATTGATACTACAAGCATTGCTCAAATTCCAAAATGTAAAAATGGTATCGATTCTTAAAGGAGTATTGATACTACTTTACATAGTAGTATTGATACCATAGGCTCAGTATCGATACCGTTAGGACCAACTACTAGTTTTATTTAAAAATAACAAAGTTAATATCGATACTCCCTATAGGAGTACCGATGCCCTCTGTACTGGGTAATTTTATTTTGCAGAGAAAACATCCCTAATGGCTTCAAATTACTCCCAAAGGCTAGAAACGACCACAAACTCATTCCAACATATAAATACAAGTTCAAGACACTTGAAGAAGGGCTAGAACACCTATCCAAGCAATCAAACACAATAGAAGAACTTTTCACTATTTATTCATATTCTCTTGTAAATATTTTGTTATTGTGAACTTTATTTTGTAAACACCCTACATTTTAGAGGTTTTCTCTATTTACATTTCCTTTTCTTGTAAAGGGGTTTTGGTTCTAGCTGATCTTTTGAAAAGCTAGGGAGTCTTGTAAAGGTTATCTCTTTGTCATTGAAAAAGAAAGAATAAATTAGTGAATTTGTTAGAAAATCCTTAGTGATGAGCTAAGGTAGTGGAGGTAGACTTGGTTGAGAAGTCGAACTGATAACTCCGTAAAAAGGTCGTATTTTGGGACCTTTTCACTTAAGTTATTGAATGTCTAAGATCTCATTTAGGACCATGTAGATGCATTTAGGAACATATAGTTGCATGTGGTGGAATTCGTTTTGTCGCAACATTTTATTTTGTCATCAGTGCTGCTTTATGGGGAAGGTGTTTGTCTAATGATGTGCAGAAATTGAGAGCAAGGAAAAGAGAAAAGGAAATGCCATGACATTAGGAGACCGCTGAGCAGAATGAAAATGTCGAGTTGGAGAGGCATTTTGAAAGCGAGCAAAGTGCGAGAAGATATCTTTGAAGCCAGTTGTCTGCCATTTTTACCAAGAACGAGAAATCCACATGGATTAGCACTACAAATGCCATGCTGCACCATGTCGCCCATGCTACCCCTGCTGCAGATGTCAGGTGCTCAGCCAACCACCCAGTATGGGCCATTTCCATATGCCCATACTGGACCACTGCCCCATGCTGGACCACTGCCCAATCCTCACGAGAATCAAGCAAAGTTGGGGGTATCCTAGGAATTTCAACACCAATTCCTAAGGTTTTTCTCCCTTATAAATAGAGGATGAAGCCACAATGTTAAAGACCGAGAGGAGCATTGGGCAGTGCACGTCGAAGGCTTTCTCTCTTCTCCTTAGTTATTTGCTTTCATATTTTGTTATTGGGTTGTGAGGAACGAATGTAACTTGTCTTAAACTTGTTTATTTTGAACCCCACCATGAACTAATCCTATTTGGTGGGAGTTCACTTGAATGTTTTAGTTTTTATTTTAATGAATGGTTTCTTTACTATGCATTATTCTGTTTTGTTTATGAGACGTAAAGCCTTAAGGTTGTAGGAGCTACGAGAGTAGCCTTTCCTTAGGAGGTTCATTGGGTTCGAGAGAATAACTTGGAAAAATATCTTTTGTCTTCGAGAGAAACTAGGGAGGAAATGCATAAACAATAGGTTCTAGGTAGTAACAAGGCCTAATCCACCTTTGAGATAAGGATAGGATTTCTTTCGACTAAAAGGAGTAGAGCATAACCGATAGGTTAGATGTTAATATTGCCACAAAAAGGTATTTTCGAGACATATCATGTTATCTGAACCAATAGGATCACTGCAGGGGTTTACGCCAACCGGTTTTGCCAGGGCATCTTTAACCTGTCGAGTCCCTTACTAGAGATATCATAGGGCACCTCAGTAGACTCTGTCGGGCAGGGTAAGTATATAAGAAATACTATTTAGAGAAATAGACTTAGGTTTTCTAGTGACTCCAACGCTCATTCTCATAGCTGCTTGTCGTGTGAGAAAGCTAAAGTCCTATATATTAAATCTAGTATTTGTATTTTTATTTTTGCCTTGGCATTTACATTTGTTTACATGCATTACATTTTAATTTATCACGACATATCCATTTGCTACCATATTACCATCATTCCATTTCCACACCAGTCATTCCATTTTACCACAGCATTATCATTTGTATATACCATCACTAACTTTACTTAGGTGACAAAGTAAAGTGTCTTGACAAACCTATTTGATTTCCCCAATTCCCTGTGGAGATGATACTCTACTTATCACTTTATTACTTGTTCGATTGTGTATACTTGCACACATATCCGCACCCATATTTAGTACTCACAGAGAGCGGACAAGTTTTTGGCGCCGTTGCCGAGGAATTGGCAACTGGAAGTTAATTTAATTTGTCATAGAATTTTTATTTTACTTGTTCATACTTTCTTTTTAGTTAGTTTTACTTGTTATTTTCTTTAATTTTTCTTCATTTAGACAAAGAAGACACGCTCAACGTATAAACATGTATCAACTCGGAAATCAAGGCATTGGTCATGAGGAAGATCAAAATGTCTGGAAAAGTTTAAATACTGGGAATGCAGCCAGACCTCGTGTCATTCGTGATCACTTAAACCCGATCTTAGAAGATTTAAATTGTTCGCGTGTTGTGAGTACTATAAAATATACGCAAATAATGTGCAAGTATACACAATCGCTCAAGTAATATAATGATGAGTGAGTATCGTCTCCACAGGGATTGGGTGAAATCACAAAAGTCTAACCAAAGCAATGCAATATTCTATCTAAGTATAGTTAGTCTTGATATATACAAATGTCACGGCAATGGATATGTGTATGCTGGTGGATGCGGTTTGATGGTGTGATGGTGTAGCGAATGGAAATGCAATGGCAATGATGGATGTTTAATGTTGAGTATTGTGAAATGTTGAGGCAATGAGAATTGGTAAAAATAGTAACTAAAAAGATAAGTAAAATAAGAAGAAAATAATCCTCACGTGACAAGCTTCCAATGAAATGAATGGTAAGGATTGGTCTAAGGTTGCTAAACTTATTTCTCAAGTATATCTAAGCTATCTTGTCTTTACTTACTCGACAGGGCTTTCCTAAGGTGTTCAAAAGAACCTAACAGAATAGGATGCCAAGGCATCTGTTCTCACTCAACGATGTTGGACAGCCTACCCTATTGATGAAGACACCCTTTTTAGTTGTTAAAATCCTATCCTAGTCTCTTCCGAGATCTAAGGGATTAAGTTATAATATTCCTAGGCCGGTTCAAAGCCCCTTGAAAATACCATAACCCATTGCTTATGAGGCTTATCTTGCGTTTCTTCCGAATACTTACAAGTATTTTTAGTTTAGGATTCTTCCGAATACCTAACCTTCATCTAAGAGATGGACATTTTCATGCCTCTTACAAGCCTAGATGGTGAAGCATTCATAAGCAAAGCAAATAAAGAACCAAAATAAACTTAAATATACCATTAAAAATAAAGTTTAAACAACCATTCAACCAACCACCATCAAATAAGTTAGTTCATGGTGGGGTTCGAAATATCCAAACACAAAGTCATGAAAATTCGTTCCAACAACCCACAAAATAATATAAAGAAATAGCAGCAAAAAAGGGAAGTGAGAAGAAGCCTTCGACGCGCCACCGGAGGTCTCCTCTCGGCCACCACGAACCACCTAGCTCGCTAGCTCCTTTCGGCGCCTAGCTTGCCACTCCTTGGAGCTTTATCAATGGAGGAATATTCCAAGGAAGAAGAAAAGAAAAAGAGAAAATAAAAATCTGATTTTTCTGCTCTATGCGTGTGCTCACTCTTCTTTCTTCTCTCTCCCATGAGGTGTCATATATAATAAATAAAATATCTAGGGGTAATGATGAGTTTGTTGGGTGCAAAATACCCCTCATACCCCTAGAATCACATTTTGTACATGAATCTTATCCTCCAAGTGGTAGTGGTTCATTGGTAGCTCTGACAGGCAGTTACAGCAGTCCTCCACGTGCAGGGACAGCTGTCCTGATGCAGAAATATCTTTTTGTCCTTTTCTGCGCCAGAAATGCCAAGGCATTTCAATCTGCTCTAGCAACGTGTAATGCCGCGGCATTACTTCCCAAAGAATCCTTTTTCTTGCTATTCCCTGCACACCATAGACAAACTGCACCTTTCCCTCAAACAGCACCATTAAGAAATAAAATAGTACAACCACCACAAATGCAACTATATGCAACTACATGATCCTAAAATGACTAAAATGAGCTTTTAAACAAACAATAACTTAAGTGAAAAAGGCTTTAAAAGTAGCCTTTTTAGGAAGTTAACACACCCCCAAACTTAAGCTATTGCTTGTCCTCAAGCAATGGATAGCAGTTACATAAGCATAATGTCATGGCAAAGTTCGATAGTAAGACAGTAGGACAAAATTGAATTTCAACCCTCAGAACGATAGGCTTCAACATGCTAGACTTATCAAGAATTCAAGTACTTTTCTCTAGGTCCAAATCCTTTGTGGTAGTGTGTGTGCGTGATTGTATCCAATCTATACTTAGTGAATTTAGAAAATTTCTAATCAAGTCCCCTAGTTTTTGTCAAGGCATTTACTTATCATTAAGCACATTTTTACTCCTTTTTTTGATGTTGTTACGAAGGGAGTCAGCTCATCACACCTACTCTCCCACACTCTAGATGAAAGGGAGCATACCTTCCATCCCTGAGCTAGTTAAGTAGAGTCATCCCGTGACTTCTTTCATTCACTCATATGCACGAGGCTTCCATTTATTAAAGAAAGTTCCAGGAAATGCCACGGCAAAGAGGAGTGTCCCTCTACAGCTATGCTTAAGCATTTATTCACAGTTTCATTTCTAAGGGAGTTTGTTTTTGATTTTCCTTTTAAACACCATACTATATTTCAATGCCAAGACTAACTAAAGTTCCTTCATAAAAATTTCCTAAATTTTCTAAGTATAGAGAACATACAAATCGTGTAAATATTTTTCACCAAGCATCAAGCCCTAGAGTGAGTTCTATCATTCTCAACAGTCATTTACATTCAGATTCTAGCCTAACAAAATTATAATCATCGGGTATCCTCAAAACATTTTATCTAACTGTCCTACCATTTACTGATGCCATGGCATAATACTATGCTAATGCTATCATGCATATGACCTACCAAGAACACTACCTCCCCCAAACTTAAGGGAAGCATTGTCCTCGATGCTTTAAAGAGAACCAAACTAACTAAAAACTATATGTTATGCAATGAAATACAACTAAATAAAAATGGATACAAAAGAGGTACCTCAATGTTTACGTGATGGTGGTGCTTTGGAGGTGCTAGCAGCTCCTCGCCGGGTGCGCTTCCGGATAGGTGTTGGGCTGGACTCAGAAGAATTGGAGTAATAGTGCACAATGCGTCCAGCCGTGGTCTTGGTGCGGCGACCACTACGTTGTGCAGGAGAAGGATTGGGTGATGGGATGGGGCTGGGTGTTTCTTCGACATGGACAGTGGGCGAATATTCAGGAGTCTTGGACCGGTGTGTATCAGGAGTAGGGTCATCAGCAGGAGGATCAGGTGCATCGTGCTCAGGCTCTGGAGATGCCTCGGCATTGAATGCCGGCAGAATTTCGTCTGGGAATCCAGGAAAATTCTGTTGTCCGTGGGGAATGATTTCTTGAAAGAATGATTCCACCACAGCATCTCTATGCTTCACATATCCAAAGAAGTTACGGATGTCACCGTGTAAAGCATGCAATTGAGCTTGAGTATGCGTCACAGCTTCCTCGAGAGCAAGTAACCTTGCCTCGGCATTCGATTCTGTAGCACCTGCAGATTGCTCATGAACAGGGTCATTAGACTTGGGATTTTCAATTACCAACAACAGTGGAAGTCTAGCCCTAGTGATGCCCGATAATCCAGGTAAAATTTCATCAAAAGCATTTTCCTCAACCTTTTTCTTACGACATAAAGCGGTAATTAAATTAGGAAACACCAAAGCACTTGCCTTTTTACCCAAACAGTCGTGAACTTGCTGAACAATGATACGACCCACATCGATCGAACGGGATACCATTATAGAATGTAAAAGCAATAAGCGTGAAAGTGATACCGTAGTGTTATGGGAGGTGGGCATTAATTTATGCTTGAGAAAGTGATTCCATAGCTTTGCGCGCGGTTGAAGACGTTCTCGGTTGACCGAGTATCGGCTCGTCTGGCGACCATTCCACTCAGTGTTTTCGAAACAAAGGTCTTCCAAGACCCCATCGTATGTATTGCTATTGGCTTCCTCTTCGAACGTGGCATGGTTATCCACAACATCCTGCAAATGAAAATAACGATTAATAGCAGTGGATGTAAAACGGATTTGTTTACCTCGAACGAAGATGGAGTGTTGATTGGGCTTGGAAATATTCGCATAGAACTCCTTAACTAATGAGGCGTTCACCGAACCAGGATGACGAGCAAACTTCTGCCATTTGAGTGGCGTCACGATGTCCATAACATCGGGTCCAAAACCACCATCGGTTTCCTCGGTAAAAATAAATCCTAACTCAAAAAAGAGTTTTCGGTTCTTGAAGTTTTGGAACCGAGCCTTAGCCTCATCGTTCTCAAACTGTTACCAAGCGGTCGTGTCGGTTGGAGCTGGTCTTGAGCGCACCATTTTCAGTGTTTTTGAAGTAAGAAAAATGAAAAAGGAAGAAGCTTTTGAAAGCTTTAAAAACTTGGATGTATTTCGGCTATGGAGAAATAACAAAGAAAGAAGATGAATGAAAGAAAGAGAAAAGGTTAAAGTTAACATGAAAGAGAAAAATTAATAATGAAAGATAAAAGAAAAAGTTAAAAATTTAAGAAGGAAAAGGGGTGATAGGACGCTTAAGAGAGAAATTAGTGGGTGGGGGTTGTGTGTGTATGGGGAAGGAAAAACTGCCAAAAAGCAATGATGTGATGGGACAAAAACTGTGGAAAGAGAAAAGAAATGTCAGAAATTAAATTAAAAATAAACAAATCAAAAGAATATCTCTCCACTTAATGCTTTGTCCTTTCCTCCCTTTGATAACCGCTCATTGTACGGTTTGCAGCGGTGTGGTCCCTACAAATCAGATCAAAAATTAATTACAAAATAAAATAAAATAAAACTAAAGAAAAAACTTGAATGTTAAATTTTATTTATGCACAGACACAAATTCCATGCCGAGGCATCTAATTTTAGTTCTCCTCTGGGCACGCTTCAGTATCGTGCAGCCGTAACACGTCCTTGTTGTGCGGTGGTGGAATTCCATTGTAGGCTTTCAGACGCTGGCCATTGACCTTGAAGATTTTCCCATTGTCTATTCTCTTGATGTCAACAGCTCCATGGGGATAGACATAATGCACCTCAAATGGCCCTGACCATCGAGATTTTAGCTTCCCAGGAAAGAGTTTAAGTCTGGAGTTGTAAAGCAAGACTTGTTGCCCCACATGAAAATGTCGTGGCATCAGTTTTTGGTCATGCCACTTCTTGATTTTCTCCTTGTATATCCAAGCATTCTCATATGCTTGTGCTCTAAACTCTTCCATTTCATTAAGTTCTAATAATCTCTGCTCCCCAGCTAGTTGAGCATCGAAATTCAATCGCTTGATAGCCCAATAAGCTTTATGTTCAAGCTCAACCGAGAGATGACAAGCTTTACCATACACTAACTTGAAGGGTGACATCCCCAAAGGAGTTTTGAATGCTGTTCTGTACGCCCAAAGTGCTTCATCCAACTTTGGCTACCAATCCTTTCGCTTTGGGTTCACCACTTTCTCTAAAATCTGCTTGATCTCTCGATTAGATATCTCAGCCTGGCCATTTGTCTGCGGATGATATGTTGTGGCAATCTTGTGTCGAACTCCATATCTCAGCAATGCCTTGGCAATCAACTTGTTATCAAAATGGGTTCCTTCATCACTGATGATAGCACGAGGTACTCCAAACCGAGTGAAAATATACTTGTGCAAAAACTTGAGTACGGTCTTGGAGTCATTCCTTGATGTTGCTATTGCTTCCACCCACTTTGACACTTAATCCACAGCAAGCAATATATATAATTTTCATTCAGAAGATGGGAATGGTCCCATGAAGTCGATGCCCCATACATCAAACAGCTCTATCTCCAAAATATTTTGCAGCGGCATCTCATGTCGTCTGGAGATGTTTCCAGTCCGTTGGCATCGATCACATCCTTTGTAAAATGCTTGGGCATCTCTAAAAAAAGTTGGCCAGTAAAAGCCTGATTGCAGGACCTTAGCAGCAGTCCTTGCTCCACCAAAATGGCCTCCACTTGGGGCCGAATGACAATGGTACAAAATATTACTTTGCTACTCTTCAGGTACACATCGTCTAATGAGCTGATCGGAATAATGTTTGAACAGATATGGCTCATCCCAAAAATAGTGCCTTGCATCGTGCTTGAACTTCTTTTTAGCCTGACTATTCAAATCAAAAGGCACAATTCCACTAACAAGAAAATTAACAAGGTCAGCGTACCACGGGATTGCCGCGGCATATAAAATTTTCTCATCAGGAAATTCCTCTTGGATATCTACAGTGTCATGGCATCCAGAATTGTTCTCTAGCCTAGATAAGTGATCAGCAACTTGATTTTTAGTTCCTTTTCTATCTACCACCTCTAAGTCAAATTCTTGCAAAAGTAAGATCCACCTAATAAGTCTAGGCTTGGCATCCTTTTTGTTCACTAAGTATTTTATGGCCAAATGATCAGTGTGAACAATAACTTTAGTGCCTATTAGGTAAGGTCTAAATTTATCAAAAGCAAATACTACGGCAAGTAATTCTTTCTCAGTGGTGGTGTAGTTCAATTGTGCTTCATTTAAAGTGCGGCTAGAGTAATAAATAACATGAAAAATTTTACCTCGGCGTTGCCCCAAAACAGCTCCTACGACATAGTCGCTTGCATCACACATCAGCTCAAATGGTGATGTCTAGTCGGGAGGGACTACAATGGGTGCCGAGATCAGTTGTCGTTTCAGCTCAGTAAATGCGCCGAGGCATAATTCATCAAACACAAAGGGTTGGTTTTGTTGAAGCAATGTGCACAAGGGCTTAGAAATCTTGGAGAAGTCTTTGATAAATCTTCTATAAAATCCAGCATGTCCAAGAAAACTTCTTATTCCCTTGACCGAAGTTGGTGGTGGCAAATTTTCAATCACTTCAATTTTTGCCTTGTCTACCTCAATACCCTTGTGTGAAATTTTGTGGCCTAATACAATACCTTCAATCACCATGAAGTGACATTTTTCCCAGTTTAAGACCAACTCAGCCTCCTCGCTTCTCTTGAGAACTTTTGCTAAATTACCGAGGCATCGTTCAAAATCATCCCCACAAATAGAAAAATCATCCATGAAGATCTCCAGAAAATCCTCAACCATATCTGAAAATATAGCTTGCATACAACGCTGAAACATTGCCGGGGCATTACAGAGTCCAAAAGGCATCCTCCTAAAGGCAAAAGTGCCATAGGGACAAGTAAATATAGTCTTCTCCTGGTCCTCTGGTGCGATGGCAATTTGATTGTACCCCGAGTACCCATCCAAAAAGTAATAGAATGCTTTGTCGGCCAATCGATCTAACATTTGGTCGATGAAAGGTAGAGGAAAGTAGTCCTTCTTCGTAGCTTTGTTGAGTTTTCTATAGTCCATGCATATCCTCCAGCCGGTAACAGTGCGAGTGGGTAATAGCTCATTATCCTCATTCGTAACCACCATCGTGCCTCCTTTCTTCGGAACACATTGGACAGGGCTCACCCATGAGCTATTGGAGATATGGTAGATCACTCCAGCATCAAGTCATTTCAGAATTTCTTTCATCACCACTTGCTTTATAACAGGGTTGAGTCTTCTTTGTGGTTCAATTGAATTGCCGTGGCAATCTTCTAGCAGAATCTTGTGCATGCAGATTGTGGGACTAATGCCTTTCAAATCGGCCATAGTCCAACTAATTGCTTTCTTATGCTGCATCAAAACACTTAACAAACTTTGCTCTTGGTTAGCAGTAAGATTAGCAGAAATAATCACCGGTAAAGTCTCATCGCTACCTAAGTAAACATATTTAAGATGCCCTGGCAAAGTCTTAAGCTCTAGATTGGGTGCATGCACTAATGAAGGCTTAGGAGAAATGAATTCATCAAAATTCAGAGGTTCAAAATTCATACCTGATCTAACTTGTACTAAGCTAGATTGCTCCTCCAAAATTGGAAAGTCGTCAGACTCCACTAAGCTTTCATCATCCACCCAATATTCATTTTCTGCTAGCTGAATGAAGTTGTTCTGGTAAAGATGTTCAGTCTCTTCTTCAATTACTGAGTTCACTTCAGAAATGCCTTGGCATTCTTCAGTGTCATCAACATATTTGAGCGTTCTAAAAACATTGACAGTTACACACTAATCAGCCACTCTCATGGTGAGTTCACCTTTTTCACAGTCTATCAATATACGTCCAGTGGCTAGGAAAGGTCTTCCCAGAATGATTGGTGCCTTGGCATCAACTTCGCAGTCCATAATTAAGAAGTCGACTGGAAACACAAACTTGTCCACCCTTACTATGACATCCTCGACTCTCCTTTCAGGTTTAACATGGGATTTGTCGGCAAGTTGTAAAATAACTGAGGTGGGTCTTGTATCTCCTATGCCAAGCTTCAAGAATATCGATTTTGGCATTAAGTTGACACTTGAACCAAGATCACATAAAGCCTTTCCAACAAAATTAGCTCCAATTGAACAAGGAATAATGAAGCTGCCCCGATCATTTCTCTTTGGCGGCAACTTACTCAATGAAGAACAAAATTCTGTTACCGTGGCAACAGTCTCTATTTTCCTCTTCTTGGTACAGATGTCCTTCAGAAATTTGGCATACATTGGCATCTGTTCAACAGCTTCCAAGAGAGGTATATTGATATGGAGCTGATCAAGAATGTCTACGAACTTCTTGAACTGAACTTCATCATTGTGCTTCTTCAATCTTTGCGGGAAGGGTGGGGGAGGTCTAGCTTCCTTAGCTGTAGGAATAGAATTTTCTTTTGCATTGGCATCAGAATCTGGTACCTTGGCAGAATCCTCCTCCTTGTCCTTCTCAGAAACTCTATCATCTTGTAATTCAGCTTCAGTAGTGGGATTAGAATCATCTTGCTGTGGCCCACTATCCTTGACTTGTCGATTGATTTGTGTTCCACTCCTAAGAGTTAACACATTGCAGTGCTCTTTTCCAGGCCCTTTAGTGACTTTAATATCACTTGACAAACGTCCTTGCTGACGCTCTTGCAATGCCGTAGCAATCTGACCAACTTGACCTTCCAAAGCTCTCAGAGACGAGCTATGGCATAGCATTTTGGTAACTTTGAGGCTCATTGTGATTCTGCTGCCTAGTAGGTTGATTAGCATTATGGGCTCCTTGATTTCCCCATGAAAAATTAGGATGCTGACGCCATCCAGCATTATAAGTGTTTGAGTAAGGATTGTTGCTGCCTCGATTGTAATTACCAACAAAGTTGATGGACTCATGGTTGGTTGGGTATTCGCTCTCGTGATGATTGCCTTGGCATAACAGACATGCCAGACTAGTTGTTTTCACTTCCTTCACATCAGTGGAACATTGTAAGTTCTTTAACATATTAGTAATAGCGGAGAGTTGAGCGGACACCGAATCTTTGGCTTCTAACTCGAATGCTCCAGGTGCTCTCCTCCCACTCCCAAGTCTTGAGGAAGGAAATTGATAATCATTGTTAGCAATTCTGTCCAAGATAGCAAACGCCTCCGTAGGTGATTTATCCATCAATGTCCCATTTGCCGAGGCATCCAATAACATCCTCGTGGGTGCATTGACTCCATTATAGAACATGACTACTTGAGTCCAATCATGAAAACCATGATTTGAACACTTTCGAAGCAAACTCTTGTAACGATCCCAACACTCATACATGGATTCGTCGTCGCCCTGGCGAAAAGATGATATTTCATTCCTTAGCTGCGTATTCATATTTGGTGGGTTGTACCTCAATAAGAAGCTCTTGCAAAGATTGGCCCATGATTCCATCGAACCGGCTGGTACACCACTCAACCAAGCCCTTGCTCGGTCACGCAATGAATACGGAAAAAGCTTTAATTTCAGAAAATCCTCATGCACTCCTTCTTGGCGGAAAGAATCACAAACTTCCAGAAAATTGCGAATATGCTGCCTGGCATCTTCAGTTGGCATACCCCCAAACTGCCCAATGGAATTCAACATGTTGAACATGACTGGTTTTAGCTCGAAATGTGCAGCTTGAATTACGGGTGCCACAATCCCAGGATTCAGATCATCCAACATCGGATTTAAATGATCTCGAATAACACGAGGCCTGATAGCAGGTTCAGCATTGTTTAATGCCTCGGCATTCTGATTTCCGCCATCTTGACCAATGCCTTGGTTTTCAATCTGATACATATTTCTTTGAGCACGTCTTCTTCTTCTAAAGAGTCTTTCAATCTCAGGTTCTATTGGTTCCAAAGGCTCTTCAGAATTTATTCTAGGCATACACTAAATAAACCTGAAAAATAAAACAAAAATATCAAGTAAACTATACAAAAAAAATAATAATACAAAACAAAATAAAATGCTCTGGCAAAACTAAATAACTTCAGGCTGTCAATCCCCGGCAACGACGCCAAAAACTTGTTCGCGTGTTGTGAGTACTATAAAATATACGCAAATAATGTGCAAGTATACACAATTGCTCAAGTAATATAATGATGAGTGAGTATCGTCTCCACAGGGATTGGTTGAAATCACAAAAGTCTAACCAAAGCAATGCAATATTCTATCTAAGTATAGTTAGTCTTGATATATACAAATGTCACGGCAATGGATATGTGGATGCGGTTTGATGGTATGATGGTGTAGCGAATGGAAATGCAGTGGCAATGATGGATGTTTAATGTTGAGTATTTTGAAATGTTGAGGCAATGAGAATTGGTAAAAACAGTAACTAAAAATATAAGTAAAATAAGAAGAAAATAATCCACACGTGACAAGCTTCCAATGAAATGAATGGTAAGGATTGGTCTAAGGTTGCTAAACTTATTTCTCAAGTATATCTAAGCTATCTTGTCTTTACTTACTCGACAGGGCTTTCCTAAGGTGTTCAAAAGAACCTAACAGAATAGGATGCCAAGGCATCTGCTCTCACTCAACGATGTTGGACAGCCTACCCTATTGATGAAGACACCCTTTTTAGTCGTTAAAATCCTATCCTAGTCTCTTCCGAGATCTAAGGGATTAAGTTATAATATTCCTAGGCCGGTTCAAAGCCCCTTGAAAATACCATAACCCATTGCTTATGAGGATCTTATCTTGCATTTCTTCTGAATACTTACAAGTATTTTTAGTTTAGGATTATTTCGAATACCTAACCTTCATCTAAGAGATGGACATTTCCATGCCTCTTACAAGCCTAGATGGTGAAGCATTCATAAGCAAAGCAAATAAAGAACCAAAATAAACTTAAATATACCATTAAAAATAAAGTTTAAACAACCATTCAACCAACCACCACCAAATAAGATAGTTCATGGTGGAGTTCGAAATATCCAAACACAAAGTCATGAAAATTCGTTCCAACAACCCACAAAATAATATAAAGAAATAGCAGCAAAAAAAGGGAAGTGAGAAGAAGCCTTCGACGCACCACCGGAGGTCTCCTCTCGGCCACCACGAACCACCTAGCTCGCTAGCTCCTTTCGGCGCCTAGCTTGCCACTCCTTGGAGCTTTATCAATGGAGGAATATTCCAAGGAAGAAGAAAAGAAAAAGAGAAAATAAAAATCTGATTTTTCTGCTCTATGCGTGTGCTCACTCTTCTTTCTTCTCTCTCCCATGAGGTGTCATATATAATAAATAAAATATCTAGGGGTAATGATGAGTTTGTTGGGTGCAAAATACCCCTCATACCCCTAGAATCACATTTTGTGCATGAATCTTATCCTCCAAGTGGCAGTGGTCCATTGGTAGCTCTGGCAGGCGGTTACAGCAGTCCTCCATGTGCAGGGACAGCTGTCCAGTGCCAGCTGTCCTGATGCAGAAATATCTTTTTGTCCTTTTCTGCGCCAGAAATGCCAAGGCATTTCAATCTGCTCTAGCAACGTGTAATGTCGCGGCATTACTTCCCAAAGAATCCTTTTTCTTGCTATTCCCTGCACACCATAGACAAACTACACCTTTCCCTCAAACAACACCATTAAGAAATAAAATAGTACAACCACCACAAATGCAACTATATGCAACTACATGATCCTAAAATGACTAAAATGAGCTTTTAAACAAACAATAACTTAAGTGAAAAAGGCTTTAAAAGTAGCCTTTTTAGGAAGTTAACAGAAATCCTGGAATTGTGACTCCAGAAATTCAAGCAGCCCATTTCGAGCTTAAACCCGTCATGTTCAATATGTTGAACTCTATAGGACAGTTTGGGGGCATGCCAAATGAAGATGTCAGGCAGCATATTCGCAACTTCTTGGAGGTGTGCGATTCTTTCCGTCAACAAGGGGTGCATGAAGATGTTCTGAAATTAAATTTGTTTCTTTATTCCTTACGTGACCAAGCAAGGGCGTGGTTGAGTGGCGTTCCAACGGGTTCAATGAAGTCATGGACTGATCTGTGTAAAAAAAAATTTACTGTGGTATAATCCTCCGAATATGAACACCCAACTGAGGAACGACATTGCTTCCTTTCATCAAGCTAATGACGAGTCGATGTATGAGTGCTAGGATCGATACAAGGCATTGCTTCACAAGTACTCAAATCATGGTTTTCAAGATTGGACACAAGTGGTGATGTTCTACAATGGAGTAAACGCACCAACGAGGATGATGCTAGATGCCTCGGCAAATGGGACGCTGCTTGACAAATCACCAGCATAGGCATTTGACATTCTGGATAAGATTGCCACTAATGATTATCAGTTTCCATCCACACGGCTTGGAGCTAGGCGCAAGTCACATAGAGCTTTCGAGCTAGATTCTAAAGATAACGTGTCCTCCCAACTTGCTGCTATCACCAACATGCTGAAAATTTTGCAAAGGCCAAGTGAGGTGAGAGAAGTCAAGGCAGCTCATTCAGCATGTTTATTATGCCACGACAATCACAATGAGAGTGACTGCCCAACCAATCAAGAATCCATCAACTTTGTAGGCAACTTCAATCGAGGCAACAACAATCCTTATTCCAACACATATAATCCTGGATGGCGTCAATATCCAAACTTTTTATGGGGAAATCAATGAAACAACAATGCTCATCAATCAGCTCAGCAACAGAATTACAATGACTCCCAAAATTATCAATCGAACATGCCATGGCATAATTCTAACAAGGGAGGGTCATCTTCATTAAACACTAGTTCTTTGAAAGCCACAATGCAAGAGTTTATTGCAACAACGAAGACAATGTTGTAAGATCATACGACCTCCATCAATCAAGGGGCCATACTTCAAAGTCATAGTTTCGCTGAGGGTGCTGGAAAGTCAGGTTGGTCAAATTACCGCGACATTACAAGAACGCATACCAGGACATTTTTCGAGTGACACTGAAGTCACCAAACCTCATGGCAAGGAGAGCTGCAGTGTGCTAAGCCTCCGAAGTGGTACACAAATTAATGTTGAAGACAAGTTTGAGGGAAGACCGAAGGATGATTCACCCCCTATAACTGTGCAAGCTGATCGAGAAGTGCTTGAAGAAGCACCAATAGAAGAGGATAAGGGTGAGGGTTCGTCAAGTAAAGAAACTGAGGGGGCAAATAAAAATGTCAAGGCAACTTCTGTTCGCACCCTGTCAGTACAGAAAGCCAGACCCCACCTCCGTTTTCGCAAAGACTGAAGAAGCATAACGAGGATATTCAATTCAGAAAATTTGTTGACATTCTGAGTCAACTGCAAATCAATGTTCCTTTTCTGGAGGCTATGGAACAAATGCCTACATATGATAAATTCCTTAAAGAAATTGTTACCAAGAAGAGAAAAGTAGAGCAATACGAGATAATTGCCAAGACAAAAGAATTTTGCTCTTCTTTAAGCAAGCTGTCACCAAAGAGACATGATCCGGGCAGTTTTATCATCCCATGATCGATAGGAGATAAATTTGTTGGGAAAGCACTGTGTGACCTTGGCTCAAGTGTAAACTTGATGCCTAAGTCAATTTTCGTGAAGCTTGGGATAGGAAATGCGAGACCCACGTCCGTCATCTTGCAATTAGCCGATCATTCGCATGTTCATCCCGAAGGGCAAATCGAAGATGTCATCGTGCGGGTTAACAAGTTCGTTTTTCCAGTCGATTTTCTGATTCTAGACTGTGAGGTCGATGCCACATCACCCATAATCTTGGGGAGACCCTTCCTAGCTACCGGTCATATTCTTATCGACTGCGAGAGGGGCGAGCTGACCATAAGAGTGGCCGATCAACATGTCACAGTGAATGTCTTCCGATCTCTCAAATACATGGATAATTCTGAAGAATGCCAGAGTATTTTTGAAGTGGATACAGTAATCACGCAAGAAGGAGATCAATTTTGCCAGGATAATTTCATTCATCTATGACCTGATGAGGGGCTATTTGAAGACTTAAAGGCTAGAGAGCCTAATGATTTTTCATCTGAAGAACAACAACCTAGCTTCCTCAAAGCTAGCCCAGGTACGCGTTGTGAACCTTTGAATTTCGATGATTTTGTTCCTCCCAAGCCCTCATTACAGTATGCACCTACCCTAGAACTTAAGAATTTGCCACAGCATCTTAAATATACTTAATTTGGTAGTAATGAAACTTTGCCTGTGATTTTTTCCTCTGCCCTTACTTCTAACCAAGAATCTAGTTTGTTAAGTGTTTTTTCACAGCATAAGAAAGCGTTGGGATTGTCGATGGCAGATCCGAAGGGAATAAGTCCAACTATCTGCATGGACAAGATCCTTCTAGAAGAATGCCACGGTAAATCTATAGAGCCACAATGAAGATTGAACCCAATCATGAAGCAAGTTGTGATGAAAGAGATTCTCAAATGGCTTAATGCTGTAGTGATTTACCCCATTTTTGATAGTTCTTGGGTAAGTCCCGTCCAATGTGTGCCGAATAAGGGAGGCAAGACTGTGGTGACAATTGAAGATAACGAGTTGTTACCTATACGTACAGTCACCGGGTGGCGAATCTGCATGGACTACCGCAAGCTCAACAAGGCCACCAAGAAGGATCATTTCCCTTTACCGTTCATTGATCAAATGCTGGATCGACTTGCTTGCAAGGCATTTTATTGTTTCTTGGATGGATACTTGGGGTATAACCAAATTACCATCGCACCGAAAGACCAAGAGAAGACCACATTCACGTGTCCCTATGGCACATATACTTTTCGAAGAATGCCTTTTGGACTCTGTAATGCCCCGGTAACTTTTCAGCGCTGCATGCAAGCCATATTTTCTGACATGGTTGGGGATTCTCTGGAAATTTTCATGGATGATTTTTCTATTTATAGAGATGACTTTCAAAAATGCCTTGGCAATTTGACAAAGGTACTGAAGCGATGCTAGGATGTCGATCTCGTGCTGAAATAGGAAAAATTCCACGTCATGGTAACCGAAGGCATTGCTTTAGGCCATAAAATCTCTGCAAGGGGCATTGAGGTAGACAAAGCCAAGATTGAGGTGATCGAGAAGCTTCCCCCACCAACTTCTGTCAAGGGCATTCGGAGTTTCCTTGGACATGCTGGATTTTATAGACGGTTCATCAAGGTCTTCTCCATGATATCCAAGCCCTTGTGCACCCTGCTACAATAGAACCAGTCGTTCGTGTTCAATCAGAAATGCAATGGCGCATTCAAAGAGCTGAAGCAAAGACTTATCTCTGCACCGATTGTGGTTTCCCCATATTGGACAGCACCGTTCGAGTTAATGTGTAATGCAAGTGATTTTGCCGTGGGGGCTGTGCTTGGGCAACGTAGAGGTAAAATCTTTCATGTTATTTATTATGCTAGCCATACCTTGAATGAGACACAAATGAACTATACTACCACTAAGAAAGAATTACTTGCCGTGGTATTTGCATTTGACAAGTTTAGGCCATACTTGATAGGCACCAAATTCATAGTTCACATTGATCACTCAACTATAAAATACTTAGTGAACAAGAAAGATGCCAAGCCTAGACTAATTAGGTGGATATTACTATTGCAAGAGTTCGACTTAGAGGTAATTGATAGGAATAGTATAGAGAACTAGGTTGCAGACTATGACCATTTATCTAGGCTAGAAAACATTTATGAATGCCATGACATTTTTTATATTAAAGAATAATTCCCTGACGAGAAAATTTTATATGCCATAGCAATTCCGCGGTACGCTGACCTCATTAATTTTCTTGTTAGTGGTATTTTTCCATATGAATTAAATAGCCAGGGCAAAAAGAAGTTTCTGCATGATGCCAAGTTTTATTTTTGGGACGAACCGTACTTGTTCAAGCAATATGCTGATCAAATGATTCGACAGTTTATCCCCAAAGAGGAGCAACGCGATATCTTAAACCATTGCCACACAACACCCTGTGGAGGGAATTTTGGAGGTGCGAAGACTGCTACCAAGGTCCTCCAATCAGGCTTCTAATGACCATCGCTATTTAAGGATGCCCACGAATTTTGCAAGGCCTGCGACAGATGCCAGCGTACTAGGAACATTTTCAGACGACACGAAACGTCGCTGCAAAATATTTTGGAGATAGAGCTATTTGATGTTTGGGGCATTGATTTTATGGGACCGTTCTCATCTTCTTTTGGAAACTTATACATTTTAATCGCGGTGGATTATGTATCCAAGTGGGTTGAAGTGATTGCAACACCTAGGAATGACTCGAAGACGGTGCTGAAGTTCCTTCACAAGAATATTTTCACTCGATTTGGAGCACAAAGAGCCATTATCAGTGACGAGGGCACCCACTCTGACAACAAGCTAATTGCCAAGACATTACAAAAATATGGAGTGCGATATAAAATTGTCATGGCATATCACCCACAAACAAATGGGCAAGCTGAAGTATCCAACCGTGAAGTCAAGCAGATTCTTAAGAAGGTGGTAAACCCTCGAAGGAAAGGCTGGTCCCTAAAACTCAATGAAGCACTCTAGGCATACCAAACAAAATTTAAAATACCTTTTGGAATGTCACCTTTCAAGATGGTATTTGGAAAAGCCTGTCATCTGCCAGTCGAGCTAGAACATAAGGCCTATTGGGCAATCAAGAAGCTGAACTTTGACGCACAACTAGCTGGCGAGAAATGGTTGTTCGATCTGAATGAGATGGAAGAGTTTCGAGCAGAACATATGAAAATGCCAAGCTCTACAAGGAAAAAACGAAGAAGTGGCATGACAAAATGCTTTTGCCACGACATTTTCATGTTGGCCAGAAAGTGCTCCTATTTAATTCTAGGCTCAAACTCTTTCCTGGCAAACTGAAGTCACGATGGTCGGGACCATTCGAAGTCCACCATGTTTACCCATATAGTTGTGGATATCAAGAACATGGACGATGAGTCCGTCTTTAAAGTCAATGGCCAGCGCCTGAAGGCATACCAAAGAGTCCCACCATTGCGTGACAAGACTGCACTTCTCTTGCATGAAGTTGATTCCGGCCCAATATCTTAAGGATGTCGTGACATTTTAAAATTACTCATATGCATAAATAAATGTTTATTTCGCTTCTTTTTAATTGACTATTTTATTTTTCTTTGCAAGGTTAGGGTACATACAACTTTCCACTGTACCAACATCAGATTCTGAACACTCCAGCCCCACATAATTTTGGAAGCGCACCCGTTGCACCACCACAAGCATGAAGTCAAGGTACCTTGCATTGCATTGTATTTCATAGCATGTAGTCTAGTTTTACCTTAGTTTTTAGTAAGCATTGAGGATAATGCTTCTCTCAAGTTTGGGGGAAGTAGGGTTCTCCAATCATTGTATAATAGTGTTAGTAAAATAAATTTGCCATGACATTAGTAAGTGTCTGAATAGTTTGCTGGAATTAGTTAAGGATGCCCGATTATGAAGAACTCTTGATGGCTAGGATAGATTGTACATGACTGGTTGAGGATGATAGAACCAACTCTAGGACTTGCTTCTTTGAAACCTTCGAATAAACGATTGTATGTTTTCCATGCTTGAGAAACTTAGAAATTTTTTATAAGAGAATTCTTAAATGTCGTGGCATAAAACTTTGAATGATGAAAACCCCACAGAAAATGAATAAAGTTATGAATAAATACTTCGACATATCTGTAGAGGGACACTCCGTTATTCCATGGCATTACCTGGAAAATGTATATAAATATATGACATATATGGCATATGAGTGAATGAAAATAGTCAGGGAATAACTCTACCTGACTAGCTCGGGGGTGGAAGGTATGCTCCCTTTCACTTAGAGTGTTGGATGGTAGGGTGATGGGTTGACTCCTCTCGTAGCAGAGTTAATGAAAGAAAAGAAAACAATGTGGAGTAAAAATTTGTTAATGTCATGGAAAATTAAGAAAGCTTGCTTAGAAAATTTTTAGGTTTGTTAAGCATAGACTGGATACAAACACGCACACACCCACACAAAGGATCTTGTCCTAGAGGACAATACTTGATTTCTCGAACTAGTCTAGCATGTTGAAGCCAGATGTTGAGGGCTGAAATTTTATCCCATATAATTATTCTGCTTTTAAACTTACCATGGTATTTTTTATTTTGCTTAATACTATCCATTGCTTGAGGACAATCAATAGCTTAAGTTTGGGGGTGTGATAACTCCGTAAAAAAGTCATATTTTGGGACCTTTTCACTTAAGTTATTAAATGTCTAAGATCTCATTTAGGACCATGTAGATGCATTTAGGAACATATAGTTGCATGTGGTGGAATTTGTTTTGTCGCGACATTTTATTTTGTCATCAGTGTTGCTTTATGGGGAAGGTGTTTGTCTAATGATGTGCAGAAATTGAGAGCAAGGAAAAGAGAAAAGTAAATGCCATGACATTAAGAGACCGCTGAGCAGAATGAAAATGTCGAGTTGGAGTGGCATTTCGAAAGCTAGCAAAGTGCGAGAATATATCTTTGAAGCCATATGTCTCCCATTTTCACCAAGAACGAGAAATCCACCTGGATTAGCATTGCAAATGCCATGCTGCACCATGCCGCCCATGCTGCAGATTTCAGGTGCTCAACCAACCACCCAGTATGGGCCATTTCCAGATGCCCATATTGGACCACTGCCCAATCCTCACGAGAATCAAGCAAAGTTGAGGGTATCATAGGAATTTCAACACCAATTCCTAAGGTTTTTCTTCCCTATAAATAGAGGATGAAGCCACAATGTTAAAGACTTTAGTTCCACACTGATTTGAGCTTAAAAAGTTAGAGTGAGAAGGTCTCAACTCTCTCAGTCAATCCGTATTGTCGTGGTATTTCTCCTTGACTAGCAGAAGGGAGTGGCGTTCTGAGCGTCCGAGAGGAGCCAATCCGTTGGGAGTAGTTCTTGGTGGCCGAGAGGAGCATTGGACAGTGCACGGCGAAGGCTTTCTCTTTTCTCCTTAGTTATTTGCTTTCATATTTTGTTATTAGGTTGTAAGGAATGAATGGAACTTGTCTTGAACTTGTTTATTTCGAACCCCACCATGAACTAATCCTATTTGGTGGGAGTTCACTTGAATGATTAACTTTTTATTTTAATGAATGGTTGCTTTACTATGCGTTATTCTGTTTTGTTTATGAGACGTAAAGCCTTAAGGTTGTAGGAGCTACGAGAATAGTCTTTTCTTAGGAGGTTCATTGGGTTCGAGAGAATACCTTGGAAAAATATCTTTAGTCTTCAAGAGAAGCTAGAGATGCATAAACAACGGGTTCTAGGTAGTAACTAGGCCTAATTCACCTTAGAGATAAGGATAGGATTTCATTCGACTAAAAGGAGTAGAGCATAACCGATAGGTTAGATGTTAATGATACCACAAAAAGGTATTGCCGAGACATATCATGTTATCTGAACCAATAGGATCACTGCATGGGTTTACGCCAACCGGTTTTGCCAGGGCATCTTTAACCTGTCGAGTCCCTTACTAGAGATAACATAGGGCACCTCAGTAGACTCTGTCGGGCAGGGTAAGAATAGAAGAAATACCATTCAGAGAAATAGACTTAGGTTTTCTAGTGACTCCCATCGCTCATTCCCATAGTTGCTTGTCATGTAAGAAAGTTAAAGTCCTATATATTAAATCTAGTATTTGCATTTTTATTTTTGCCTTGGCATTTACATTTGTTTGCATGCATTACATTTAAATTTATCACGACATATCCATTTGCTACCACATTACCATCATTCCATTTCCACACTAGTCATTCCATTTTGCCATAGCATTATCATTTGTATATACTATCACTAACTTTACTTAGGTGACAAAGTAAAGTGCCTTGAAAAACCTATTTGATTTCCCCAATTCCCTGTGGAGACGATACTCTACTTATCACTTTATTACTTGTTCGATTATGTATACTTGCACACATATCCGCACCCATATTTAGTACTCACAAAGAGCGGACACGAACCACCATAAATTGTTGTGCCAATTTTTCTATCTTTTATTCTCCTTACTCCCTAAACAAGTTTTTACCAATTCACCCCTTTGTGTATTTCTCGATTGATCAAATTGAGCTTCGAAAATCCCAACAATTGGTATCATAGCTTAACTCATTAGAAGGTTTAAGAACCTTGAGATGATCCTAGAAGAATCTCTACCGATTCCCTACGTAACTGACAAGAAGATGGCTTCGACTTCCGACTCTTACTATATTGAAGAGTCACAACTGTTCAACAAGCAATCTTACTTCAATGGAGCTAATTATGCCTATTGGAAGAATATGATAATGCTCTTTATTCAAGCCAATGATCTAGGAGCTTGGAACTCATTCATGAAGGGATACTCAATTCCTCCCGATGAGATAGATGATTGGAGTGATGGAGAGAATAAGAAGTTCCAACTCAATGCTAAAGCTATGCACATCCTCTTTTGTGCATTAGGTCTGGATGAATATGGAAGAGTCTCTTCTTACTTCAATACTGAAAAGATATGGGATAAGCTCCAAGTCACTCATGAAGGAACCGATGAAGTGAGGAAAACCAAGATAAGTCTTCTCAACCATAGCTATGAGAATTTCAAGATGAAACTAGTTGAAGATATCAAAGCTATGACAGATAGATTTTTCATGATTGTCAACGATCTAAAGGGATTTGGAGAAGTAATCCCAAATGAGAAGCTTACGATGAAGATTATCTATTCTCTTCCAAAGTATTGCCAATTAAAGAAGACGACAATCATTGAGGCTAAGAATCTAAAGTCTCTCACTCTCGAAGAGCTGATTGGTTCTCTTCTCATGTATGAGTTGATGGTGAAAGAAGAGGACGAAGATGAAGAAAATTAAAAGAATAAGAAGAAATAGGTAGGCATTGCCTTCAAATCCACCAATAAGAGCAAACAAGATTCAAGTGAAGAGGTGGATGAAGAAGAATAGATGGCCAAGCTCTTCAAAATGTTCAAAAGATTCATGACATACAAGGAATTGAAGTACGAATCAAGCAAAAAAAATAGTCCCCATGTGTGCTTCAATTGTCAATGAACGGGACATGTCAAGTATTAATGTCCCCTCCTAAAGAAGAAGGGATCAAGCAAGAAAAAGGCATTTATGGCAACTTTGAGTGATGAAGATGACTCCAGTGATGAATATGAAGTAGCCAACCTATGCCTCATGGCCATCCAAGAAGATTCATGGTAACTTCTAACTCAAATATATTATATTCTTATTATTTTGATGAGTTACAAGTTGCTTATAATGAGTTGTATTTGGAATTTGAGACCATGAATTCCAAATATAAGAAATTAATTTCAAAAATTAAAGTTGAAAATGATTTGGTTTTGAAAGCAAAAGTTGATTTTCGAAAACAAAATGAATCTTTGAAAAATGATTGAGTTTTCAAAAGTCAAAAATCAATGATTTAGAAAAAGGAATTTTTTATTTGAAAGTTAAGCTTGAATGCTTAACTAAAGAAAAAGAATTAATTTCTAAAAACAACTCATTATGTTTAAGAATGACAAAATGCTCACATTGTCATTTTCAAGGTCATTTGGAACATACTTGTCCTTTGAATAAAGGAAAGTGTTTTAAAATTAGACAAATATGTGTTCTCAAGGAAATAAGGGGCATTGAAACTAACGTCCAAGGATCCAAAGAAATTTGGATACCAAAATCTACTTAAATGACTCTTTTAGGTGTGTGGGAGCAATGGTGATAAAAATGAAGATACTCAAATGCTCTAGCCACACTTGAAAATGAATGGGTAACCTCTAAGCTTAATGTTTTTTGTTTTTTATTATTTGGTTGCTCATTTAGGTTTAAGCATGCATGAGTTTTGATTTTAAATGATTTTATGTTTTCTATCTCAAGTATGTTAAAAAGGTGTAATGATGAACACTTTAAAGATTTAATGTTTTTTCATAATTTTTTGTTCATCATAATGATTTTTGGTCAAAATTGGTTTTAAATGCAAATGATATCTCTCTAACAATTGATATCAATTTTCAAAATGTTTTGATTTTAATTTTTTTTAAGTTTTTGACCTAAATTTTAATGTTTATGCATATAATTTAAAAAATGCAAATGATATCCATCTAAAAATTGATATCAAAATTTTCAAATGCATAACATTTTTGGAAAGTTTTATGCATATGCACTTAATTTCAATATTTGGTATTGCATAAAGTATTTTAGACTTGGATATATTGAATTTCATGTACTATTAACATGTTTGTTATTCTTTGTTGAAATTCAATTTTGCTTAAGTGTCAAGCCTTTAAAGTCAAATTTTTGTTTCGAATGCACTTTTTGAGGGGGAGCTTTTGATTTTTCAAATGATTTTATGATAAACTTTACCACTTACTCTCCAATGTTATTTTAGAACTTTAAAGTTGAATTATTTTTTATATAACAAAAAGGGAGATAAGTATGGTTTGAAAAAATCAATTTCTTATGAAAAGGGGGAGCTGAACATTTTCATATTTTTTCCAACAATTGGTATATTTTTCATTAAATATTTTATTAAGAGGGAGTTTTGCCAAAAACAATTTTCAAATGTTTTGTTATATCAAAAAAGGAGAGATTGTTGAACTATGTTTTGATATAACAATTTATGGTAAAATATTTTTGGACTTGAATTGAATTTATTCAAAGTTTTTAAAAATAATTCAAAGTCCGTTTTACTTGGAATTGAGCACAAAATACTTTTCTGAACAAGAAGTACCGATATTATTCTTACAGTATTGATACCTTAGGTAAGGGAAGTATCGATACTCACTAGGTAGTATCGATACTACCAGCATTGCTCAAATTCCAGAATACAAAAATGGTATCGTTACCCAAAGGGGTACCGATACTACTTTACATAGTAGTAAAGATACCATAGGCTTAGTATCGATACCGTCAGGCTCAACGGCTAGTTTTATTTAAAAATAAAAAAGGTAGTATTGATACTCCCTATAGGAATACCGATATCATCTGTACTTAGCAGTTTTTATTTTGTAAAGAAAACATCCCCAAATGCTCCAAATTACTCTCAACGGCTAGAAACAACAACAAACTCATTCCAACATATAAATACAAGTTTAAAACACTTGAAGAAGGGTTAGAACATCTATCCAACCAATCAAACACAAGAGAAGAGCTTTTCACACTTTATTCCTATTCTCTTGTAAATATTTTGTTCTTGTGAGCTTTATTTTGTAAACACCCTACCTTTTAGAGGTTTTCTCTATTTATATTTCCTTTCCTTGTAAAGGGGTTTTGGTTCTAGCTGAGCATTTGAAAAGCTAGGGAGTCTTGTAAAGGTTATATCTTTGTCCTTGAAAAAGAAAGAACAAATTAGTGAATTTGTTGGAAAATCCTTAGTGAGGAGCTAAGGTAGTGGAGGTAGACTTAGTTGAGAAGTCGAACCACTATAAATTATTGTGCCAATTTTTCTATCATTTATTCTCCTTACTCCATATACAAATTTTTTCCAATTCACCTCCTTGTGCATTTTTCGGTTGATCAAATTGAGATTCGAAAATCCTAACAAATTCAAACCAAATGTTAGAATCTTACTAACATCGCATACTTTGGAAAATAAATTCCTAAAAACAATTCCGATGCTTATTCGATATAATTTTCATGTTACAACATAAATGTTGACCTTAATGCTTCTAATTGACCACTCAAGTTCCTTTGTATCCCAACTTCACAAAATATTTTCACTTAAGCTCCCAACCTTTCCATATTTATGATTTAAGCCTCAACTTTTACATGCTTTCCAAAATAATCCAATTTTACATCCTAGCTTCAATTTCAACACTCAAACATTAATTTATAGCATATTACATCAACTATTGAACACTTACACAATAATCTAAAACTTTTCAAAAATTATTGATTTGGTTCCCCAACTTTTCAAAAATTATAGAATGGTCCCCAAAATTTTTCTAAGGTTTATAGAATACTTCCTATATCATTTCCATCCCCTACATATTTTCCATAATTTTTCTCATCCTCTATAGGCAAGGCCTAATGCTTTTTATGTTCAAGATTAAGGCTTTCATGATTTTATTCGATTTTGATTCGATTCAAGCATAAAATCAACTTCGATTCAACCTTGTAAAATCTCTACAATCAAAACCCTAACTTAATTTCATCAAAACACATCTCTCCCCTAAAGATAGGGTTTGGTCGAAACTTTAAAGATTTATATAACTATGTATAAGTGATTTTAATCATCAATCATGCTTGGAAATAATTCTACAACCTCAAAAACATCAAAAATCCTTCATCAATTCCATAAACTGTAATGTGAACATAAACCCTAGATTTTGGGATCTTTAAACACAAACCAAATTAGCAAACAATAATAGTACCAAATGATAGTGTTTTTCGAATAGAACAATTTTCTATTTCACGACATGATCCAAAATCAAAGGAAATTGCTCAAAAATGAAAAATAAAAATTCTCTTACCTTGTTTATGGGGAATCATGAAATTTCTAATGAATTTCATGTTAATTTATCTTATATTAAGCTTAAATGAATAAAACATTCATTTAATGAGAAATGTTCATTTTGCCATTAATAAAACTTGATATATACCTTAATAGCAAGCCACTTAAACCTTATCATCTTCCAAAGTCAAAGATGAACAAAATATTTTTCCCTTTACAACTTTGCCCATGCCATTTTCCAAAAATTTCAATCTTATCATTTTTCATCCAACGGTCCAAATTGAACATGGAAATAAATTCTCAAATCCAATGCTCCATATTATTTTTCAATCATTTTAAAATGTGGAAATAATATTTCTAAGCTTAATTTATCATCCTTCAAATTTTCCTAAATTTATGTTCGATCCTATTTATAAATTTTTACTGGACTTTATCACTTTATAGCTTTGAACACAATTACCAGATCAAGAATCTGATTTCAATAAAACCCCATTCTCAAGATTAAACTATCCATTTATGGAAAAAAATTCTTTTTGGGAAAATTACCATTTTGGTCCCTGAATGTTTCCAAAGTTTATAATTTGACAATTAACTTTCAAATTTTACATTTTGGTCACTAACCAAAATTTTGGGTATTACAATTTATACATATTTATTAATACAATAACAAAATATTATTTTGGTAAATATAATTTAAGATATTTTGGTATTATATCTTAACTTATATTAACCAAAACAACTTATATCTTAACTTATATGAACCAAATTAATGTTTTGGTATTATATTAATAAATATATATATATAATATTAAATTACATAATTAAATAAATTTTTTATTATGTTTTATATATTCATATTTTTTTGTTAATGTAAAAAATATTCTTAATTTTTATTTATTAATTATATTATTTATTGTCTATTTTTTTTTTACAAAGATACACAATATATTGTTTGTTGTATAAAGCAAACCAAATGGATGTCTTAGTCCAATTGTTTGGTGCTTTCTACTTCACCTAAGGGGTCCTTGGCTCAAATCCCAGGATCCCCTATGTTGTTGGTTTATTTTCTAGCAAACTTGGAGTAAAATAAATCTTTAAATTAAAAATAAATTAAAATAAATTTAGTTCTCCAATTGAATGATGACATGTGTCATTATTGGAGTAAAATAAATCTTTAAATTAAAAATAAATTTAGTTCTCCAATTGAATGATGACATGTGTCATTATTTTAATTTATTAAAATGAGGATCATATAGAAAGAATATATAAGTAACATGGACCAATTATGTAATTATACCAAAATGTTTTAAATTCCACATCACATGTTCCATTAATTGTTAACGGCAAGTGGCTTGATTGAATGATTTAAATAATTAGATGATATGTTTGATCAAATTGAAACATCGATGGTCAAAATGAATTTTGACCATAGTTGAGTGGTCACCAATGTAGTTTACCCTTTATAATAACTATAAATTCATCTATGAACAAAAAATTCATTGCTTTTAAGTTCATACCAAAATTAATTATAAATTTTATGATTTAATCCCTAAAATAAATATTTTTACACTTCAATTTATTTTTGAAGTGCGATTGAAGTGAAAATTTTGCATGATATTGTTTTAAGTGATTTCTAATACCTTCGTTCAGTTAATTTTTTTTTGTTTTGGCATGATTTATGAAAGCATGTTATAAAATAAAACAAAATGCCCCTATGATTATAATTAATTGTTTAATTCAGTTTTAAAGTATGTTGTAGGTTGTTTGTCCACTTTGATGTATGTTATTATTTATATAATGCTTCCGTTTATGTATAAAATAGAGATTTATGATTTTAGGTATAATTTATTCATGTCACTTCTATGATTAATGTCACATTTAATATTTAAACTAAGCTATCCCGATTAAGTATTCGAAGGCATTAAGGTGTTCCTGTGGTGATGAAACTCGTATCAATTTTTGAAAAGACTTTTGGACTGAGGTCCCATCTTCAAAGGAAGTCTTCACGAGGATTTTTGGGGTGGCGATTAAGAAATCTGATACGATCTCAGATTTTGGTTCAAAAAGAAATGGTGAGTGGGAATGAAAATTGAAATTAAGAGAGTTTGTTTGATTGGGAATTAAAAATTTGGGAGGAGTTCATGAATACGATGAATACAGCAGCCGAAAACTGGTTTGAAGGTAATAGATTAAAGTGGTTGGAGGCTCCTGATGGTATATATTCTCCAAGAGGATTTTGTAACTTTGTTTTTGCAGATGGAGCAGAGCCAAATAAGTTTTGGAGTTCCCCCAAAGATTAAGACCTTTATATGGAAAATTGTCTTGCTGAGGGTTCCAACTCTCGTGGAATTAGAGAAAAGAGGAGTGGTTAGAGCTGAGTCTGTCAATTGTGCTCTGTGTCAGAAAGACCCGGAGACGATCGATCATTTATTTTGTCACTGCCCAGTCTCTTGGAGGTTATGGAAGAGATGAGCCTCCAGTCGGTGATGTTTTTTCACATGCCCAGGTAACTTCAGAGAACTTATGTTTTCTTGGATTGATCAACTATTTAATAAATGCAGCAAGCAAATATGGTATCTTGCGTTTTTTTGGGTTGGTGTGGTCAATTTGGTTGGGTAGAAATGAGGCTCTATTTAATTAAAAAAAAACGTGTGTGAAGAACAATTATATAACCCGACGATGGCTAGAATTGAGTTTTGGTGCAAGAGTAACTGGCCAGAGTTTTTTTCGGTCTCTGATAATATAAGACGTTTGAGTACTTTTGCTTTAGGTAAATAATGGTTCTGTGGTTGGATTGAGGTGTTGAAGAAGTTGGTTTTTTTTGTTTGTTAAATCTTATGCTATGTTCGAGCTATTATTTTTGGGTGCTTTGTATATTATTTGGGGGAGGATCATTTGTTGGTATATCAAGTGTAGATGGGTGTAGAGTTGAGTATTTTCTCATTTGGAAGTTCCAAAGGTGGATTGATTATTCCTCTAGTATAGTCTTTGCTTGGATGATGGTATTCGATCCTTCTATGTTTTGATGAATGAAAGCATTATAATTGGCTGCAGATGTGAGGGGCCAATGATTGTTATTTCAGTAGTATGTTGTTGAACTGTTGAATATTAGCAGTGATTCATGGTTTAGTGTTCTAGTTGTTTCTGGTTTTTTCAGTGTTATTGGGAGAATCAGTGTCATTGATGATGTGTAATAAATAGTTGGATCGATTTATTGACGAGCATGGTGCAGTCTTTTTCCTTCAAATAGGCTTAGAGAGGTTTTTTAACGATGCTCATACTTTTCGTATTGCTTTGTATGTCATATTTTTTTTATTAATAACATACAAAATTACCCTTTTCAAAAAAAATATACTTAACACAATTAATATGTACTTCCAGTGACAACCCCATTCATAGTTTTATACAACTTAATAAATCATTAAGACACATCAACACTATGTTAATAAAAAATTAAAATGGTAAAACTGATAATTATTTGAAAAATATATATTTTATTTATTATTTTTGGAATTAGTATGAAATAAACAGTAAACCAAGAAAGTTGGTCGGATTATAATACGACTTCTTGAAGGGGATTGGACGACCTAACAGACTTCTGGATATCATAATTTCTAGTTCCTAGAATCTCTACTATCGAAATGTGTGCATTTTAGGAAAGATATTGTGTCTTCTATGCATTTTATTAAAAATATTATGTTTTTTATGCGTCTTCTCAAAGACAACAAATGATATGCACAACTTCCTACTAACATTGTAACATCCACACTATTAGATAATGTCTTTTGCGCCTTATGAGTCAATTTTTCTCAAATCATTATCCAACAAAATTGCCATTTTAAATATTATTAAAAGTATAATTTTGAGAGAAAAAAATAATGCATTAAATATAAATCCATACCAAAATAAAAATTAACATTTTCATGCTATTACATGAACAAGAAAACCATTTATTTACTTATATATATAGTGTTTTAAATTTAAAAGAATCCAACACCAAACATAGCAAACAAATAGAATCAATCCATTGTTTCTTGATAACAAGCTTTGCACCATTAATATTTGTGTAAAGCGAAAAGATTTACAGAACCGAGACAGAATCAAAGAATAGAATAAACACACTTGCACGAGAAAGCTATACACGACAAAAGAAGTGATATATAATTTCCTTTTATTAAATTAGGTGAATATAAGATGATATCTATTCTAAAGATTTTCAATTATTTGACAATAAAAATACATTTATCCCCTACAGACGTCGTGCTCAAACCTAAAATTTTAAAAGATAACAATAACCCTTTAATTGCCGACCACATTTAGTTCGCGTAGAAAGTGATATATTTAAACAACTTAATCATACCGAAAAGACAAGCACATGCTAATATACTGCTTGATAATTTCACATTGTCGTTGAAGACTCAAATTCTGAAGCGGTTTCATCATCTGCATCGAAAGAAGCGATGCAAGCGGCACCATGACCAGGGCCAAAAGCCTTGATATGATCTTTCAAAGACCTTTTGTGCTTGAAGTCCGACCCACAAATGCAATACCAAATCTTACCGCAGTTCTTCTCATGGGTTCTCCAGTCTCCTTTCACAGCATAAGCCTTGTCGCACTTCCTGCACATGAAGGGTTTGATTCCATGTTTCCTTTTGTAGTGAGTTTGGAGAGTTCTGAAATCTTTGAGGGCTCTGGCTCTTGGGTGATCGATGTTATGCTTACAGCCCGCTGCACAGCAGTAACATGGAAGCCTTAGCATGCCCGTTGGCTGGGTTCCTCTTAGAGACTCGGGTCCCTTTCGGTACTGAGATCCATGCCCCCACATATGCATCTGCACTTTCATATTATATGAAGTTCAAAAAATTCCATGAGTGAAACATCAACCTGAACCTGCCTCCACGCTCTTAAGCTCTTAATTAAGATGGCTAGCTAGAAATAATAAAGTTTAAAGGATGGTTCAGATCTAGATGAATAAAAGGCTGGTGGTTAGAATTTGATTCAAATTTAATATGACACACATTAATTAAGAGATAATCGGGGAAAATAATAAACCTAGTTTGATTAAAAGTATAATTTTTTCTTTATTTTATATAGAAAATCTATTTTAACCTACGTTAAGTATAATTATTCTTTAGAAGTTTTCTTTGTAATCAAGCAACTATCTTTATAAATAAATACTATGGATTATAGTTAGATGTTAGCTAGATTATACATAGAGATTCCTTTTGTATTCTTCTTCGTACAATAGTAGAAATTTTTTTTCTTTTCTACCTGTGATTTTTCTGGAAAAAAAATCATGTAAAATATTGGTGTTTCTTTTGTTGGGTGATTATTATACTTGTTGTTATCTTTTAACAAATTAACATTAAAGTATGAAATTATGATGTTGGATAAAAAAATCATGTAAAATATTGATGTTTCTTTTGTTGGGTGATTATTATACTTGTCGTTATCTTTTAACAAATTAACATTAAAGTATGAAATTATGATGTTGGATAAAAAAAATCATGTAAAATATTGATGTTTCTTTTGTTGGGTGATTATTATAGTTGCAGTTATCTTTTAACAAATTAACATTAAAGTATGAAATTATGATGTTGGATCGCAACACTATATTTATATTATGGAAGGTGGATGTATAAAAATTTATATTAATTCTCTTATTATGATGAAAGTAGAGAAATATTATCAAGTTTTATATTCTAAGAGTTCAACAATTATAGAAAATTAAGTTATTATTTTCTCTTCAACTATAAAAGAAAATTTTATATAGAATGAGAGTGGGGAGAGGAAAGAGAGAAGTAAAGAAGGAAAATTTTAGGGATCATGTCTCGTGCAAATGAGGCATGCATGGATACCTGTAGGTTGTTGTATCTGTTGAAGGTCTTGCAACACACATGACATGAAAACTGTGTAGGACCAACGAGAATTTGAGTAGGGGTAGGAATCCAATACTGTCCATTGCTGCTGTTCAAAGGATACCCAGGAGCTGCTGCACTACCACTGTTCCCTCCCAATTTGTCAGTTGAATCTACGGATGGGGAGATGCTGTAATCCGAACTAGGGCTAGGTAGGCCTATGTGTAAGGCTACAGTTCGAGCTTCATCATCAACACTGCTCAACTTATCGTCTTCCTCGATGGAACGCCCTGTGGGTTCGTTCAACTCTTGTTGCCTTGTGGAACTTATATAATTTATGAGAGGCGGAGGCGCCTCTTTGCTAGAAGAAGTAGCATGATGAACACTACTTTCACTGTTGATTGGTTGATTTGGAGCAGTGGGAGTGAAAGAAGAATAGTGGGGATGGAGAGGCATGAAGTTGAAGCCACCGGTGAAAAGATTGGAGAAAGGGTCTGTCATGGTTGAACGATTGGGAACCTTGATAAGACTAGAAAGTGGGATTTCTTGTACTTCGGTAACTAGAAATGATAAGACACTTGCAGTCACACATACAATATTTATATCTAGATACATACATACATACATGCATATGCATACACGTATGCATGCATGACTGCAGCTCATAGGGTAAAGAGAAAGAAATGGGTGGATTCATTGCAGCTAAGGACCGTTCGAAGTAGCGTAGAGGGTAAATCTGTTCTCACAAACTTTTATCTTGAATTAATTCCACAAACACTATCACATTGCAATGAAGATTTCAAATTTTGAATTGACTTTTGAGGACAAATTTTTAAATAATTTGCTGTTTTTACAAAATAATATTTTTATAAAATTTTTTAAAGAGTACATATCATTTAGACATAATTTTTAAATTCAAAATTTTAAAAATATTTTTATTTGATCTTTGAAATCACGAACATGTTCACATATTTTTTAGAGAAAATAATCTCAGTGACCAAAAATGCCTTATAATATACGATTTTAACCAACTTTTTTTGGATTTGCCAAAATGACCAACTAAATCGCAATGCGATCGATAATTCACAACGCGATCTCCGGTATCGCAAATCAATTTCCAAATTTGTTGCGATAGTCAAAGTTCGCGTTGCGATTTATTCCAAGTTCGTTGCGATAGTCCAAAATCGCAACGACGGTATTGCATTTGTTTCTTAAGAATTTTCTCTAAAAAGATAGTATTCGCGCAGACGTGTCGAAGACACGTATTACCACGACCACGACCACGACCCGAGACGAGACGGACGGCGGCGGCGGCGGCGCGCGAGAGTCCCCCTTGTTCTCTATCACTCAACAAGGAAGTGGGAAAGTCAAGCCTTAAATACCATTCCCAATAGTGTTTCCAATACTATGTGGGATTGAGCATTACCAACACTTGTTACCAATACTATGTTGGATTGAGCCTTAAATAGTGATATTATTTTTGAATGTTTTGCTTAAAATTGCAATAATCGCAATTGATTGTAGATTGACTTTTAATTATGACATATTTAATCGTATAATACTAATGCAATTGGTTGCTGATTCAGTTGTTTTAAGGTGCATGATTGTTAATTGTTTCCTGAATAATCACATTGTATTGGAAACAAGTGTTGGTAATGCTCAATCCCACATAGTAATGGAAACACTATTGGGAATGGTATTTAAGGCTTGGCATTCCCACTTCCTTGTTGAGTGATAAAGAACAAGGGGGACTCTCGCGCGCCGCCGCCGTCGCCGTCTCGTCTCGGGTCGTGGTCGTGGTCGTGGTCGTGGTCGTGGTAATACGTGTCTTCGACACGTCCATGCGAATACTATTTTTTTAGAGAAAATTCTTAAGAAACAAATGCAATACCACATAAATCGCAACGCGAACTTCAACTATCGCAACGAATTTGGAAAATCGCAACACATATTCGCATTGCGATAGTCCAAATTCGCATTGAGATAGTCCAAGTTCGCATTGCGATAGTCGACTATCGCATTGCGATTTATATATTCGCATTGCGATAGTCGACTATCGCATTGCGATTTACATATTCGCATTGCGATAGTCCAAGTTCGCATTGCGATAGTCGAAGTTCGCGTTGCGAATCTGGAAACTGATTTGCGATACCAGAGATCGCGTTGCGAATTATCGATCGCATTGCGATTTAGTTGGTCATTTTGGCAAATCCAAAAAAAAGTTGGTTAAAATCGTATATTATAAGGCATTTTTGGTCAATGAGGTTATTTTCTCTATTTTTTATTTGATTTCAAATCTACCATAAAAGAAGGGCGATTTTCCCGATATATCACCATCTATCTTTTTTTTCTCGATCAAATACCGTTCAGACTATATTTCCCGATCTAACACCCTTTGCAGAAAGGCGCGCCCCCTACAGTGCGCTTAACGCTGATTTGGCTCCACGTGGGGTAAGGCGCGCCTTATGCTGACATGAGATACACGTGTGTATAGCGCGGCCACTAGGTTATAGCGCGGGGCAGGGGTCGCGCCTTACCTTTAACACAATTATGTTAGGCGCGGACCAGAGGTCACGTCTTAGCTTTATCCGATATAATTATGTAAGGCGTGGTACATGTATCGCGTCTTGTAGCTTTTCTCAGCTATAAATACCATTTCCCCCCGGTAACTCCTCACATCTCCTCTCGATTATAAAAAACTTAATACAACAATCTGACAATCTTTTCATATTTGATTCAGAAGTTCGTGCGATTTTTCGTTATCAGGTAATTTTGTGATAATTTTTTTTATTATACTTATTGTTTATTATGATTATTTGAAAAAAATATTATACTAATTGTTGTCAATTAATTTCTGTGTTTGTAAAATTAGAAAGCGGGAGCATACGTCGAAATAGTTTTGCGGTACAAGTAATAATATAAAATTATATTATTTAAATTATTTTCGTTTATGTGTAAAAAAAAATTGTATTATATTTGTGTTCATATATTATTTATTTAATCAGCTTTGTTTCAGTTGATTTTTTTGCAGATATAATATTGCCGCACTTTTAAACTCAAAGAATGGCGCGACTTTCAGCTATTGTTTATTATGATGGTAAAATTCGAGAAGATGAAATCGGCGTTGTTTCGTATCAAATGAGCATGTTAAAATATCATTGGAGAGAAATATAACTCTTGAGGAGCTGATAATGAAGATTTCGAGGAAGATTCATGTTGAAAGTAGTAGAAGAATGTCGTCGTTGCAGTACATATTTCCAACATCATTGTTGCCATTAACTTATACAGCGTTCGAACTATCGAACAATGATGATGTTGAAATGATGGTTGATTCTCAAAGTAATTATTCAGATGGTGATATTAAGATGTATGCAAAGTTTGTTCAAGTGCGTGCTGTTCGGGGTCAATCATTAAGCTCCCACTATGGGCTGGCTGAACAAGTTGATCAAGCTGACAGCCCGACGACAGTAATGTGTAATGATTTTAATGCCATAATGGGGAGACGTTCATCCGCAACTCCTTACGATATGTACCGAGGTGGGTCGATGAACAATCCGTATGGAAACACCGCGTCCAGTTCAAGGGAAAGACATTCATCTGCAAATCCCTTTGACCTTAATATGGAGATGTCATCGACGCAACAATCTGTGTAGTTTTCATTTGACACGATGGCTTCAAGCTCCATGGGGAGGCATTCGACTACGACCTTTTTCGATCTGAATGTCGATATGCCTTCCAGTTCAAGGGGAAGGCATGCAAGTAGTAGGTTCTTCAACCTAAATGTGGAGAGTATGGAGGAACCATCATCTCCACCAAAAGAACCGCTTCGTGAGCCTGGTGCGGATGGTGCTGAGACTGGACTATTCATTCACCCAGAATCACCGCAATTCAACTCCGATGATGATGATGATGTAGATGAAGTTCCAGCAAATGTGGCACAAACTGACCCTCCAGCACACATGTATGAAGTTGATTATGGTGTAATGTATGCTCCATAATTTGTAGATATTCCTCATCTCGGTGACTATGAATATTACTCATCAATAAATAATGATGAGTTATATTTAGGCATGGAGTTTTCAAGCAAAGAAGAAGTGATGATGACTATAAAAAATTACAATATTCGTAATTCTGTTCAATCGAGAGTCGACCGCTCCACGACAGAAAAATATGTATGCTATTGTGCCCGACGTGAAAATGGATGCAATTGGATGGTTCGCGTATCGAAGAGGAAGAGGAAAAACAACATATGGAAACTAACAGTATACAACGATCCTCACACATGTTGTGCTAGAGGGGTCAACCAAGATTATCCCAACTTGGACTCGGAAGTGATATGCCAAGCCATCATGCCCATTGTAAAAGCAAGCTCTCATATAGATGTTGTTGTGTTGATTTCAGCTATACAATCGCAGTATAGGTACACTGTCTCCTATAAAAAAGCTTGGTTGACAAAATAAAACGCCATTGTCAAACTTCATGTCGAATGGGATGCATCTTACAACGAACTTCCAGGCTGGTTTAGGCTGGTATGGAGGTTGAATCATGGGATAATTGTGGACTTCAAAACCTCCTATGCATACCATAATGATCGATTTCTCCGTGATCGATGCCAATTCTACCGGGTTTTTTAGACTTACCCACAGTGCGTTAATGATGTTAAATACTGCAAACATGTGGTCCAGATCGACGGGACTTTCTTGTATGGAAAATACAACAAGTTTTATTATTGGTAGTTGTCCAAGATGGCAATTGCAACATTCTTCCAGTTGCTTTTACTCTTGTCGAAGGAGAAGATACAGATTCTTGGGCTTTTTTCCTTTGAAATTTACGTGCACATGTTATCACGAGGGAAAAAATCGGTGTCATTTCATATCGCGGAGTTGGGATCAAAGCATCAATGGAGTCTTTAGTCCAATGTGGCAACCACCCTTTGTCCAACATAGGTATTATCTCAGACACATTGTTGCGAACTACCATGGAAGATACAAGAAGAATGATGAGCGTCAATTACTTGTGTGCATGGGTAAATGAAACTGATGTAGTTTGTTTTCTTTCGATCCTTTTGATCTGGTTAGTAAGTTATACATTTTTTGATCAGGTTACGAACTTCTTCCTCAAACGTTTGAATCAATGGTTCAAGATTTTTGGGCGAAGAATGAGGAAGGATACGATTATATCAGCCTCATCGATAAAGAAATATGGACGAATGCATATGATGGTGGATATCGATATGGACACATGACGACCAACCTGGCAGAGGTAGTCAATTCAACCTTAAAGGGTGTACGTCACTTACTTGTAGCAGCTTTGGTAAAGACTACATATTTTTGTTTGGGGGCACTTTTTGTGAAGCTCGGGGGACAAAATCAAACCTGGATGCAAGGCGGTCATGTCTATCACCCTAGATTAGTTGCAGATCTACAGAAAAAAATTGATGCATCAAATGGGATGTCTATAACAAGCTTCTCTAGAAGGCATGAAATGTTTCGTGTCACAGAGTTGCCGCGACCTCTTCAAGGGATTGAAACTGTGTCGTCAAGAGTAAATCTAAGGGATAGAACGTGCGACTGCGGGTTTTTTCAAGCTCTGAAATATTCACGCTCTCATGTGATGGTAGCTTGCTCGTATACACGTCAAGATTATAACCATTTTATGGATCATGTATACCTACTATCTAAAATTTTTAAGGTATACGAATTTGAGTTCCCCCTATAGGTAATGACAAAGACCTTGATGGGGTTTAAGATTAGCTTCCGATTGTACCAAATCTGAGTTTACTGAGGGAGTGTGGTCGTCCAAAATTCAATCGAATTCATTGTGATATGTATATTCGAGAAAGATCTAGACAAGACAGAAGTTGTGGGCATTGTAGAAACCCAAGACACACTAGAAAAACATGTCCACTTCTGTTGTCATCAAGTAACAATTGATGAGAAAATGATGTAGTTGTTTATCAATTAATAATTATTTTACTTTAATTTACATTTACTTCAAGTTAATGTTATTCGATAACCGCTGATGAAGATTAAAAAAAATGATACAATTATACGAGATTGGACGTTGGCGTTATATTAACGAATAACTGATATTAACGATACAATAAGTATTAAATGGTAAATGATAACCAAATTACAATAACTAATATTAAATGGTAATAAACAAAATTAAGCAAAATAAATTAACAAAAAGTCCAATAAATTTAACAAAATAAATTAAAATAAATCCAACCATATTAACGAATTAAAGTAAGTATTAAATGATAAATAATAAAAAATTACAATAAAAAAGTCCAATAAACAACTACAATAAAAAGTACTAAATACAAATATAATAAAAAAATAGAATATATATATGCCTGCGACGCGAATGTATTCCGCAGGGCGCTGGCTGTCGGTCTCGAGGAGGATTTCTTCGTATCACTGGTTGTGACTCCTCGTTGTCATCATCATCACCATCGTCATCATCATCGTCGTCGTCGTCGTCATCGTCGTCGTCGTCCTGAGCAGCTAAATTTTGTTGATGAGGAGCTGATGACAATGAAGCACCTCCATAGAATAAGGACCATGGAGGTGTATGACTGACTATCCCATCGGCATGCGAAAACTGGGAAAACTCATAAAACCCAGACATCGCTGAGTGTGAAAACTGTATATGAGGTGTCTATATTGCGGCCATGGGTGATGTGGCTGAACCTGCCAAATATCTAGTATATGAACCCCAAGTCGAATCTGTAAACATAGACCCAAAATAGCCTCCAGGAGGGGTCATAAAACTCTGTGAATGTGGCGGCGGCGGGGTCATAAAACTATGTGAAGGCGGCGGCGACATCTGGTAATGAAAAGGTGGTGACGATATCATATATGGCTGCGGTATGTAAGTCGCTGCAGACGGTGGCTGCTGTGAAGGTCCTGCTGGTGCAGCTGAGGATGAATCAGAAGCACCTGCTCTCCGTCCACAAGTCGGGGGACGATGGTACTGTATCGGTGAACGTCTCTGTCGACGTCGTGGAAAGGTCCGCCCTCGTGCATCCTCGGGAAGTAGGAACGATTTCCCGTTTCTGTTAAACCACTCATAATAATCTTCACCAACCATCAAGTCATCAACATAAATGGGCTCTCTACGGAGAAAGCGCCGATGTCGATCCTCCCACAACACAACCCACTCATGATACCTCGCCAGCCAAGCTGTATCGGTCTTGCCACGTCTATATGTGCTATGCAACTCGTCCATATTACGAGGTGCTTCCGGAATTGGTTGAAAACAACCAAATTGTCGGAGCACACGATCAGTGGAGTGCCACTCAACGGTCGCATAACAGATCAAATGGATCATCGTCATCCAAACATCTGATGGGCCCCTCAACTCAGGTGGGATCACCGTCCTCACATCATCATTAGAATATGACACCCATTCAAACTAAAATAAATATATATACTTTTTATCAAAACAATAATATGATTATATAACTATAATCTAAAATCGATTTCTAAACATTAAAATTCATACATGTGTGCCAACCTTCTGATCGATTAGCACCCTTCTTTTTTCTAAATCATTAGGTATCTCCTGATGATTTTTTCTGTCAGTAGATCACCTATTCAAGGAAAAAAAATTATTATACACTGTATAAAATGATTAATATACGAAATCAATTTTATAATTACCTCAAGAGTAGCGGAAATATGAATCGATTCTTCACAATGAGACATAAAAAAGGCAATCGATACCATGCCCAAGACTACAGCAGCATGAAACATCCACCGATAACATTACGCCTGTAGTCAGTGGCTCGACACATCTCCCTGTACAGGAAAGCCAAAACTGCCAAGCCCAAACTGAGTGATCCGGCCACATGAAAGTCGACAATATGTCGCAACCACATACAATAAACTTGGTTGCGCTATTTGTTCGGCATCAACAACCCTCCTATCAGCTGCAGTATGCATGCCCGTGCATATATTTTAACTTCATCACCTGACGCGTCCTCGCTCAACTCCTGAAAATTGGCATCTAACCAATTTAACGGTATCCGACCACCGTTAAAACTTTCCGAGTCACGTCCTAGATTATCCCGACACAAAGCAGTCCAGGAACCCTGCACGATCCCCAATATCAAATCTCCATCCACCGGAAACCCCAGGTGCATAGAAACATCCTCAAGTGTAATCGTGCACTCTACGCACGGAAGATGAAATGTGTGGGTCTCCGGCCTCCACCGCTCTACTAAGGCAGAAATAAGGTCTGATTCTATCTTACAGTGACCCTGATATCTACCTATGTAACCGAATCCAGCATCTACTAAATACGGCAAGACACGGCTAGGTATCACTAACTTAAGGTTCCTAATAAAATGATCTAATACACGGTCCTTCTCCTAAAATTAAATAATTACAAAAATTAATTTTTAATATAATAATCATGCATTAAATAAATCAACAAATTATTACTAATAATTTTAATTAAATTAAACATTAAAATGTTATCGTATCAGTAAAGTGTCGAGATATATGATTTCCATCCAAGCGAAGTAAACTGTCTTCCATTTTATATATGCAAAAAAATTAATTAAGTTAAATATTAAATAAATTAAATACTTAAATAAATTAAATATAAAATATTAAAAATATAATAAAATATACCTTAGACAGAGATTATAAGAGTATTTGAGAGAAGTTGAGAGAAATTGAAAGAATTTAGTGTAATGAAAGTGATTGAGGATGAGGGTATTTATAGGGAGGGATTGGGGGTGTGAAACGTCGGGGTAGGTGGGTAATTATACCTAAGGCGCGCCGCACTGACGCGTGGCAGATTCTCAGGTAAGGCGCGACCCCTGTCCCGCGCTATACCCTACGTGGCCAAAGGTGCGCCCCAGGGGTCGGGCTATACACACGTGTATCCCATGTCAGCATAAGGCACGCCTTACCCCACGTGACGCCAAATCAACGTTAAGCGTACTGCAAGGGGCACACATTTCTGCAAATAATGCTATATCAAAAAATATAATCTGAACGATACCTGATAAAAAAACAATGAACGGTGATATACGAGGAAAATCGCCTAAAAGAAGTAATTCACTTCATTTGAACTATTTAAATTTTATATTCCTATTCTCTACCAACATTTCGTCGGCGGAATTGCATGTGCAGATACATATAAATAAAAACTTAAAGCACGTGTTTAGAACCAAAGCCAAGCATTTAGAGATTGTTAGTACTCCTTTAAAGTGGATACAGAGCAGAAGAGATAAGGCCAAATCCATGATTGAAACACACTGTTCACATTGGCAAATGACGTCATAGAATGGAATAGTTGGAGGTGGCAAAAAGAGAGAAGTCGGTCTGTGGTGGAAAGCGAGGTTGCGTGTATTGGGGACGTATGGGCACTCAACTAACTGTCAACATCATCAGGTTCAAGTTTGCGAGTTGTTTGGGAACATCAAATTAATCCCCCTAACCTATATTATCGTATTTGAACAAAATATAATTACTACTTCGTGGACTACTGTGATTCTTCTCTACCCAACATTGAGTTTCAATATAAATTTAGCCAATTTGAATTAATTTCTCAACTTATAATTAGTTTGATATCAATTAAGTAATGTCTTATATTCAAATATTTTATATATGTAAAAAAGTCTTGTTGAAATATTCACCCACCAAAACTAAATGAACAACGCGGGTCGATATGGATTAATCAGGATAAAGTTTTAAAATCGAGAGTACAACCACAAAAAAAGACTTATTTATTAGTCTCAACAATAAAAGAAAATAGGGTAAAGTATATAAATAATCATTCCACGATAGTACGTTATTTTGCCAAGTCTCCAACTATTAAAAGTTATAAAATGATTTTCGATTATAGGATATTGTTTTATTAAATTCATCGACTATTAAAATTTATAAAATGTTCATCATACTATTAATATATTCCAAACTCATCATTTTTTTGTTAAAAATTTGACGGTCGTTTAAACTGGACGTTAGTCTGCTTATTAAGATATGATAAAAATATATTTTAACGATGCCTATTAGCACATTCGTTACTTTCAAAAACTGATTCGATGATATAATGTAAACAGATACTCGATCCACAAAATACAGATTAAACGTTTCTTAAATAAAATTTTATCATATCTCAATTAGCAGGTTAACATCTAATTTAGACAACCGCTAATTTTTTAATGGGAAATATTGAGTTTGAAACATACGAATAGTTAAGTGACTATTTTTCAACTTGTAATAGTCATGGGATTCAACAAAGCAATATCATAAAATTGAGGGACCTTTTTATAACTTTTAATAGTTGAGAGATATAACAAAATAACACCCTATAGTCAGGGTATCATTTGTGTATTTTACCCAAGAAAATATTATCTTCCTTAGAGAATTCGAGTTCGAACAATTACGCTTTCTTAATATATATATATTATAAATTGTTAATAACCCATAAAGATTCTAAACATGTATTATCTTGTAACTATTTTGATTATTTAAAAATAAAAAATATAATTTGATATTAATATCCAAGCGTCAGAACTTTTATCATTCTACTCAGAGTGCTTAATTATCATATTGTCATCAGCAACAACCTTCATTATATGCAATGTCGTCCCATAAAATTCACCTACCTATGCTTCTTCATCAATACAGAAAAAGAAAAAGAGTGACTAAACTTGAGAAGAGGGGCTCCCCTGCCCTGCCTGCATAGCACATCACTCATTTGTCTCTTTCCCCTAGCCTTCCTCGCCAATAGGATCAATTCAGGGCCTTCATTAAGCCATGAGAAATATACTCAATGAATAGCCCTAACCACATCCCCAACCGTCCAAAGATGCCCCCATCCCTAATTTGCCAACCCCATCATGTCATTTTTTGGACCCTACAACTTTCGTCTTCCTGCTTAAAATCAAGGGCAAGGCCTCCAATATTGTATTATTAACCCCTTCATTAATATTATCTCTCTGTGACCAGTCTTATGAGTTCCCTACATGGAAAGAAACCTGAATAATTACAAACCAAGGGGAAGTTGAAGGTACTACAAGTGAACTTGCCATCATTTTAAATTTTAACTATTGGTGTAAATTAACAGAGCGTTTGACGAACTGTTCTTGAACCGTTCGTTTATTAAGTTAAATAAGCGAGAATGAATAAAATTTTTATGTTCGTTTAATAAATGAATGAACACAAACAAACTTGTTTATTGACTCGTTTTTAAGCTCATTTATTGGTTCATTTATCGACTCGTTTAAAATATTATTTACTTGGTTCTTCATTTCCTTTTACTTTTTTTATAGTTTAAATATTGGTGAAGATAAAACCTAAATTGAACATAATGTGAACTTTAGAGTTCAAACTGTGAAGTCTAGAGAATTTAAAGATTAGTGATGTAATTGCATCATTTTTTTTGGATGCAAATAAAAGGATAAAAAGAGAGTGCTGGTTGTAAAACGGTAAATGTGTTTGTGAATGTTAAATAAACATGTTCACAAATATTAAGTAAATAAATACGAACGTCTTTAAAAATAAATAATTGAACACATATATGATATTAAAAATTTAAATAAATACAAACAAAAAATTAAAAATTTAAACAATTACGAATTAAATATAAATATTTTTAAAAATAAATAAATAAATACAAATATAATTTTATTCCACGATTGATTTGTACCTTACTTTTAACCAACTTACGTGATGGAAGCCAAAATAATTTTACCTCGGCAAAAGGCAAACAAATGGGACAGTAACTTTAAACTAAGCAGACAACAACCATATTCGAAGGGTTAACAGCCAATCCGCAAAAGGATGATGCGGCAGAACACAGACCTATTAATGCGGATCAATGAAAAAAGACGAAAGAGACAGCTAGCCTCTACCAAAGCTACTAATTATAGCATTTTGTCATCAACCTCAAGGCTGAAACCCTTTGCAAATATAAGTTTCAACCAAAATAATGCAAGACAAAGTAGATACGCTACATCGTGAGAAAAGTAGGAATGCTCTACTCCAAAAATCAAAAATTTTAATTTTGAGTTATTTGAGTTAAGTAATTCAAGTTAACTTGGATTATCAATTTATTTTCGAGTTCGAATTGAGTTAAAATTTAAAAATTTTGAGTTATTTTTAAAATAAAAAAATTGACTATATATTTTGACAGTTTTATGAGATAGTCATTGATTTCATTATTCATTTAATTCCTCCTTCATTTTAAGTCTATTTTTAACTAAATTTGAACTACATGCTCCTAAACCATCGTAGAACACATATGTACTTTCGATTCCTCGATAACAAAATTTTCTATTTTTCAATTTAGCCCTCAAAATTTTCATAATTTCCATATTTCTTCAATTTATCCTTTATTTTAAGTCTAGTAATTTAAAATTTTTAAAAAAATTAGAAAGAAAACACAAATTTTGAAAATAAATTTAAAACTTTGAAAACCTTCATTTCAACTCATAAACTCAAGTCGACTGTTGCCTTTTACCGTCGACGAAACTCCACCCGACCTCCCCTCAGTGACCAAAACTCCCCATGAAATCGTGAATGATTGACGGTCGATTGGCCGTCGGAATCGCATGGGATCGCGATTTTCATCCTAGGGTTCTCGGGGTATAAAATGTTGATTCGTCATCGATCGATCACGATTTTATGGGGGTTTTAGTCGCCGAGGGGAGGGGATGTCAGGTGGAGCTTCGTCGACGGCAAAAGGTAGCGGTCATCGTGGGTTTATGGGTTGAAATGAAGGTTTTTAAAGTTTTGAGTTTATTTCAAAATGTGTTTTCTTTTTAAAAATACATGTATAATTTAATTTTTTAAATTTAAATAAAATTTTTAAAATTATCAAGTTGTGACACGTGTCACTTAACAGGAAAATTATCGCCGTTGACGGCCTGGGCACCTAAATGAGTAACGGAATGAAACGTTAGGCACCAAACTTGAACGAAATAAACATTAGACACTAAACTAGAACCAAACGTATACGTTGAGTACCTTTTGTTTATTTAAACCAAAATAAAATGATCTAATTATTATAATCAATGAATACAATGACTTGATTGCAACTAAAATAATAACGTTCGCTACATGCTTAACAAAAAAGAGTGAGATAATTGTTACAAACGATAAATAAAATGATCCAATTATGACATTTTAAAATATAAAGACCCGATTATAAACTTTCTCACAATACGATGACTTGTCAACTAATTTTCCCTAAAATGTAGAACAAAAGCCATAGGAATTGCCTTGGATTATTTTGAATCGAGTCATTCTATTGGTCAGTTATAACCTGAATCGCTTACTAATCATGATTAAGGTTATTTGAATTGTGAACATATATGGATAAGATTTGAGGATAGATCTTTGTGATGGAAATGCAATGAAAGGAAGGATTTAAGATGAAACAAAGAGGGTCACCATTGAAAAGGAGATCCCGCGAATCAAGGATCCAACACTTGAAAACATGGACCATGTGATGCGTTAATCAAATGTTGTTCTTACCCGTAGACTCTTTTGTCTAAATGATTTCTGAGGCCATCGTATTTGTTTTAAAATAATATTACTTCTGAATATTTTTTCATCCCGGGTTAATGTAGCTTTAAACTTGAAAAAAAATTGTTTAATGCAAAAATTCGTGTACAAACTATATACAAAGTTAATTTTTGACGTTAATTTTTTTCTTAAAAATATATACTTAATATTTTCTCTGTTACTATTTTAGGTGTCGATTGTTAAAAAACCGTTAAGTGACACATGTCACATTTATAAATTTTAATTTTTTTAAATAAAGTATTTTTTTCAAAAAATATCTAAACGTGACACATGTTGTTTAACTTCTTTTAACGGTATGCACTTAGAAGTGTAATGGAAGAAATATTATTAGTTTTAAAAAGAAATAAGGACCTCTTGAAAATTTTGAGAATTTGTTTAATATTTAAAAAATAAAGAAATTATTTAAAATGTCAAACATTATAAACATAAAAATCTTATTTTTAATAAATATTAAAAATAAAAAATAATATTAAATTATTTTAAAATATCAAAAGTTATAGAATGATAAATTATAGATTATTTAAAACAAAAATTTTAAAAATATTTATAAAACATTAAAAACTAAACATTTTTGTCGAAAAAGTCTCCAATTATCTCTCTGTGTAAGATAAAGAAGACCATTATCAATAAAAACAACCTATCTTTGAAACTCAATCAACCAGTATACATATGCTGACTTCTTTCACTAGATAACTAACTCACAACACATATAACTGCTTAACAGAATATAATAACTAGTTCTAAGTTACAACCGTTCACAATACTAACATACTTCCTATCTTCCTTCTCCTTTGACCTCATTTTTTTTTTCTCTTTTCCTTCTTCCCGCTTTCTTCTTCTAAATTGCCTCTGCCTGCTAATGTAGAAAGATATTATTAGCACTTTGTAGTCTCATTTCTTCTGCAGATACAACCCTTAGTCTCTCCCTGAGCCGAAGAAAGAAAGAAGAGGATAAAGGTTTAGTTAGAATATATGCAACCTGATCTGCTGCTGGCAAATAATTGACTTGAAACAATCCATCAACCACCTTTTCTCTAACAAAACATAAATCTAATTCTACATGCTTGAGCTTCGCATGATGAACAGGATTCGTTGAATGTGCAATGGTACTCGGATTATCACACCATATGACTACTGTAGACGTCAGAGCAATGTCAAGTTCTGTTAATAAAGACTTTACCCAGATTGCATCACACATTGCATTTGCTAAGCTTCGAAACTCAGCTTCAGTAGACGACCTTGAGACAACACCTTGCTTTTTCGAACTCCAAGCAACCAGGTTGCCCCCTAAAAATAAACAATGACCTGCTGTCGATCTGCTACCATCTGAACAAGTGCCCCAATCTGAATCCGAATATGCAACAAGAGTAGTGTTCACAGGATCTATGCTGAAAAATAAACCATAATCTACAGTACCCTTAAGATACCTAACTATCCTTTTAACCGCTGTACAATGCCTATCCCGAGGAGATTGCATGAACTGACTAACTTTGTTTACCGCGAACTGAATGTCTGGTCTTGTAGTACAAATATGCTGCAACATACCAATAACTTGTCTGTATAACGTGACATCCAAGAATGGATCCCCATCTTCAGCAGAAAGATGTGGAGAAGTGACTATTGGCGTTGGTGTTGGGGTAGTTTCTAACATCTGTCTTTTCCAGCAGTTCCATAACATGCTTTCTCTGAGTTAAAACCCCTTGATCAACTCTTTGAACTGTCATCCCCAAAAGGAAATTCAGCTTGTCCAGATCTTTCAGCGAAAAAACAGTATTAATCTCTTTAATCACAGCATCTACCGCTTCAACATTATCAGCAGTAGCAACTGTCATCAACGTACAACATAATATAAATCTCATGACCACTCGACTCACGATAATAAAGAGAAGTATCGACTAATGAAACAACAAAAAAAAGATTATTCACCAAATAAGTTTGAAATTTCTCAAACCAAGCTACCATACAAAGACTTCTTAAACAGCACACTAGTTGATTGCCATGCTCATCTAATTGCACAAACCCAGGCGACTGTTCCATATACACCTCTTCGACGAGATCCCCATTTAAAAAGGCATTATCTACATCGATTTACCTTAAAACCCATCCTTTGCTAAAAGATATACTGAGAAGAATCCTAAAGATAACAGGCTTCACCACAAGATTATAGGTCTCCCTGTAATCCAAACCTGCCTGCTGGGAGTAACCTTTTGCAACCAGTCGGGCTTTGTAGCAAGCAACACTACCATCAGTGTTTCTCTTAATTTTAAAGAGCCATTTACACCCTATTGGTACTCTATCAGAAGGTAAAACAACCAAGTCCCAAGTTTCATTGTTCACAAGTGCTTCAAGTTCATTTTCAACAGCTTTCTTCCAAACATCCAATCTCATAGCTTGATGAATAGTCTTTGGCTCCTCAATAACCTCATCAGAAAGAAAAACTTTGGGTTTGAATATCTCAACTTTAGATCGAGTGACCATCTGATGGGCATTCAGCCTTGTAGCAGCAGCAGGATCCACATTATCAATCTATCACTTGGGCTTGAAGGCACTCGATTAATAATATCAAGTTCAGGTCTAAGAGGAGTTGTAAGACCTCGAAACCCGGGTTAGTAGTTTGGGTCAACCCGAGACCTTTAAGTTAAGCCAATTAAACTTCCCAAGATAAATGGACCAAGTTATATAGGTGATGGGCCTAAGGTAGGCCCAAGAGTTAAAGATAAGAGATAGTTTTAAAGTGAGTTAATAGGTGAATAACCTAAAGTGTAGTTTACCCATTTTGTTGAAGCTGAAAACTTCCCATCTTTTTATATCAATTCATGTAAACCGACCCCCTAATATCTCACCCACACTTCTTCTTCTTATTCTTCTTCTTCCTTCCATTAGTTTTTATTTCTTCTTCTTTTTAAGAGCCAAGTTTCAAGCATTCCAATCTTAGATTTGTTTAGCGAAGGTAAGAATGTTTCACTCCATCCTTCAAGCTCCATTTTGTGAGTTTTAGAATTTGTTTTCAAAATAGGTTTTTGGGAGTTTGAAAGGAACTGTTGAAAATATTTTGATATTTCGATATAACAAATTAAGATAAATGAATTTTAAGATTTTCCAAAAGATTTTCAAAGTATATTCGATATAATTATTCGAATATCAAAATATTACTCCAAATCTTTCAAATGTCATTTTTAATCCTTACTTAAGTGTAAAATTAAGTTTTAAAATTAAAATAATTTCAAAACAATTTTACAAATTTTTTCGAACCATTTCAAAGCCAAAAATTCCAGATTACTCAGAGGGAACCGATTCCCCCCAAAGGGGTACCGATTCTCCCCTGAATGGTTTGGCTCCGAGAAAAACAGAATGCTCGGAGAGAATCGATTCTCCTAAGGGGTATCGATTCCCCCCTGTTCAACGGTCGAAATATTTGAATTTTACACTTAGGGAATCGATTCCCTATGAGGGGGTACCGATTCCCCCCACGCTCCAAGTAGAAATATTAATTGTTTTCACACTTAAACGGCTCCAATAACTTCATTAATGATCCCCAACGTTCAGAAGTGATTCAAGGAGTATTTAAACAAGCTTAGAAGCCATTGATCAACAAAAAGAAACAACAAGCAACTTTAACCGTTGTCCAATGCCTATCCCGAGGAGATTGCATGAACTGACTAACTTTGTTTACCGCGAACTGAATGTCTGGTCTTGTAGTACAAATATGCTGCAACATACCAATAACTTGTCTGTATAACGTGACATCCAAGAATGGATCCCCATCTTCAGCAGAAAGATGTGGACAGAAAGATGTGGAGAAGTGACTATTGGCGTTGGTGTTGGGGTAGTTTCTAGCATCTGTCTTTTCCAGCAGTTCCATAACATGCTTTCTCTGAGTTAAAACCCCTTGATCAACTCTTTGAACTGTCATCCCAAAAAGGAAATTCAGCTTGTCCAGATCTTTCAGCGAAAAAACAGTATTAATCTCTTTAATCACAGCATCTACCGCTTCAACATTATTAGCGGTAGCAACTGTCATCAACGTACAACATAATATAAATCTCATGACCACTCGACTCGCGATAATAAAGAGAAGTATCGACTAATGAAGCAACAAAAAAAATATTATTCACCAAATAAGTTTGAAATTTCTCAAACCAAGCTACCATACAAAGACTTCTTAAACGGCACACTAGTTGATTGCCATGCTCATCTAATTGCACAAACCCAGGCGACTGTTCCATATACACCTCTTCGACGAGATCCCCATTTAAAAAGGCATTATCTACATCGATTTACCTTAAAACCCATCCTTTGCTAAAAGATATACTGAGAAGAATCCTAAAGATAACAGGCTTCACCACAAGATTATAGGTCTCCCTGTAATCTAAACCTGTCTGCTGGGAGTAACCTTTTGCAACCAGTCGGGCTTTGTAGCGAGCAACACTACCATCAATGTTTCTCTTAATTTTAAAGAGCCATTTACACCCTATTGGTACTCTATCAGAAGGTAAAACAACCAAGTCCCAAGTTTCATTGTTCACAAGTGCTTCAAGTTCATTTTCAACAGCTTTCTTCCAAACATCCAATCTCATAGCTTGATGAATAGTCTTTGGCTCCTCAATAACCTCATCAGAAAGAAAAACTTTGGGTTTGAATATCTCAACTTTAGATCGAGTGACCATCTGATGGGCATTCAGCCTTGTAGCAGCAGCAGGATCCACATTATCAATCTATCACTTGAGCTTGAAGGCACTCGATTAATAATATCAAGTTCAGGTCTTAGAGGAGTTGTAAGACCTCGAAACCCAGGTTAGTAGTTTGGGTCAACCCGAGACCTTTAAGTTAAGCCAATTAAACTTCCCAAGATAAATGGACCAAGTTATATAGGTGATGGGCCTAAGGTAGGCCCAAGAGTTAAAGATAAGAGATAGTTTTAAAGTGAGTTAATAGGTGAATAACCTAAAGTGTAGTTTACCCATTTTGTTGAAGCTGAAAACTTCCCCTCTTTTTATATCAATTCACGTAAACCGACCCCCTAATATCTCACCCACGCTTCTTCTTCTTCTTCTTTCCATTAGTTTCTATTTCTTCTTCTTTTTAAGAGCCAAGTTTCAAGCATTCCAATCTTAGATTTGTTTAGCGAAGGTAAGAATGTTTCACTCCATCCTTCAAGCTCCATTTTGTGAGTTTTAGAATTTGTTTTCAAAATAGGTTTTTGGGAGTTTGAAAGGAACTGTTGAAAATATTTTGATATTTCGATATAACAAATTAAGATAAATGAATTTTAAGATTTTCCAAAAGATTTTCAAAGTATATTCGATATAATTATTCGAATATCAAAATATTACTCCAAATCTTTCAAATGTCATTTTTAATCCTTACTCAAGTGTAAAATTAAGTTTTAAAATTAAAATAATTTCAAAACAATTTGACAAAATATTTCGAACCATTTCAAAGCCAAAAATTCCAGATTACTCAGAGGGAACCGATTCCCCCCAAAGCGGTACCGATTCTCCCCTGAATGGTTTGGCTCCAAGAAAAACAGAATGCTCGGAGAGAACCGATTCCCCCCTGTTCAACGGTCGAAATATTTGAATTTTACACTTAGGGAATCGATTCCCTATGAGGGGGTACCGATTCCCCCCACGCTCCAAGCAGAAATATTAATTGTTTTCACACTTAAAAGGCTCCAATAACTTCATTAATGATCCCCAACGTTCAGAAGTTATTCAAGGAGTATTTAAACAAGCTTAGAAGCCATTGATCAACAAAAAGAAACAACAAGCAACTAGAATCAAGAGAGAATCAAAGAGAAAGCATCAAACCTCAAGTTTGAGCATTTCAAGCCTATTTTTCATTCAATATTCATTTTGCTTTCAAGAACACTACTTGTACTCAATTGTATTCATTCTTGAGTGTTCTTTTCCTTGTTCTAGAATTGTGCAAATAGTCTACCTTGTGAGGATTTCCTTTTACGTTTGCAAATTTGTATTGTTCTCTTTGGGAGAGAGTGTTATCAAGAATTTGAGGTATAATTCTTGAGGGTTTGTAAGGTTACTCTTTGTCCTCAAAAGAAAGACAAATTATGAATTTGTAAAAAATCCTTAGTATGGATAGCTAAGGTAGTGGACGTAGACTTTGGTTGAGAAAGTTGAACCACTTTAAATCGCTGTGCAATTACTTTTAATTTTCTGCAAAAGCTTCCATCAAAGTTTTAATTGCTAATTCACCCCCTCTTGGCCGATTCCGTCAATCGATTAACTCAACAATTCATATAAGAGCCTAACTCATTTGAAGGTTTAATCACCTCTTGAGTCGATTCGGGAAGAGATACATCGATAATCAAAGTCATCAATGGCCTCCACTTCAAACTTCGACTCCAGTCTCGATTCGATGCCCGTCAACAAGCCTCCTTTCTTCAACGGGGCTAACTATGCCTATTGGAAAAATAGGATGATGTAATTCATTCAAGCAAGTGACATGGGAGCATGGAATGTTGTAGAAGACGGATATATCAAGCCTCTTACTCATCCAAGAATGTGGAGTAAAGGAGAGACAAGATTGTTCCAGCTCAACTCTAAAGCCATTCATATCATATTTTGTGCTCTTGGACCAGATGAATACGAAAGAGTTTCATCTTGTACAACCGCCAAAGAAATATGAGACAAGCTTTAAGTCACTCATGAAGGTACCGATGAGGTAAAAAAATCTAAAATTAGTATTCTAACGCATAACTATGAAAATTTCAGGATGAAACCAAATGAAGATATCAAAGCTATGACGGATAGATTCTCAACGATTGTCAATGGTCTCAAATCATATGGAGAGATCATTTCAAATGAAAAGCTTGTAAGGAAGTTAGTTTACTCCCTTTCAAAATCATGGCAATCAAAGAAGACGACAATCATCGAGTCTAAGGACCTAACGTCCTTAACTCTTGAAGAACTAATCGGTTCCCTCCTCACTCATGAAATGATGCTTGAAGATGAGGTGGACCTCGATAAGATTGACGAGACACCAAAAGAGAAGGAGAAGAAGAAAAAAATTGGAGTTGCTCTCAAATCCACAAAAGATGAGAGTGATTTGAATGAAGATGATGATGACGAGGAAATGAAATTGTTTGCCAAACGGTTCAGAAAAATGATGAGACCTTACCGAGGAAGAAAATTCAAACGAAATGAAGGCCTAAAAAATGAACCAAAACAGAAGGACCCGATCATTTGCTATGAATGCAAAAAGTCGGGACATGTCAAATATGATTGCCCACAATTGAAGAGAAAGGGTCAATCAAATAATAAGCACAAGGCTCATGTAGCTACATGGAGCGATGAAGAAGGTTCCGATGAAGAGGAATAAGAAGTAGCAAACTTATGCATGATGGCATTCGGGAAAGATTGTAAGGTAACCTCTAACTCATCTGATTTTGATGATTTATCCTATGATGAGCTATTAAAGGAATATAATGGGTTGGCTTCGGATTATGAAAAATTGTTTTTAAAATATAAAAATGATGTTTCAAAATTGAAAAATGAAAATAAACTCATATCCAAAACCAACAACGATCTTGAAAGTAAAATCAAAGATTTGCAAATCAAACTAGAAGCGTTTGAAAAAAAAATTTGGATTTGAAAAATTTACTTTCAAAGGTCAATGATAATCATTAAAAGAAAATTGATGATCTTAAAACTTCTTTTGATAAAGTTGGAACAAAACGTTTTGAAAAAGAAGAAAATTCAAAATCCAACTTTGTTAGAAAATGTTTTAAAAACTACAATCATAGAGGTCCCCAAAGAACATCTAATAAAAAAATCGTTAGAAGTATGTGGGTTCCTAAAGAACTCATTACTACTAAAGATAAAGATATGCTACACAAATGGATACCTAAGGGGACTAGGATTTTGGAAACTAATGAATATGGACCCAAAAGAATTTGGGTACCAAAAATAAAAAATTAATCTATGTTTGTAGGGAAAGGAGCATTGCTACAAGGCATGGGAAACAAATTCAAATTCATGGTACCTTGATAGTGGATGCTCGAGACACATGACCGGGGACAAAAACCGGTTCATAGAGCTTAACGCCAAAAATGGAGGAGAAGTGACTTTTGGTGATAATTCAAAAGGTCACATTGAAGGTATAGGTACAATAGGTAATACCTCTTCCATACAAATTAAAAATGTTTTATATGTGAATGGATTAAAGCATAATCTTTTGAGTATTAGTCAATTTTGTGATAAAGGATTCAATGTCATGTTTGAAACTAATGGTTATAAAGTTATTGACTTCGCATCTAATCGGATTATGCTTGTTGGACATAGAATATGAAACATTTACATGGTGCATTTAGATTCTATTAATGCGACTAATTTATGCCTAGTTGCAAAAGATGAGCATGATAGTTGGTTATGGCATAGGAGACTAGGATATGCTAACATGAGTGTTTTGCAACAGTTAATTCAAGGAGACTTAGTAAGAGGGATGCCTAAACTGAAATTTGATAATGATAAAATATGTGATGCTTGTGCTAAAGGAAAACAAAAACGAGTTTCTTTTAAATCCATTAATGACGTATTAACTAGTAGAGTATTACAATTGATCCATATAGATCTTTTTGGGCCATCTAGAACTACTGGCTTGGGTGGAAAACAATATGCATTTGTCTTGGTAGATGACTATTCTAGATATACTTGGGTTCTATTATTAAGTACTAAAGATGAAGCATTAGAAAAATTCATCACGTTTTCAAAAATAATCCAAAACGAAAAAGGTTACTCTATAACTAGTGTTAGGAGTGATCATGACATTGAATTTAAAAATCTTGGATTTACTGAATTTTGTAATTTTAATGGTATTAGCCATAATTTTTCAGCACCTAGAACCCCTCAACAAAATGGAGTTGTTGAGAGGAAAAATCGAACTTTAGAAGAAATGGCTAGAACCATGCTTTGTGAAAATAATTTACCAAAATATTTTTGGGTGTAAGCCACAAATATCGCTTGTTATATTGTAAATCGAGTAATGATTAGGCCAATTTTAAACAAAACTCCATATGAAATTTTCAAAAATAAAAAGCCTAACATTAGCTATTTTCATCCTTTTGGATGTAAATATTTTGTTTTGAACAACGGTAAAGAAAACCTTGGCAAATTTGATGCTAAAAGTGATGAATGAATTTTTCCGGGTTATTCCTTAAATTCTAAAGCTTATTGAGTATTTAATAAAAGAACTTTAGTTGTAGAAGAGTATATACATGTTGTTTTCGATGATAATTCCCTTCCAAGGAATGATTCTTATGTGAATGATGATATAGGCATTATAAATGACGTTAGACATGACGTTGGAGAACCATCATCAAAGGAAGAAACAAAAGATGAGGTAACTCATGATCCTCTCGAGAATCCAACCATTGAAGAAAGGGAAGTATCTTATCCAAGAGAGTACAACTATGTCAAGGATGGTGAAATCATAGGTGATCCATCCAAAGGGGTAACAACTCGATCTTCTCTTAGAAATATTTGTAATTATGTTGTATTTATCTCATGCATAGAGCCTAAGAATATTAAAGAAGCATTAAATGATGAACATTGGATTATGGCTATACAAGAAGAGTTAAATCAATTTGAGAGAAGTAAAGTTTGGACATTAGTTGAAAGGCCTAGTAATAAATCTATTGTGGTACTAGATGGGTATTTAGGAATAAGCTTGATGAGAGTGGTAATATAGTGAGAAACAAGGCTAGACTTGTTGATCAAGGGTATACTCAAGAAGAGGGTATAGACTATGATGAAACATACACTCCCGTAGCTAGGATGGAAGCAATTAGAATGTTATTAGCATTTGCATGTTTTCATGAATTTAAATTATATCAAATGGATGTTAAAAGTGCATTTTTAAATTGTTTTATAAAAGAAGAAGTGTATGTGGAACAACCTCCAGGTTTTGAAGATTCAAAATTTCCAAATCATGTTCTTAAATTGACAAAAGCACTTTATGGTTTAAAACAAGCTCCAAGAGCTTGGTATGAAAGATTGTTAAACTTTTTAATTGAAAAAGGTTTTTCAAAAGGGAAGGTAGACACTGAATTATTTTTAAATCATAAAGGTAAAGATTTATTAGTAGTTCAAATTTATGTTGATGATATAACATTTGGTTATACTAAAGATGTTCTTTGCCAAAAATTTTCTAAGCTAATGCAAAGTGAATTCGAAATGAGCATGATGGGGGAGCTCTCATTTTTCTTGAGACTCCAAATCAAGCAAAGAAAAGATGTCATCTTCATCAATCAAGCTAAGTACGTCAAAGATATGCTCAATAAGTTTGGACTGGAAAATGGCAAACCTCGTGACGCTCCAATGATCAACAAAGCTTGACTTAGATGAAGGAGGTAAATGTGTAGATGTTAAATTATATAGGTCAATGATTGGATCTTTACTTTATCTAACTGCAAGTAGATCGGACATTATGTTTAGTGTTTGCTTATGTGCTAGATTTCAATCATGCCCAAAAGAATCACATTTACTAGCTGTTAAGAGAATCTTTAGATACCTTAAGGAAACTCCTAGTTTAGGAATTTGGTATCCTAGAGACTCTAACTTTAGCTTTCATGCCTTTTCTGATGCGGATTATGGAGGATGCAAATTAGATAGGAAAAGCACCTCCGATACTTGCCAATTCCTTGGAAATATGGTGATTTCTTGGTTTTCAAAGAAATAAAATTGTGTTGTATTATCTACCACTGAAGCCGAATACATTTCAGCTGGTAGTTATTGTGCACAAGTTTTATGGATGAAACAATAACTTTTTTATTATAGAATTGAAGTAGATACCATTCCTATCAAGTGTGACAATACTAGTGCTATTTGTCTCACTAAAAATCCCATCCAACACTCTAGAACTAAGCACATTGAAATAAGACATCACTTCATTAGAGACCATGTTACTAAGGAAGATGTAGTTCTAGAATTTGTTGATACTCTGCATCAATTAGCGGATATCTTTACAAAGCCTTTAGACAAGGAACGTGTTTGGACACTTAGGAGAGAATTAGGTTTAACTAACCTATCTTCACTTAGTGCTTAAAATAATTTTAGCACTTTTAAAAATAAATGACAAATACATATAATAGTAATTTTTTGATTGCATTCATTGCTTTTAGTTAGGGGTAGTTTATGATTTTTGGTGAAAATTAACTTTATGTTCAAATAATTTTTAATGATAAATTTGATTGATTGAACATGATTAATTTTCAATATGAGTTACCAATACCACTAGAGAAAATTAATTTAGCATTTTGAGTGTTTACAAATCAGATTTTAGCATTTTAGTGTAGAGGGAATCGATACCCCCTTGAAGGGGAACCGATTCCCCCTTTGAACGGGAACCGATTCCCCCTGTAGGGGAATCGATACCCCTAGGGTTCTGGTTTTTAACACGGGCAGAACACCCAAAAACTCAAACCCTCTCTTCTTCTCTTCATGTCGTTTATCCTCTCTACACTCACCCTATCTCCATATTTCATCAAAACATCATTTTTAATAGGAATTCTCTTCAAATATCATCTCCTAAACCTGTTAGAATCATCAAAAACGTGCAAATTTCATCTGATCTCACTCAAATCCAAAATTCTTCAAGGTATTTTTCTAAAACCTCTATTTCATCAATTTTTGATTTTAGAACTAGTTTTAATTAGTTCTAGGTTGAACTTTAGATCGGACATTGATTGTTTAGTGATTAGAAACTAGATCTTACAACTAATTTCATCAAAAACACAAGAATTTTCCAAAATTCTTTGAAATTTTCGAGAGGAAAAAATTTGTTTTTCAAATTATTGTGTTTTGATTGAATTATGTTGTTGTTATGAAAACTATACATATATTGATTTTCAAAATCTTATTTTTCAATAAGTTTTTCAAAAACTTTGCCCATTAGGATTGGTTTAGAGAACCTTGAAATATTGAGGACTCAATTGAGTTTTGGGATTGATTACATTGCATACATGTGTTTTATAATTGCATGTTATTCATTCTATTCCGATTTTCTTAAACCATGTCAAATCCTAAACGTGTTAGGTCTTCATCTAGTCGTTTAAACCAACAACCAAATCCATCTCTAAATCCTCCTCCTAATCCTGAAATTCCTATTCCTAATCCCGTTGATCCTAATATGACTATCCAAAACTCGTGCTTCAATCAACCTGGTCTTAAAAATCATTGTTTTTGGTATTATCAGTATTTTGACTCTTACAAAATTAGAGAAGAACGTATCCCATCTCTTCAAGCTATGATAGATATCAATTTTAGATATCTTCATCTTTTATAAGAGTGGAAATTTGATAAACTTTGTGACCTTGAACCTATATTTTACCATCAACTTATTTGTATCTTCTATTCTAATGTTGTTTGTATTAAAAGCTGATCTCAAACCAAAACCATAGGAGTTCATTCCTATCTCCTAGGACAATTATTCCATCTTGACTCGGCTTACATAGCCAATAAATTAAGATTAGATAATGATGGTATATCAAATGAAAAACAGATTTTAGGTTCTCGTTATAAAAGAAGGGATAGTGCGAGTGTCTTAGATCTTTATGATCATTTTCTTCATCTAATGATTTCTTGGTGGTTTCGACCATCCGGAGGTCGTTACTCAACTCTTAGAGCCTTGGATCTTTGGTGGTTACATTGTTTCTAAAACAATATTAAAATAAACCTACCTCAAATTATTTTTGCTGAAATTGTTGAAACCGTAAATCTTGTTCCTAATAAGAAACTCTGTTCATCTCTAATTTACGGTTGCATTCTGAGTAATCTATTTTCTAAAGTCGGGCTTAGAGTTGGTCTAGATGTCGTCTTTCCTCTCAAAAATCAAATTAATCTTCTTTCCTTAACGAGAGCGGGATAGATAAAGAATAAAGAAACTGGTGAATGGGTTTGATCTTCTGATAATACTCCGGGAGCTAGTTCTTCATAAGCTCCACCAGAAGCTGACGATGATCCCGAGCTTGAACAATTAATGCAAGCTATTGACGAAGCCGACAATAAACTAGAGCAGCACGAGGAACAAGCTCAGCAAGAAGATCAAGTGCCTCCATATTTTCAATCATTTATGGAGACATTTGATTTCCGTTATGCACCCTTGGATTCTCGCTTCACTTCCATAGAATCTCATTTCTCGACTATGGAAGCTCAACAATTGGAAATTCTCCTGGAGATGCGTGCAAAAAATGAAGTAACCAACGCTCGTATTAATGCACTCACTCATGAAATGGCAGCTATGCGAGCTCATTTCCCTCCTCTCGATCCTCCTACGGATGCTTGAACTTTGATATTTGCTTTGCTTGTTTGGATTGAACTTAGATATTTGCATTATTGTTAAAACATTTTGAATGTTTTTGGATTGTTTTTACTCTGGTTGTTTATGAATGTTTTAACCTATACTTTATTTGAATTTTATGTATCAGTTTAATGTTTATCAAATTTTAAATCATTATATATATATGACCAATTTCCATTGCATATTTATTTATGAATATTGATTATGGAACTAATGACTAACGATTCTCTTGATCTTAGCAGCTTAAGCTATATATATTTATAATCAATCGGCTTAATGATTTCAAAACCTTGTTTAAAATCTTTTAACAGTCTTTTTGATTTAACAAAAAGGGGAAGAAATGTTAAAGTGTTTTAAAGGGGAGAAGTGTTAGAGTAAGGGGCAGTAATTTCAAAACTTGATTTCAAAATCTTAAAATTAATAAAATGTTTTGTTATATCAAAAAGGGGGAGATTGTTGAAAACATTTTGATATTTTGATATAACAAATTAAGATAAATGAATTTTAAGATTTTCCAAAAGATTTTCTAAGTATATTCGATATAATTATTCGAATATCAAAATATTACTCCAAAAATTTTCAAATGTCATTTTTAATCCTTACTCAAGTGTAAAATTAAGTTTTAAACTTAAAATAATTTCAAAACAATTTTAAAAAATATTTCGAACCATTTCAAAGCCAAAAATTCCAGATTGCTTAGAGGGAACCGATTCCCCTTAATGGTTTGGCTCTGAGGAAAACATAATGCTCGGAGGGAACCGATTCCCCTAAGGGGTATCGATTCCCCCCTGTTCAACGGTCGAAATATTTGAATTTTACACTTAGGGAATCGATTCCCTATGAGGGGGTACCGATTCCCCCCACGCTCCAAGCAGAAGTATTAATTGTTTTCACACTTAAACGGCTCCAATAACTTCATTAATGATCCCCAACGTTCAGAAGTGATTCAAGGTGTATTTAAACAAGCTTAGAAGCCATTGATCATCAATAAGAAACAACAAGCAACTAGAATCAAGAGAGAATCAAAGAGAAAGCATCAAACCTCAAGTTTGAGCATTTCAAGCCTATTTTTCATTCAATATTCATTTTTCTTTCAAGAACACTACTTGTACTCAATTGTATTCATTCTTGAGTGTTCTTTTCTTTGTTCTAGAATTGTGCAAACAATCTACCTTGTGAGGATTTCCTTGTAAGTTTGCAAATTTGTATTGTTCTCTTTGGGAGAGAGTGTTCTCAAGAATTTGGGGTATAATTCTTGAGGGTTTGTAAGGTTACTCTTTGTCCTCAAAAGAAAGACAAATTAGTGAATTTGTGGAAAATCCTTAGTGTGGATAGCTAAGGTAGTGGACGTAAACTTTGGTTGAGAAAGTCGAACCACTCTAAATCGCTGTGCAATTATTTTTAATTTTCTGCAAAAGCTTCCACCAAATTTTTAATTGCCAATGCACCCCCCCTCTTGGCCGATTCCGTCAATCGATTAACTCAACAGTAACCTAGAGATTTAAACTTGTTTTAAGTACTATAAGTAGTATAGAGTGTTTTAACTTAGTTTCCAAGACAAAGACAACTTAGTAACCCCTAGTTTTGTTTTGATTAGCCAATGAGGTAAGTGAAGTTCTAAAGCAAATGATAAAGGTTAGGTGACTCGTAGTTAAGTTCAGGGATATTTTAGCAACCAATGAGGCCAGGTAACACACTATCAACTCTTTCATACTCCTAATGATCATTAGAAATGAGTTCTAGCTTGAGAGTAAGTTATGAACCTTAGTGTTATATGTTAATGGTAGATTACATGATTTATGTTATAATAATGATATAAAGCCTTATTTATGCTCCTTGTAATCACATAAGACTTTAAAGAATGTTTGGGGAACTCATTAGGGTCTTTGGGATTGAAATATAATATTTTCATATGTATTTTATGACTTATACAGGTAGAGTATTGATACTATTGGGATAATATCGATATTTGTTCTTCATTTTGGGTAAATTCGTGAGTTTGTGGGCAAGAGTATCGATACTCTTTCAAGAGTATCGAAACTTTGGGTCATATCTTTGAAACTCCAAGGAAGTTTCGAAACTGGGCAGAACAAAATCTTTAAAAGTATCATTACTTACAAAAAGTATCGAAACTTTTGCAAGAGTATCGATACTCTTGGGCTAGTATCAATACTTTAGTCTGTTTTGGCCAAAACGTTACCCGAGAGGACCTACACCCATAATATGACCATAAACGGGATCAAATAGGTGTAAAACACTAGAATAAGTGCTATAGAAAGTGTTTAAAGTTGGGTTAAAAAAGATGAAATAGATGTAGGGGTATCGATACCTTAGGAAGGGTATCAATATTGTAGAGAGGGTATTGATACTGTAAGGTCAATATCGATACCAAGGGTATTGTTTTAGCTTTAAAGCATGAGTAAGTGTAGAGGCAAGCGAGGGTATCGATATTGTAAGGGTAGTATCGATACCAAGGTTGAGAAACATGCTTTAAGTAAAGAGAAAGCATAGAGGTATGTGAGGTTTCCCAAAAGCTTATAATTTCTCTCAAATAAAACTACAAGTAAGAACATTTATTAATGTTTAATTCAAACGTAGAAACGAGAATAAAGTACTGTAAAATAAGACTAGTCTCGTTTGAATGCTCGGGAAAACAACCAGGACACCCGAGCTCTTTTAGAAAAGATAACAGAGTTGAAAGTATAGATTCAATCCAGATATCCTTAGGGAGTGCGTAAGACACTTTAAGTTGACTAGTTTGGGCGCAAGGTCCGACACTCAATTAGTGGGCTAGTCGAGAGTGTAGTGTATGATGTAGAGATTCTGGGGGCCACATTCTCAGTAGACTAGATGGGTGTGTAAGCTCTGAGATGCAGAACCTTCAGCCTCACCATGATGTTTACCATAGAGTAAAGAGTGAGTATACAAGTATATTCACTAAAGTATAGCAGAACAGAACAAATCAGTGGACCAGATAACAGTAGACCAGATATGAGCAAACTTGATAGCTTGAGTCTTTCAGTGAAAAACTTTTAGTATGCTTTAGTTGTTAGTGTGGCATTGAGCTAGTTAGATTAGCCTTCAGATGTTTTCGTGGACAGGTTAGTAGATCCAGCAGTTGAGAAGCTTTAGAGAGACCAAGGTCCAGATCGAGTGTAGAGCAGAGTACGTCACAAGTTTCTTAAATGGTATGTATATTAATGAATTCAGTTGTATGGAGTTGTAAATTCAGTTAAGAGTTAATATGTAGGTATCTATATATTTTGAGGGCTCTCAGATGTAAAGAGTCATTTTAAAGTACATGAAAGTAAGAATAAGTTGGTTAGCCACTTTGGTGGTTCTGTGTAACACCTTAAATCTATCGGCTGTGTGTCGTACTAGTCTAAGGTGTTATAGGAGTACATTGAACTGGATCAGAAGAAGAATCTGAAGTTCTACAAGAAGAAGCTCAAGCATCCTGCGGAGATGAATCTTTAACTGGTCGAGAAACAGAACAAACAGTGCTTGAATTAGCACAACTCGCCAAAGATGCGTTTACAACAGGTGTAGAAGCAGCCTCACAACATGGATCAAAAGTGGATTATGAATTCATGTGAGTTTCTGGCATAGAATTTTGACCGATAGGATTAGCATCCAACTGTCCATCAACAGTAATTACTCTATCATCATTGCTTGAATCAAGACAGTCTGACTGACACGAGCAACAGTTTGAGGAGAAAAGATAGGTGAAACAAACCTGACATCAACCCGATCATTGTCCCGATTACCAATAGAAGATGAAGCCTTTTCTACAAAGGGAAAACAATTTTCATTAAATTGAACATGTCGTGAAACGTAAAGCTTACCATCACCACTTAGACACTTATAACCACTTTGATTTGGACTATAACCCAAGAATAGACAAGCCTTGGAACGCAGCTGCAACTTATGTTGATTATAAGACCTTACCAAAGGATAACATTGACAGACGAATACCCTTAATTCAATATAATTAGGTGGTTTATGAAACAACTTCTCAAACGGAGACATCCCCTGTAAGACTTTAGAGGGAAATCTATTAATAAGATACACAACAGTATAAAAGGCATCATACCATAATTTAAAAGGAATAGACCCTTATGCATAAGCATAATCCCTAATTCAACTATCTTATGAAGCAAGAGTAAGAAGCTAGAGGTTTAAATTCAGAGCCACAATCAGATTGCATTATCTTTAGTTTACAATTAAATTGACACTCAACCATCTTATGAAACATTTTAACAATACCTTGAGCATCAGACTTCCTATCTAAGAAATAAATCCAAGTAAATCTAGTACATGCATCCACAAAACCAAGATAGTAGCTCGAATTATTTGATATTAAGGGAGTAGGCCATCATAGATCTATTTTCACAAGTTCTAGAGGTTGATTGTACATATACAGAGACTTTTGAAAGGGAAGTTTGTAACTTTTGCCTAATTGATAAGCATCACAAAAAAATATTTTATTATCATCAACAACATTGCATTGTTTTAACACTTTGGCTAAGGTCCCACTAGATGGATGACCTAACCTCCTATGACACAACACAATTGAGATTTTGAACTAACAGTAGCACAATTATTGACCAAAACATTGCAACGACTAGTATTCCCAACACTATCAGACTCAAAATGAACAACCCTAGAAGTACAAGACAAGTTACTAACACCAATATTATCAGCAGAACTATCATCACGAAACACGTCACTATCACCAGTAGAAGTAACAGAATGAACTGTAGACAGGTAACCACACAACTATCAGAGGTGCTAGACTCAATAGACTGATTTATAGAAGCTACAGAAGATAGCTCATATAAGCCCTCATGCTCCAAGCCTCGAAGCATCACCTGTTATGCTTCCAAATCCTTCACCACACAGTAATCAGGATAATACTCCATGGAAACCTTGTTATCTTTAGTAAATCGATAAACCGAAAGAAAATTTTCTTGATAGTTGGCACATATAAAAGATGATTCAGCACTAACGACCTAGATTGAGAACATAACATAGCATTGCCAACTTTTGAAATAGGAACATTCACACCATTGGCAACTGACACTTTACCTGACCCATAATAAGGAGACGAGTTAAGAACAATACCTGCATCCGGAGTTAAATGATTAGAGGCACCAGAATCTGGATACCATGTTGTATCACCATAGCCGGAAACACTAAACCCATATGAGATTGCAACAGTATTCACATCATGGAACTCTGTGTCAACCAGAATCGAACCATCATTCTAAGCCAACGAATCTCCTGTTACCTCATCAGCAACACAATAATTTCCCGGTTCTGAGCCTTACCTTCAAAGGACTGATCGAATCTAAAGTATCACCGATTCGCGAGATGCCCTAACTTCCCATAGTTCTGACATTGAACGCGAGATCGACCACAAAAAATGCCTCGACCTCGACCTCGTGAGAAACCTCTTCGATTAACCTGGTAAGAAGGAAGACTACCCTGAAATCCTTGACTAGGAGCTTTTGGAGCAAGACTTTGACCGTGATCCTGAAAAGATTGTTGAAGATAAAACCTCTGATACCATGTAAAATAAAGAAGACCTTTATGAAAGAAACCTCAAAAACAACCTATCTTTGAAACTCAATCAACCAGTATACATATACAGACTTCTTTCACTAGATAACTAACTCACAACACATACAACTGCTTAACAGAATATAATAACTAATTCTAAGTTATAGCCGTTCACAATACTAACACTCAGCGTAAATCTAATTAATCAAGTTTTTTTTGGTAAAATAATTAATCATATTTTCAATAAAATAAACCTTGCAATGAGCACCATTATCATAGTAGTTACAAACAAAAATATTCAATTATTAGCGAAAAATAAATATAGTTTTAATATCGAATCTCAAGTTGACGAGAGACAGTCGAAAATCTTTTTCATAAAAGTTATTCAATTTTCTTTCTAAACATATGTTAATTTTTTTCATTTTAATAGTATTTTTAGTTTTTCAGTGTTTTGAAATTTTAAAATTTAAATAATTTTTAAAATTTTTATTTAAAGATTAAATAAACAATCTAATATCTTAAAAGAAATAATTAAGTCTTAGAAAGTTAAAAGCAATTATTTATTATAATTCGTGTAAATCATAAATATAAACATGAAATCAAACGTATACATAGCCAATCTATTTAGCCTATCGATCTACAAATATTTATCATTATCCTAATTCTCACACCAACACTACGGGTAAATATATAAGTCACCATGCAAGACCAAAGAAATGATTTTTCTCTCTTTCGAGCTCTCTCTATCAAGGATTGTTCAGTAACATCTTTAGTCCTTCTACTCTCTGTTTTTCCTCTATCGAGCAATTTATTATGAGTCTCTACTCAAACGAAAAAGAGTGAACTTGATCGATAGTTACAAAACCACTTTTCTCATCAAAAGTATTGGTTTATATATGATTGAATATTAATAGTGATTCACTCGTAAAATATTTCACCCTAAAGTCACGTTGGATAAGAGTAAATAAAGACAATAATGTTTCCCTAAACCCTAAATATTTCTAAACTACCACTGGTCGACCTTAAAAGCTCCCCTTAGCAATGTCCTTTTCCTTTATCAAAGGAAAAAAATTATGGAAGCTCATACATTTAATGTGGTCGACGGTCAAATTCAATACCATAAAGTTCTCCTTAGGAATGTTCTTTCTCAAGAAAAAAACAAAAACGTATGGGGTCGTTGTGGGTGTAACTCATAGTCAAATATTGCTGATGAATGATCTGCATGGTGCACGCATGCAGCTGTACAAGGAAACAGGCTTTTGTGTCACGTAAATCATGGGTCATGGCTTCTCCCATGTCTCAACCCTCTATATATATTGCTGGTTTCAGTTGTTTGAAGAGCACCGCATTTAAAGATGACTCGTTGGCTTGTGATATTCCTTGGCTTAGTTTCCCTATGCTCTGCTCTTTGCATCCATTTTGAAAACCCTCCACGTCGGGTGGGTTCTCCCTCTCTGTTAGGCTTATAGGTTGTTATGCAGTTGAGGAGGTTGAGTGCAGTTAAGGTAGTTAAGGGCTATTGAGAGTTAGTTACTTAATTACGTGTGTATGTGTGAAGTGAGTGAGCTATGTTGTAAAATCTATATAAAGCATGACCTGGTGCCTTTGTAAAACACAACAAGAAATACAATTAATCTTCTCTATTCAATATACATGACTTGATTGCTTTCTCACTAAATTCTCAACATGGTATCAGAGCCGAACGGTCCTGACTTTATTTTTTTTCTTTCGCTGCATGGAAGAGGAGGAGAAAATATCTTCGGCAGCGGCAACGGCTGCTAAACTGGCATCATTTACTGCCAGCTTGGTTCCAGCGAATTCCGTTGGGTTCTTGGAGAAGTTTTTTGGGTGTCCGACGGGGACAAATTCCCGCTGGTTGGATATTACTTGCGGCTGTGAGCATACTGCAGCGGTGGCCTCAGATGGGTCATTATTCACGTGGGGTGCTAATGAGTTTGGACAGCTAGGCGATGGCACTGAGAAGGGTAGGAAACACCCAAAGAAAGTAAAATAATTGCAGACAGAGTTTGTGAAATCTGTATCTTGTGGGGCACATTGTACCGCAACTATTGCAGAACCTCAGGAAAATGATGGGACCATCTCAATATGTAGACTCTGGATTTGGGGACAAAATCAGGGATCAAATTTACCTTGTTTATTTTGGGGTGCATTTGCTCCTAACACGATCATCCATCAAGTGTCCTGTGGAGCAGCACATGTAGTTGCTTTATCATATGAAGGCCTACTACAAGCTTGGGGCTATAATGAGTATGGTCAGCTAGGCAGAGGTGTCACTTTCGAAGGATTGCAGGGGGTTTCTGTGATAAATGCATGTGCAAAATTCCTTGATGAGGCTCTTGAGCTTGTGAATATTACACAGGTTTCATGTGGAGAGTACCACACTGCAGCTATTTCTGCATAGTAGTATAATCCTTTTGTGTGTGTAAATAGAAGTTTAATTTTGTATTCATTTTTGTTGCTTCTATCTCAAAGTGTCATGGGACTTGAAAGCTTCACAGCCAAGAGTCCATAAAAAATTTGTCAAGGAACCTTGTAAAAGAGGGTGAGGAAGGAAGAAATGAAGGTGAATAAGAAGAACGAAAGGAAGCATCAGCACTTTCGATTCAAAGTGAACGGAAGGAAGCATCGGCACTTTCGATTCAAGAAGAACGAAAGGAAGCACCGACACTTTCGATTCAAGTGAACGGAAGGAAGCATCAACACTTTCGATTCAATTGTTCATCTTTTCAATAGAAGAGAAGGAAAAGAGAATAGGGAGAATGTTAGGCTTATAGGCTGTTATGCAGTTGAGGAGGTTGAGTGTAGTTAAGGTAGTTAAGGGCTGTTGAGAGTTAGTTACTTAATTACGTGTGTATGTGTGAAGTGAGTGAGCTATGTTGTAAAAGATATATAAAGCATGACCTGGTGCCTTTGCAAAACACAGCAAGAAATACAATTCATCTTCTCTATTCAATATACATAACTTGATTGCTTTCTCACTAAATTCTCAACATCTCCAGCTCCTTCTACTGGTGGTAGTGTAGGGACTGGAGGTGACGGAGGAGGCGGTGATGGTGGAGGAGGAGGAGAAGGTTCATCAAGTGGCTCTGGGTCGGGGTATGGATCAGGTGGTTGTGGTGGTGGAAGTGGGGGTGGTGGTGGTGGTGGAGGTGATGGCTACGGCTTTGGAAGCGGAAGCAGTGGTGGAGATGATGGCGGCAGCATGCCTAGGAAGGTTGGGAAGAGTATTTGATCAGTATTTTCATAGAAAACGATCAAAACTTCAGTATTTCCTTTATATATGTATGTGTGTTTGTTGTTGCTTGTTAAGTGTTAATCAAGTTGTAAAGCTTGTTTATGAACAAGCATGTTGTGTTTTATGAATAAAATTCAATTTTATGTCATTATGATAACAGTTTTTAGTGGTAAAAGAGAATGTTATTTTAGTGGGATAAGATACTAGATTCCTTAAGCAATGTTATACTTATTTTTATTTTGAATTTATTTAAAGATATAAATTTAGTTTAAAGATATAAAAATATTATACTTATTTTTCTTTTGAAACTTTTATTAATTATTGTTTCATGTATACAACCGTTAGATTTATTTAAGTGATTTTGGTGTTTTTATGCTTCTCAATTGACTTAGGTACGAGTAGACTAAAGATTCACTTTGCAGGATAACAAAATGGATAAGAAGACATTTCCTATACTAAAGAGAGGAAAAGAGAGGTTTAAACGGGATCAAGCGATACATAAATAAAACATACATACCCAAAATTAGTAGGACTAAATCTTTACTACGTCACTCTAATTTGTTCATTTCAATTGTCAAATGACAAAAATAAAAGATGCATAAACTTTGGGCAAATGATGTAAATAAATAGTATTTTAGGGTTTAACTCTAAATTGACATTTTTCTTACCGAGGGCGGGAATCCTCAAAATAACACGTAAACAAAAAAGAAGGCGGGAGTGGAATGTTGAATTCCAGCACTAATTTCGTGAAGAAAATTTTGGTGCTGATATTCTGTCAAAAATGAATTGTAAGATAGAAGATATTGTTATTTTTATCCAACCGCCGGATAAGATGAGCTTCATGCTTGAAGCTGATTACAGGGGTGTTCAATTCCCCATGAGTTTTATTTTACACTAGTTCTGTCTTTTTTTTTATTTTCCTCTTTGTGACCAAAAAAAAAAATTAGTTTGACGGTGGTGTGGGGGTGAACGGTCAATCCGTGGCATTTTTCTATAATTGCAGAGAATGCAAAGAGACGAGCTGGGGACGCTCATTTTAATCATGTGATGTAAAGTGCAGGTAATGCGTTCTCAACCTCTGGCTTTCAGTTTTTTAACATCTTCCGAGGATCCATCGCACTGCAAAAGAAAACAAAATACTATTAGGGTACCACTACCATTCTATAACAAATTTCAATTATGTGGTGTAGAATGTCGACCATGCATTTTCTCTTTATTATTTTAAAGGGTAAATTATAAAAAATACCATCAAACTTTAGACACTATATCGTTTATACCACTGAAGTTTCAATTTTGTCAATTATAGCATTAAATTTTGATTTTCGTTTCAATTATACCACTGAATCATTAAAATCGTTAATGACACTATGATGTGGTTGACGACTGTCAACGTGGTTGATGACTTACGATGTAGACACCTCACCAAAGCGATGCCATTTTGATATAATTGTTAATGATTTAACGGTCCAGTGGTATAATTGAAACGAAAATCAAAGTTGAGTGTTATAATTGACAAAATTAAATTTTAGTGGTATAAACGATACAACGCCTAAAGTTATGGTGGCATATGATGTAATTTACCCTATTTTAAAGCACAAACTATTTACAAGTACCTTTTAAACTTTTTATTCTTAGACAAATGAGACAATCTCTCGTGAATAAAAGAGGTCCTTAAAGAGACTTACTTTACCTCGAGTGTCTAAAATAAGAAAATTGGGGGAAAAAAACAAACAAAAGTCTAAATAAGGAGAATAATCTATGTAAGAACAGTGAAGATGTTCTCTAATTTTTAAAATGATAAGGTATGAAAGATCAAAAGACTCAAAAATAAACTTCTCATATTTCTTTGTGACATCATCAACATTAGTAATCGACCAGGAACCAAACGATCACTTTAATAAGGAGTATGACTTGTTTTGAGATTTTTTGGTATCTCAACACGTAGCAAAGATTCAAGGCATTCTTATGTCGGCATATTGATTACTTCTCTAAGAAACATTAGAAATAGAAAAGAAGTTTTACTATTAAAGTTAATAATTATGTTCAAAAGCTGTATAAATGATTCAGTGCATGTGCCCATCTAATTATGATACATCATAAAGAAAAGCCCTCAAACTATTAGATAAAAGTAGGAAGAAAATAATACGTCTGATAGCACTTTTGTTGACAAGTAGAGACTATGGGTTGTTGATAGCCCTACATCGTCTCCACCCAGCAAATGATGCTCACCCCTCTCCAGTGAAGCTATGAACCACATTCTCAATCTACGCACAGGCTTATTGATATTTAGTGTGGATTCCATAAAATAAGTAGGTAAAGCCATAAGAAATGATTTAGCCTGAGTCCACTCTTCCTTCTGGAAACGATAGGTGCTCTGCGTAACTCGGCTATGAAATATAGGAACGCCCAAATATGTACGCAGGCAGCTTTACTCGCCACGTATGCTATTAGGTTTCCAAAATATCAAATCATTATAGGATAAACTACACCTTTCGTATCTAAAATATATTTTTTATTCTATTTTAATACCTAAGTTTTATTTTTTAAATTATACCTAATGTTTAGTTTAGGTTTTATTTTGTAATTCAACATTAAAAACTTAATAAACTTAATGGAATTATTTTACGTGATTTTTCTAGGAAAATTACACTTTTCATTATTGAACTATCTTTTCACTCCTATTTTGGTTATTAAAATTTTAAAATTTTGAATTTAACCACTCAACCTTCAAATTAGTCGTGTTTTAATCACTCTAATTTATTTTGTTAATAATTTTTATGACATGATATTTTTTATTTTATTAATATAATCAAAATATAAAAAATAGATTTTAAAGTTAGAGTGATTAAATTAGGAGTAATTTGAAATTTAAGTAATTAAATTAGATTTATTTTATTAATATAATCAAAATAGGAGTGAGAAGATAGTTGAGTGATGAATGATGTAGTTTAACCAATGAAAAAGTGTAATGTACTTGTTAATTTTAACGGTGAGGTACCAAAACGAACAAAAAGTAAACGTTATGTATGATTTTGAAAAAAAAATAAAAGTTAATTTAGGTATCAAAACAGGACAAAATAATAGTTTAGGTACTAAGAGCTTAGTCTACCCCTTATTATATTAAAGTTTCTTTGAACAAACAAAAAAGAGCATGACGTGAGAGAATAGAATTTTGAGCAACCTTGGGGGATAAGAATGGTGATTTTTCAACACATTTGTCAAAAAGCACACCACTTCCCAGCAAGTTCACTGCAACAAGTGCTTAAAAAACAAGCGGATATTTTGTTTAAGCGCACACACACACAAAAGTTAATCATACGAACCAAGCAAAGAGGCGGGTTAAATCTTCACCAAGATGAGCAAAGACAAGGAGGAGATTAGGTGCCAATCGTTTCTAAGATTTCTGCTGTCTTTCTGCTGCAATTCCTTCTCAGAAACTGCACGACCGAGTGGCCCAGATGCAGACATAGCTGCTGCAGCTAAACACTTCACTAATAAAGTAAAGCTTTCTTCCTAGCATCTCCTCAAACAACGATCGCATTCCTGTGGATCTTTGTAATTGCTTGTTTTCATCTTCTAGTATGATAGGGTTTTTCTTGTAAGCGGGATGGTTTAGAAAATAGGGTGCCAATTAGTGTGATCAATTCCGTTTTAGTAAAGGTTGGTACCTCCAGTTTAAGTTGTAATCCGCAATCACAAGTTCAATTTAAGTTATAGTCTGAAATTATAAATTATTTTAAATTGATCGTAGTGATTACAAAATAATATATGTTAGAATTTTTTCTAATTATTTATGCATTTGACATATGCAGTTATTCGAGCTCAAAATCTTAATGAGAATAGCACTTACTTTTATTCCGAAACTATAAAATTTATTTTAATTTAAATTTATTTTAATTTAAATTTGTTTTAATTATTCAATTTTTTTAGTTTGTTACTATTAGTATCAGTCTGTATTAACGTGTATTAATTTCTGTTAGTTTCCATACGGTTATATTCTTTTATATTTATTAATTATTTTTTATTTTTATAACAACACCAAAATTATAATTATTAAATTATTGTTTTTTATAAGGACATCAAAAGTATAATCATTAGATTGTTGAATGTAATTAATGATTTGAAAATTTAAATTCAAAAATAAATATATGTGCAAATATATAACATCATATCATTATTGAATAAAATAAAATAATATTACATCAATAATTTTATTAATTTTTAATTATAAAATAAAATAATCTTCAAACTTATTCTGGGTAAATAAAATAATTCTATTAACTTTTAATAGAACTCATCACGCTAGAGTGACGAGTTTCAAGAAAAATAATAAAATATCAGACTCAACATATGTATCTTTTAAAATATATTTTCTAATGAAACTAACATATCGACATGACGAGTTCTACTTACATTATAGCAAATATTGCCATTCCCTAAATAATTTTTTTCAACAATTTAGTCTAAATAATTAATCCGCCTGGGATATGTGTCAAAAAAAAACCGTTCATTTTAGCAATATGGGCCTATTTAGTAATTCAAAGTTATTTTTCCAACTTTCAAAAAGAATTATTGAAGCAAAGGGTTAAATACATTTAGAGTCATTATGTGTTTGAAAAAAATGAGTCATTTTTTTTCTAAACTTTACAATTTAGTCATTTAATTAAATTTTTTTACAAAAGCTATTGATCGTTTAATATTAGAAGAAATAGTGACTTGGCTTTGTATAATAATAGTTTTAATCTTTAAAATTAATCTATTATCAATTTGATTCTAATTTAAAATGATTTAATAAATTAATCATTCATATTTTTAAATTCTATGAAATTAATATATGTTCTTCTCCTAGAAAATTATATTATTTTCTTTGTATAATAACAATTTAACATTAATTTTATCGATGCTTTATGGCAGAAACATTTATCCAATTGCTACTTTGATAGAAATTTTAAATATAAAAGGTCAAATTTATTAATTTTTTTTAATTAAGATCAAATTTATATAACGTAAAGATTAGAAATGTTATTACACCGCATTCGCATTAAAGGTTTGTTTTAATTTTAACGGCCAATAATATCTTTACAATGATATTTCAATTGAGTGACTGAATTTCTACTTTAAGGAATAAAAGAAGCGACTCATTTGCTATCAAACACATAATTGAGTGACCAGAAGTGTATTCTACCCAAAAGAATTAAAATGCCAAATCTTCCTTGCCACACCAATGCAATCGCCAATCGCAGCCGCAATTGCCATCGGTTCAAATTCAAGTGGCAAGGCATTTTCTTCTTCCAACCGAAGGCAACTTATTCAGCAATTTTACCAAAATATTACCCGTACAAGTAATAATTACTTTTCAGGTACTTTTACTCCTAATATTATCGATTTAGTACCCTTTATGACAAGGCACGGTTCATTATTCGCACCTTCACAGAGTTTTATTCGAGTTGACGTCACGTAAGGGAAGACGCGATTCGTCATACGTGCCTTAGCTAAACCTCTTACATATACGAAAGAAGCAGATCATAAAGCGCACATTTCATAGGTCAACATCATCCCTAAAAGCATTTTAAAAAATATGCTTTAAAAAAATAAAAATAAAATAAAACTATAGGGAATAACATTATAATTTAATACATATTAGTTTCATGAGTTGAAGAGTTTAACGGGGTTAGCTTATATAGACATATTGGAGTGTTTAAGTTATGTTTCTTGACAATGTGAGATAAAAGCTAAAATGTGTATTTATTGACAATGTGTTTAGGTTATGTTTCTATGAGTTGCCTTCTAACGTTTTCATTTCATTTTTAATTCAAATATATACATATAAATGTAATAAGAAGTTTATAAATTATTACTTGTTTAATTTTTAAGTTACCTTATATCGACCCAAAAAATAAAAGTGAAAAAATAATTGATTAATTACTTAATATTAGATCATGTTACTACTATATCCTAAAAGAAACCATTTGCTCTAGGTAAAGAAACCATTTACAAATACATCTCGAAACACTTATGCTTATAACTTGTAAACTGCTTGATGAAATATAGTTGTCCAAGTTCTAAAATGTTGCGGAAGACGGCTATCGGATAGAGCAAAATCGTAACTGATAATTTGAGAAAATAAAAATGAAGATAAAGAAGACACAAAATTTACGTGGAAAACCCCTAAATAATATAGGGTAAAAACTACGGGCAACAGTAGAAGAATTTTACTATGAGAAAATAGGAATTATAACCTCTCTCGATCTATCAAGGAGAAAACAATAATAATTCTCTCTTGATAAAAAGGAGAAAACAACTCTAAAAAAACTCTCTAAATTCTCTCTAGTATTGGAAGAAAGCTAAAATGCTTTGGGATGGTTTTGAAGCTAAATGAGCTAGGGTATTTATAGTAGAAGCTTTAAGGACTAATCTTGAAAATACCCTAAATTACAATGGCTAAATGTGAGATTTTGCCATGTCACTTTTCAACCATTATTAGTCATACAACTAATAATAGTTGTATAATGCATAATAATGGTTCATAATGTATTGTAAGTTGGCAACAATAATGGTTCATAGTTGGCACTAATAATGGTTGAAAAGTGACATGGAAAAATATCACATTTAGTCATTGTAATTTAGGGTATTTTCAAGATTAGTCCTTAAAGCTTCTACTATAAATACCCTAGCTCATTTAGCTTCAAAACCATCCCAAAGCATTCTAGCTTTCTTCCAATACTAGAGAGAATTTAGAGAGTTTCTTGATAGTTGTTTTCTCCTTTTTATCAAGAGAGAATTATTATTGTTTTCTCCTTGGTAGATCGAGAGAGGTTGTAATTCATATTTTCTCATAGTGAAATTCTTCTACCGTTGCCCGTGGTTTTTACCCTATATTATTTAGGGGTTTTCCACGTAAATTTTGTGTCTTCTTTATCTTCATTTTTATTTTCTCAAATTATCATTTGCAATTTTGCTCTATCCGATAGCCGTCTTCCGCAACAATTGGTATCCGAGTCAGATTTGAGTGTGTAATATCTGCTTATTATCTTTGTGGTTATCACCAAAAGGTGGATCCTCCAACATAAGAAAGTAAGAAGGTATTACCCATTCTTTAAAGGTTCTAGAGAACTATTCACGATAGTGAAGTAGTGGGAGCTATCCGTAATAGAAGCTATGGCAATGAAATTTCATATTGAAAAATTTAATGGAAGAAATTTCTCATTGTGGAAATTGAAGATGAAGGTCATCCTGAGGAAAGACGGTTGTCTAGCAGCTATCAGTAAAAGGCCGATAGATTTCACAGACGACAACAAATGGATTGAAATAGACGGGAATCCTATGGAAAACTTTCATCTAGCATTAGCAGATAAAGTATTGTCAAGCATCGAGGAGAATAAGACAGCTAAGGAGATATGGGATCATCTCACCAAATTGTACGAGGCCACATCGCTGCACAATAAAATTTTCCTTAAGAGAAAATTGTACACTCTCCGTATGCCAGAATCTACTTCAGTGACGGAGCACTTAAATACACTGAATACTTTATTTTATCAGCTTACATCCTTAAGCTGTAAAATAGGAGAACAAGAACGTGCTGAACTTCTACTTCAAAGTCTACCGGATTCGTATGATCAACTCATCATCAACTTGACAAACAGTAATGTCACCAGTCTAGTCTTCGATGACGTTGTAGCTGCTGTTCTACAAGAAGAAAATCGGCGCAAGAATAAGGAAGACAGACAAGTAAATATGTAACAAGCAGAAGTGTTGACAACGATGAGAGGGAGATCAACAGAACGTGGCCAATGCAGCAGTCACAAACATGATAGATCGAAGTCAAGAAGCAAGAAGAATTTAAAGTACTACAACTGTGGAAAGAAAGGTCACTTGAAGAAGGATTGTTGGAGTCTAAATAAAAACTCCAATCCACAAGGCAATACTGCAAACATTTCAGATGATGGAGATGATCTATGCTGTGAAGCGTCAACCACCGTGGAAGGTAGAAAGAGATATGCAGACATATGGCTCATTGATTCAGGAGCAACATATCACATGACCTCAATAAGAGAATGATTCCATCATTATGAACATGTCTCAGGAGGATCTGTGTATAGTTGCAATGATCATGCCTTAGAGATCATTGGCGTGGGAACCATCAAATTGAATATGTATGATGGAACAATTAAAGTTATTCAAGATGTGCTGCATGTGAAAGGCCTGAAGAAAAATTTATTATCCTACGGATTGTTGGATAATAATGCAAGTAAGATTGAAACACGAAAAGGAATCATGAAGGTGTTTCGTGGAGCGCTTGTGGTGTTGAAAGACGAAAAGATAGCAGCAAACTTGTGCATGCTGAAGGGAGAGACTTTGCTAGAAGCAGAAGCCTCTGTTGCCTCATGTAGTTTAGATTCTGTAATGCTATGGCATCAGAAACTTGGACACATGTCAGAACAAGGAATGAAAGTCCTTGTGGAGCAAAAGCTACTTCCAGGCTTAACAAAGGTATCACTTCCTTTGTGTGAGCATTGCATAACAAGTAAGCAACACCGGTTAAAATTCAACATATCAAATTCTAGAGGCAAAAGTGTTCTAGAATTGGTTCACTTTGATGTATGGCAAGCACCAGTTACATCCCTAGGCGGAGCAAAATACTTTGTCTCATTTATTGATGACTACTCCAAGAGATGTTGGGTGTACCCTATTAAGAATAAGTCAGATGTGTTTTCCACTTTCAAAAACTTCAAAGCGCGGGTGGAACTTGATTCTGAAAATAAGATCAAGTGTTTCAGAACAGATAATGGAGGAGAATACACAAGCGAAGAATTTGATGACTTTTACAGGAAATAAGGCATCAAAAACAGTTCACAGTGGCGAACACTCCTCAACAAAATGGAGTGGCAGAGCGGATGAACAGAACCTTGTTAGAAAGAACAAGAGCAATGTTAAGGGATGCAGGCCTAGAAAAATCATTCTGGGCAGAAGTAGTCAATACCGCCTGTTATTTGGTGAATAGAGCTGAAGACACCAATGGAGATGTGGACTGGTAAACCAGCTGATTATTCAAACCTCCATGTATTTGGAAGTATTGTGTACGTGATGTACAACACCCAAGAAATTTCAAAGTTGGATCCAAAATCTAGGAAATACAAATTCTTGGGGTATGCTGATGGAGTAAAGGGGTATCGCTTGTGGGATCCCACTGCCCGCAAAGTGATCATTAGCAGGGATGTTATCTTTGTAGAAGATAAGCTACAAAGAAAATAAGATGATGATAGTGCTGAAAAGTCAGAGAATACACAGATACATGTGGAAAAGGATGTTGAAGAAGGAGATTCTTCTGAAGTAGAACCAGCATATGATGAACAAGAACCAGAGAGTTCTGAAGCTCCAACAACTCGTTAATCGGATCATGTGAGAAGACGTCCCAATTGGCACTCAGATTATGTTATAGAAGGAAATATTGCATACTGCCTTTTAACAGAGGACGTTGAGCCATCAACATACGAGGAGGCAATAAACAGCTCAGATGCTTCACTGTGGATGATGGCGATGTAAGAAGAAATTGAAGCCCTTCATAAAAATAATACATAGGACCTTGTGCCACTACCACAAGGAAGGAAGCCAATTGGTAACAAATGGGTCTTCAAAATCAAGCGAAATGGTGACGATCAAGTTGAGAGGTATCATGCAAGACTGGTGGTCAAAGGATATGCTCAAAAAGAAGGTGTTGATTTCAATGAAATATTTTCTCATGTGGTTCGATTAACAGCAGTTCGAGTAGTTTTGGCAAATTGTGCTACATTGAACTTACATCTAGAGCAGCTAGATGTTAAAACAGCTTTTCTTCATGGAAATCTTGAAGAAGAGATTTACATGCTCCAGCCTGAAGGTTTTGAAGAAAAAGAAAAGAAGAACTTGGTTTGCAGGTTGAACAAATCTCTGTACGGTCTAAAGCGGGCGTCGAGGTGTTGGTATAAGAGATTTGATTCATTCATTATGTGCCTTGGATACAACAGACTTAATGCAGACCCTTGTGCTTATTTAAGAGGTCTGATGATAACGATTTTGTTATATTACTGTTGTATATGGATGACATGTTGGTTGCAGAACCCAACAAAGATCTTATTGAAGAATTGAAGGCACAACTGGCTAGGGAATTTGAAATGAAGGACTTGGGATCAACAAACAAGATTCTAGGGATGCAAATTCACCGAGACAGAAGTAATAGGAAGATTTGGCTTTCACAAAAGAATTACTTGAAGAAGATCTTGTCACAATTCAGCATGCAAGATTGTAAGCCAATTTCTACCCCTCTTTCTATTAACTTCAAATTATCCTCCAGTATGAGTCCTAGCAGTGAAGAAGAGAGGATGGAGATGTCTCGAGTACTGTATGCATCAACAGTGGGAAGTTTAATGTTCGCTATGATATGCACAAGACCAGACATTGCACAAGCAGTGGGAGTGGTTAGTCGATACATGGTGAATCCAGGCAAAGAGCATTGGAATACAGTAAAAAGGATCCTGAGATACATCAAAGGGACCTCAAATGTTGCATTATGTTACGGAGGATCAAACTTACTAATCAATGGGTATGTAGATTCTGACTATGCAGGGGATTTGGATAAAAGCAAATCTACTACAGGATATGTGTTCAAAGTTGCTGGTGGAGCTGTAAGCTGTGTTTCAAAATTGTAGTCAGTTGTGGCTACATCCACAACAGAAGCAGAATATGTAGCAGCTACACAAGCCAGTAAAGAAGCAATTTGGTTGAAGATGCTATTGGAGGAGCTTGGGCACAATCAAGAGTATGTCTCTATGTTTTGTGACAGTCAAAGCGCCTTGCATCTAGCAAGGAATCCAACATTTCATTTAAGGACAAAGCACATACGAGTTCAATACCATTTCATTCGTGAAAAGGTGGAAGAAGGGACGGTAGATATGCAGAAGATCCATACCAAAGACAACATAGCAGATTTCATGACGAAGGCGATCAACGCTGATAAATTTACCTGGTGTCGATCCTCTTGTGGACTGTCAGAAACGTAAGCAACATGAAGGTACAAGGTAGAAAGAATGGTGTGAAGATATGATTATTCTAATCAAATCTTCAAGTGGGAGATTATTAGTTGTCATGCAAAATTATTAGTTGTCATACAACTAATAATAGTTGTATAATGCATAATAATGGTTCATAATGCATTGTAAGTTGGCAACAATAATGGTTCATAGTTGGCACTAATAATGGTTGAAAAGTGACATGGCAAAATCTCACATTTAGTCATTGAAAATAACCTTTATTTTCAATGACTAAATGTGAGATTTTGCCATGTCACTTTTCAACCATTATTAGTGCCAACTATGAACCATTATTGTTGCCAACTTACAATGCATTATGAACCATTATTATGCATTATACAACTATTATTAGTTGTATGACAACTAATAATTTTGCATGACAACTAATATAAATTTTGTGGATCAGTCTCATGAAATCATTTGCTCTCAGATTTGAAAATGTTGAAGTAATGCAACAGAACGGATGTCGTATTTTGAGTTTCACCTTTTAGATCATATTATAACTTGCAATTTGATCTGAATTGTGCAACATTTGGAATGCCCAATGGGACTTATATCTTGCTTTTGCTGAAAGTTGCAACGTAACTTGTAAATTGTAATTGTGACAGTGAGAAAACTGTAATAACTCAACCTCTTAATAGAAATGATCTTGCCATTCCAAAACATCCCCAAAACTGATTAATGAATTCTATCAGGTGCTATGTGATGTTTTAAGATCTGGAGGCCTTTTTGGAGATGCAAATAATTATCAACCACCTTTATTTTTTGCTGCCGATGATCTTGAATATCAGGTTTGTTATCATGTTTATTTATGTATAAGAGAATTTCATGGAATTCATCATATACGTTTCATAGGAACTTGACACAGAGCTGCATTATGCATATATAGTAGTAACATGATCTAATACTAAGTAATTAATCAATTATTTTTTTCACTTTTATTTTTTTGGGTTGATGTAAGATAATTTAAAAATTAAACAAATAATAATTTATCAACTTATTATTACATTTATATGTATATAATTGAATTATAACTCATGGAAAAATTGATATCAAAACTCTGAAAAGTTTGAATTCAATTCCGTTTTCTTTAGATTCTTTCACGCTTTAGAGATTCAATGGCAAAACTCTGAAAATTGATATCAAACGAGACTGTTTTTTCTTAGGTCTTATACCGCCATGTTTTGTCTTCACATTATAACTTGGTTGTTTTTGCAATGTTGATTCCAGGAATGGAACAATCTCCGAAATTAGTTCTTTCAGTTGACATCGTTGATGTCAAGTATATCTAAGGATTAAGCACCATACTAGTTGCTTCTATTCAGGAAGCAAAGGACAAAATTTCTTAGATCGAGTACATCTTTTGCAGCCAACTGTACCCGTATTTCCAGTCAAAATGAAAAGGCTTGGAGAAAATATATGCAGAGGCCAAGAAAGGTGCTGAAGATGCATGGAAGAATAAGGAAAACGAGTTCAATCTCCGACTGGAGAAACTTGAACTCGAAAAGAAACAGGTTGTTGAAGAGAACAGTGCTTTACTGCTTGAGAAGGAAAAGCTAGAAAAGGAGCAGGAAGGGAAAATGAGAACTTGTTGGGAAAATTGAGGAGCTTATGTGGAATTCTAAGGAAACGGATGACAGAATGGAGTTGAATAACAATTTAGTGCAGCTAGTTCAAGCAAAAAACCCCGTGATAGCTAATAAGGATAAAGAACTAAAAGTGCATGAAGAAAAATCAAATGTACTTCTAAACAACCTGAGTAAAAATGTTGTGAAGTACTTGAGCAGGAGCTCAGAGAAAAGACTCAGGAAGTTGCTGATGGGAAGAAGTTGGCCGAAAATTTATTTAAAAAAGTCGAGTCCCAATCCTTCGATATTATGCATAATGAAGAGCAGCTGATCAATTGTAACAAGGAGAAGAAGCTACTTGAGGCCAACTTTCAGAAATTGAAAGAGAACTACGAAAAACTCCATGTGGCATTTGGGAAGAAGACGGATGAAGTTGAGCAAGGAAGAAACATGCAGCTCTTGGAGGAGCATGAAGAAACAAAAGAACTACTACTGGCCAAACTAAAAGGCTTGGAACAGGAAGTCAATGAACTGCGGGCCGCCAAACTTAACAAAAGTGGTGATGATGCAGACCATGCGGATGAAGAAAGGGAATCATATGAAATGTTACTAAAACAGATTGAATCAAAAGCCGCTGAGTTGATGGCTGAGAAGAAGAAATAAAGAGATCTCCTTGATGCTTACAAAAGGCTAAAATCTCAGTACGACTATCTCTGCAGAAAGAGTGGCCTTACTACGGAGAATGTCTTTTCCCAATAAACTGGAAGATGAAAGTGACTCAGCAAGGCATCATCACAATCCCAAACCTTCTCTTGGTAAGTTTTTCTGCTTATGTTTAGTTTGTATATATTGGCTTCTATTTAGATTAATGCTTACGGCTTTGAGTCATCCTAGTTTTTTGGATGATAATTGCTACATTTGCTCAAGAGTCTCTCAAGTTATTGTGGTCTCGTTTTATCTGAGTTGATTATTTGAGACTGTCCAAAACACCCTATAATTTGAGGCAGCTTGATGCTGAAAATTGCTACCTCTGCCCTATATCTGTTGCTTTCCTTTTGGGTTGGTCAGAGATTTCTAAACTACATATTGTTGTCCTTCATTACAGATGCTGAAAACAGAAATATGAATACTCCTATGGTTGTCTTTGACACAAAAAGCTTGAAGAATGTAACCGGTGTAAATGGTGACTTAGGGGATGAGAACGGAGCCAAATTAGTTGAAAGCCCTAGTTCACGCTTACCCACTTCCAGTTTATCCAGTCGTAAATGCCCCTCTAGAGTGAAATCTAATCCTATGGTTGGTACAAAGCGACCGGGTTCCGGTTGGAGAGACACTAGGTCCCACCAGGGCCAAGCTAGGCACGATCCCCATGATGATTTTCTCGACACTCCCCTGGAGAATATCAGGGGAAACCTGGAGAAATCCATGAAGAAAGAAGCTGGTGATCCTCCAGTTCCAGAAGACATGAATGTTGATAGCTCAGATGATGAGACGCATGATGTTAGTGTTGACAAGAGGCTACGAAAACAAGAGATACTCTTCAAATGGCTGACAAATGAAGTTTCAAGTACGTGGAACCGGTAAGAAAGAAAGCAGAGAGGGAAAAGTTGAAAGGATTTGAATGCAATCATTGTAAGAAATTCTACGATGCTGTTCTCGACAAGGAAGATCAAGGAAATGAAGATGGCAACAAGAATTTCCGCTGTGAGCATCATGACGGTGTGTCTAGGCATCGATACAAGTATGTTCCACCTATGACTCCTGAGGGATTTTGGAACATTGGGTTTGAATCTGAAATGTGATTGTACCTCAAGATTGACTATGCACTTTTCATTTAGATTGAATTATCGTCATTCAAGTTTCAGCCTTTTTAGTCTGTAACTGTTAGTAAATCCAAATGGAAAAGCTTGAAAGTTTAAAATGAATGTTTATGATTGCTCCAAGTGTGTTTGAAACATATCACAAATGCAAATAAAATAATTCATGATTCTGATGATTATAGTAAAAAAATCAGATGAAATTAACAATTCAAATTAGAAATTAAATCTCACAACAAAATACAAAAAAAAAAAAGAATTCATGAAATTCTGTTTTCTGTTAAGAGTACTTTTCATTTCGGTTGTATCATATTGTTGGCATACTTGATGCTGAAGTCGCTAAAAGGCTCCTTAAATCAAAAAAATAGGAAAGAGGGAAGAGAAATTTTCCCAGTATGTAAAAGCTCCATAGACCTTTGACATTTTACAGTCTCACATTCTTGTTTAATTTCTCTTCTTCCACAGATAATATTGATTCTCGTCCGAAAAGATGAGCATCAGTAACTTGATTTCGTCCAACATATTGTTATTCAGTTTCCATCCATTCTTGTTGCTATTTCACAGCAAACCTCTCGTACCAGCTCTCTACTTGTTCGGAGATTCGTTGTTTGACGGCGGCAACAACAACCTCCTGCCAACCATAGCCAAAGCAAATTTCCCGCCTTACGACCAGAATTTCGACCAACTCTTCACCGGCAGGTTCACTAATGGAAGAACTCTCCCCGACTTAATAGGTATGTTGGATGCCATAAAGCTCATTTTCCCAACATTTACACTGTTGACTCTCACTCCATATACGTTTTGTAATATTTTTGGTTAATTTGAAGCCGAATTTCTTGAGCTGCCATACCCCCCAGGCCCCACCATATCTGGGTGTACATGGATCTATACCATTAACGGGCTTGAATTATGCATCTTCAGCTTGTGAAATTCTCCCTCAAACTGGAACCATATTTGTAAGTAAATAACATCATCTTTATGCATTACTCCAATTAAAATAAATTGTTTTAATTAGACCCCCCCCTCTTTGCATTACAGGGGAAATGCTTGAGTTTTGGTGAACAAATTGATTTGTTTAAATGGACAATTGAATCAAAGCTGCCTATCCACTTCAAGAGCTCCAAGGAGCTTTCTATGCACATGGCGAATTCTATATTTATATTAACGGTAGGCAGCAACGACTACATTCAAAACTATCTACAACCAACATTATATAGTACAAGCAATGGTTATGGTCCTCAAGCTTTTGCTCAGCTTCTTATATAATCTCTCTCCAATCATTTTTTTTGTATAATTTTAATTTTATTACCCAAGATGCAGAGTTCTACTACATAAAATACCCCATCAGAGGGATAAAGAACAACTACTTACAACAGAGAGGATGGTCAACACCCCAACGATTACAAAGGTAATTATTGATACTATCTAATCTATTTATATTCCTTCCTCTTAATTGAATACATACAATCTCTTGAATGGAAATCAAAATTTCTTTCTCACTTCTTTTGCTTCTCGGTACAGTCTTCTGTTTCTTTCTTCCCATATGGAATATAGATTAAAGCGCATCAAGCAAGTTTCAAAATATTTGTGAGGAGGGACTTACCTTTCCAAGAACCACCCATGGTAAAGTAGGATTTTTTAAGCTGGAGAGATTCAGAATAGCCTTCCATAAGGAAAATGTCATTGAGCACTCACTAAACAAGTGGTCCCTACTCTCCGTAGCTTTATTGAACCAATTTGTTTTTAGGTATAACGATAAAATTGGCTCCCAATGTTTGTACAAATAGTCACTTTACCCTTTTTTTTTGTTATGTATTTAAGTTTTTAATGTTTCAATTTTTAGTCAAAATAATCCATGGTAGATGAAAACTGTCAGTTAAATAACAGTCAAACACATTTTGCCGATGTGACATTTTCACTTGTGTTTAATTGATAATATGGCATATGCTACGTCACTCAACATGATGATACAACATGTATCACTAGGTGATGACGTGACATATGCCACGTCATCAATTAAACACATGTGAAAATGTCACGTCAGTAACATGTGTTGATCGTTAGTCAACTAACGGTTTCCATCTAACATGGACTATTTTGATCAAAAATTTAAATGTTGGGGCTAAAATGCTGAAAAATAATAGGAGGCAAAATGACTTTGTACAAACGTTGGAGTAATGTTATTGTTATGCCTTTTTCTAATGGTATTTGTTCCAAATTGAACAGTTCCTTTTTTATATTTCTATATATCTAACCATATTCATCGTGATATTGGAATTACAGAGACTACATAAATTAGGAGCAAGGAAGATAATAATGCACGAAATCCCCTTGGATGCATCCCACACTACACCAGAAAATATGAAATCATCCAAAAATGTCATGAAGAAACTAACCAGATTGTCTCACATTTTAATCACAAGCTTCATGAATTGCTAAAGTCTTTACCATCCACCCTTCAAGGCTCCATATTTGTGCTTGCTCGAATCAATTCATTAAGCTATGATGTTATTACTAATCCTTTAAATACGGTGAGTTTTTTATCCGAGTATTACTCTAGTCCGAACATGATTACTCTCAGACGGTAAAGTGGATAAGATACCAATGGTTATATTAATAAAAAATTTCAGAGATTTTTTTATTCGAGTTTTGCAGGATATAGTGATGGTAGTAATCCAGGATATAGTGATGGTAGTAATCTATGTTGCATAACTTGGGGAAATGGGAGTGCTGTATGCATTGCATGGCTGATAGCATACCCTACCCCGAATCTATTGACTAAGCACCGAAAGGTGCATATTAAATGCACCGAAAAAATGAGCTGTTTTGTTGATTTTTTGGACAATGGCTAAATCATAATTTAGTCATTAAACTTTAGGGTATTTACAAATTAGTCCTTAGTTTTCAACTATAAATACCCTAGCTCATTTAGCTTCAAAATCATCCCAAAGCATTCTAGCTTTCTTCCAATACTAGAGAGATTTTAGAGAGTTTCTTGAGAGTTGTTTTCTCCTTTATATCTAGAGAGAATTATCATTGTTTTCTCCTTGGTAGATCGAGAGAGGTTGTAATTCCTATTTTCTCATAGTGAAATTCTTCTACTGTTGCCCGCGGTTTTTACCCTAAATATTTTAGGGGTTTTCCACGTAAATTTTGTGTCTCTTTTATCTTTAATTTTATTTTCTCAAATTACAAGTTGCGATTTTGCTCTATCCGATAGCCGTCTTCCGCAACAATTGGTATCAGAGCTAGATTAGAGTGTGTAATATCTGATTATTGTCTTTGTGGTTGCCACAAAAAGGTGGATTCTCCAACATAAGAAAGTAAGAAGTTATTACCCATTCTTTGAAGGTTCCAGAGAATTATTCACGATAGTTAAATAGTGGGAGCTATCCGTAAAAGAAGCTATGGCAACGAAATTTGATATTGAAAAGTTCAATGGGAGAAATTTCTCATTGTGAAAATTAAAGATGAAGGCCATCCTGAGGAAAGACGGGTGTCTAGCGGCTATCAGTGAAAGGCCGATGGATTTTGCAGATGACAGCAAATGGATCAAAATGGACGGAAATGCTATGGCAAACTTTCATCTAGCATTAGCAGATAAAGTATTGTCAAGAATCGAGGAGAATAAGACAGCTAAAGAGATATGGGATCATCTCACCAAATTGTACGAGGCCACATCGCTGCACAATAAAATTTTCCTTAAGAGAAAATTGTACACTCTCCGTATGCCAGAATCTACTTCAGTGACGGAGCACTTAAATACATTGAACACTTTATTTTCTCAGCTTACATCTTTAAGCTGTAAAATAGGAGAACAAGAACGTGCTGAACTTCTACTTCAAAGTTTACCGGATTCGTATGATCAACTCATCATCAACTTGACAAACAGTAATGTCACCAGTCTAGTCTTCGATGACGTTGCAGCTGCTGTTCTACAAGAAGAATATCAGTGCAAGAACTAGGAAGACAGACAAGTAAATCTGCAACAAGCAGAAGCGTTGACAACGATGACAACGATGAGAGGGAGATCAACAGAACGTGGCCAAAGCAGCAGTCACAAACATGGTAGATCGAAGTCGAGGAGCAAGAAGAATTTAAAGTGTTACAACTGTGGGAAGAAGGGTCATCTGAAGAAGGATTGATGGAGTCTAAATAAAAACTCCAATCCACAAGGCAATACCGCAAACACTTCAGATGATGGAGATGCTCTATACTGTGAAGCGTCAACCACCGTGGAAAGAAGAAAACGATTTGCAGATATATGGCTCAATGATTCGGGAGCAACATATCACATGACCTCAAGAAGAGAATGGTTCCATCATTATGAACCTGTCTCGGGAGGATCTGTTTACAGTTGCAATGATCATGCCTTAGAGATCGTTGGCGTGGGAACCATCAAATTGAAGATGTATGACGGAACAATTAAAGTTGTTCGAGATGTGCGGCACGTGAAAGGCCTGAAGAAAAATTTATTATCCGACGGATTGTTGGATAATAATGCAAGCAAGATTGAAACACGGAAAGGAATCATGAAAGTGTTCCGTGGAGCGCTTGTGGTACTGAAAGGCGAAAAAATAGCTGCAAACTTGTACATGCTGAAGGGAGAGACTTTGGTAGAAGCAGAAGCCTCTGATGCCTCATGTAGTTCAGATTCGGCAATGCTATGGCATCAGAAACTTGGACACATGTCAGAACAAGGAATGAAAGTCCTTGTGGAGCAAAAACTACTTCCAGGCTTAACAAAGGTATCACTTCCTTTGTGTGAGCATTGCATAACAAGTAAGCAGCACCGGTTGAAATTCAACACATCAAATTCTAGAGGCAAAAGTGTTCTAGAATTGGTTCACTCTGACGTATGGCAAGCACCAGTAACGTCCCTAGGTGGAGCAAAATACTTTGTCTCATTTATTGATGACTACTCCAGGAGATGTTGGGTGCACCCTATTAAGAAGAAGTCAGACGTGTTTTCAACTTTCAAAAACTTCAAAGCGCGGGTGGAACTTGATTCTGGAAATAAGATCAAGTGTTTCAGAACAGATAATGGAGGAGAATACACAAGCGAAGAATTTGATGACTTTTGCAAGAAAGAAGGCATCAAAAGACAGTTCACAGTGGCGAACACTCCTCAACAAAATGGAGTGGCAGAGCGGATGAGCAGAACCTTGTTAGAAAGAACAAGAGCAATGTTAAGGGACGCATGCCTAGAAAAATCATTCTGGGCAGAAGCAGTCAATACCGCATGTTTTTTGGTGAATCGAGCTCCATCAACTGCAATAGAGCTGAAGACACCAATGGAGATGTGGACTGGTAAACCAGTTGATTATTCAAACCTCCATGTATTTGGAAGTATTGTGTACGTGATGTACAACGCCCAAGAAATTTCAAAGCTGGATCCAAAATCCAGGAAATGCAAATTCTTGGGGTATGCTGATGGAGTAAAGGGGTATCGCTTGTGGGATCCCACTGCCCGCAAAGTGATCATTAGTAGGGATGTTATCTTTGTAGAAGGTAAACTACAAAGAAAAGAAGACGATGATAGTGCTGAAAAGTCAGAGACTACTCAGATACATGTGGAAAAAGAGTTTGAAGAAGGAGATTCTTCTGAAGCAGAACCAGCACATGATGAACAAGTACCAGAGAGTTCTGAAGCTCCAACAACTCGTCAATCAGATCGTGTGAGAAGACGTCCCAATTGGTACTCGGATTATGTTATAGAAGGTAATATTGCATACTGCCTTTTAACAGAGGACGGTGAGCCATCAACATACCAAGAGGCAATAAACAGCTCAGATGCTTCACTGTGGATGATGGCGATGCAAGAAGAAATCGAAGCCCTTCATAAAAATAATACATGGGACCTTGTGCCACTACCACAAGGAATGAAGCCAATTGGTAACAAATGGGTCTTCAAAATCAAGCGAAATGGTGACGATCAAGTTGAGAGGTATTGTGCAAGACTGGTGGTCAAAGGATATGCTCAAAAGAAATGTATTGATTTCAATGAAATATTTTCTCCTGTGGTTCGACTAACAACAGTTCGAGTAGTTTTGGCAATGTGTGCTACATTTGACTTACATCTAGAGCAGCTAGATGTTAAAACAACTTTTCTTCGTGGAAATCTTGAAGAAGAGATTTATATGCTCCAACCTGAAGGTTTTGAAGAAGACGAAAAGAAGAACTTGGTTTGCAGGTTGAACAAATCTCTGTACGGTCTAAAGCAGGCGCCGAGGTGTTGGTATAAGAGATTTGATTCCTTCATTATGTGCCTTGGATACAACATACTTAATGCAGACCCTTGTGCTTATTTCAAGAGGTCTGGTGATAACGATTTTGTTATATTGCTGTTGTATGTAGATGACATGTTGGTTGCAGGACCCAACAAAGATCATATTGAAGAATTGAAGGCACAACTGGCTAGGGAATTTGAAATGAATGACTTGGGATCAGCAAACAAGATTCTAGGGATGTAAATTCACCGAGACAGAAGTAATAGGAAGATTTGGCTTTCACAAAAGAATTACTTGAAGAAGATCTTGACACGATTCAGCATGCAAGATTGTAAGCCAATTTCTACCCCTCTTCCTATTAACTTCAAATTATCCTCCAGTATGAGTCCTAGCAGTGAAGAAGAGAGGATGGAGATGTCTCGAGTACAGTATGCATCAGCAGTGGGAAGTTTAATGTTCGCTATGATATGCACAAGACCAGACATTGCACAAGCAGTGGGAGTGGTTAGTCGGTACATGGCGAATCCAGAAAAAGAGCATTGGAATACAGTGAAGAGGATCCTGAGATACATCAAAGGGACCTCAAATGTTGCATTATGTTACGGAGGATCAAACTTACTAATCAATGGTTATGTAGATTCTGACTATGCAGGGGATTTGGATAAAAGCAAATCTACTACATGATATGTGTTTAAAATTGCTGGTGGAGCTGTAAGTTGGGTTTCAAAATTGCAGTCAGTCGTGGCTACGTCCACAACAGAGGCAGAATATGTAGCAGCTACACAAGCCAGTAAAGAAGCAATTTGGTTGAAGATGCTATTGGAGGAGCTTGGGCAGAATCAAGAGTATGTTTCTCTGTTTTGTGGCAGTCAAAGCGCGTTGCATCTAGTAAGGAATCCAGCATTTCATTCAAGGACAAAGCACATACGAGTTCAATATCATTTCATCCGTGAAAAGGTGGAAGAAGGGACAGTAGATATGCATAAGATTCATACCAAAGACAACATAGCAGATTTCATGACGAAAGCGATCAATACCGATAAATTTACTTGGTGTCGATCCTCTTGTGGCCTGTCAGAGACGTAAGCAACATGATGGTACAAGGTAGAAAGAATGGTGTGAAGATATGATTGTTCCAATCAAATCTTCAAGTGGGAGATTGTTGACTAAGCACCGAAAGGTGCATATTAAATGCACCGAAAAAAATGAGATGTTTTGTTGATTTTTTGGACAATGGCTAAATCATAATTTAGTCATTAAACTTTAGGGTATTTACAAATTAGTCCTTAGTTTGCAACTATAAATACCCTAGCTCATTTAGCTTCAAAATCATCCCAAAGCATTCTAGCTTTCTTCCAATACTAGAGAGATTTTAGAGAGTTTCTTGAGAGTTGTTTTCTCCTTTTTATCTAGAGAGAATTATCATTGTTTTCTCCTTGATAGATCGAGAGAGGTTGTAATTCCTATTTTCTCATAGTGAAATTCTTCTACTGTTGCCCGTGGTTTTTACCCTAAATATTTTAGGGGTTTTTCACATAAATTTTGTGTCTCTTTTATCTTCAATTTTATTTTCTCAAATTACCGGTTGCAATTTTGCTCTATCCGATAGTCGTCTTCCACAACAGAATCAACATATTTTTTTCTGGGACGGTTACCATAATACAGAAACAGGGAATTCGGTGGCAGCTTCCCTTTGCTTCAACAATGCTCAATTTTGTACTCCTTTTAGCATTAGGGATCTCATTCATTAAGGCTCAATTTGCCTTGGTACATGATTGTTGATCGGAGGCTTCCGACGAGGCCTGTTGGAGCCTCCATAATCCTTATGCATCAAGTTTACTACATCTTTAGCTGCTTCCAGAAGAATTTTTGGTTCAACTTTGTTACCAGTCACAGCCTCTTCATTTATAGGAGTTCCCAATCCACCAAAACCATTAGTCTTTGCACCCAACCTGTTCGCGCCAATCACCTGGTTTTGGAACATAAAATAATAATGTTCATAGGTTATGGTAAAGAAAGACTTGGTTTTCTTGTATGTGTGTTCAGGGATTTAAATAGCGGTCTGCCGAGATATTCATAATAACCGCTATAGCATCTGTTATATCTTTAATTGCTATAAAACTAATCGCATCCACAATTTAAATCCTTGTGTGTTTGAGAGAGAGAGAGAGAGAGAGAGAGAGAGAGACCTGGTTATTGGCTTGATCTTGTGATTGAGCAATGGACATAATGTCAACGTCATTGTTCTTGGCCGCACTCAAAGGACAATATCTAGTATGAATAAACTACAGATTTTGATCAGATTTAATCATGGAAGAAACAGATGCAATCTAATCAAACGAAACATTCCATTTTCATATAAACCAGAAGCATTTGAAAGTACCACAAAACTTATGCAAGCTAAATAGAATTTCCATTTTCTATAAACAACAAAACTTTTCCGTTACATACAAGTTATGATATTCACTGTAACCCCCTAGACCCGGCCTATGCGTTTCGACTAAGTCTAGTGGATCACATTATGATTCTTAAAGACATTTTCTGAAACCGTTATTCAATCAATGTAAAATCACATTATAAATGTCATGAAATAAATTATACCATCAAAACTCAACTTGTAAATATAATACCAATAAGTAATAAATTAATTTAAAATAGGTCTTCAAAATCAAAATCACAATAAACCGAACAGTAATAGCAAAAGTGTCATTATCCTAAAATACGATACTTTAAAATAAGGTCCATGTCACCAAAATAAAGTCAACTAGCAAGATAAAACATTACAATCAGATATACTTCAAGAGATATGTTGATCCTCCAAGTGCTCGAACCGATGTATCTAACCAACAGTATCTGAAAGGGGGAAAAATATTTTCGAAAGGTGAGCTAGGCTCAGTGTGTCCCAATATTACCTTAAAATCACAATAGGTACATTAAACAAATCATAGTCCAGTAAATCTCATAAATTCATAAAAGAGTTTAACTTTTGAAAATCATAGTTTTTCTCTTTTCTTGTACACCATCAGTAATTTCCAAAACTATTTTCCATATAGCTTACTCTAAGCACACAGCAAAAAGAAAGCCAACCTAAGGATAAGCTTTAGAGCTTGTATCCTTAAGCCCGTAAGTCCAAGTCCATATAGCTTACCCTAAGCACACAGCAAAGGAAGCCAACCTAATGTATCTTGGGGCCCCAAGAGTCACATTAGGCTCATTCTGTTTATTAGCTTGATCAGAGCTATACTATTGTAATTCAATCCAAAAGTTCAATTGCACCGTGACACAAATTCCATAAATCATCACATTAAATTGGTGCATCAATAAAACATTAACCAAAGAACTCAGTGTACCTCATATTAAAACCAATAAAATAGTTCAGTAATAATTAGAGAACACACCTTGATAATAGGTTCAAATAGTAGATCTACTGATTGCTGGTTTCACCACGCTCTGCTACAGTTTTCGAACCTATTTTATAATAACACTATATTACTTATGGGTAACATAAATAAATCTCTAAAATCATAAAATTTATGGGTCTTACGGGTGAATACTGGCACACGTGGTTTAATTGATCTAGAAGAGCTAGGTCGAGCTGTCGAACGATCTGGAGAGTCTCTTGTACCTTCAAACAATAATAATTTATCAGCCCCAAATCTTACTTAATTGTTCAAAGCTAAATTCTTAAGTATATAAGCATTTTTAGGGTTTGACTATCAATTTGGAGGATTTCGGGTTTGAATTTGGCCAAACGGATTGCAGAATCGGAATCAGGACGTCGAAAAACATAAAGTATGTCTTTTCAAAAATTTAAATTCTTGGTCAAAGTCAAAGTCAACCACTTTGACCGTCGATTTAGAGGCCTTCGGGTTCGAATTTGACAAAACGGACTTCGGAAACGGATTCAGGACGTCGAAAACTATCAGAATAGGTATACTCATAAAAGATTAACGGTCGTTTAATGGTCAATCAAAGCCATTTTAAGTTTTGGTCAAAGGAAGTCAACGGTCAACGGTCGGGTCGGGTCAACGGTCGGTCGGGTCGGGTCGGTCGGGTCGGGTCAGACCGGTTCGAACCAGTCAAAACCGGTTCAAAACCGGTCAAATCAGTTTTCAGCCACTCACTCTCCCTGCGGCGGCGCGTGTGGCGCGTGAGGCCTCCTCCGGGGGTCTAAAAATTACAGAAAATTTTTCAAAAATTATTTTGAGCGATTTCGAGATATTTACAACGATCGGTTCAAATTTTTAAACGGCGGAGAGCTCGAATTTCAATTCGGCCGAATCTTTGACTGCTCCACCTCCTCACGCGCCGCCGTCGACGAAGACCAAGGTTGACACCGGCGGACTCGAAACGGCACAAGGAACACGATGGTGCAGGAGGTGTCGTAAACGGAGCAACTATCGGCGGTGAATTTAAGATTTTCTCGGCGATAGAGCTAACAAAAATGTCGAGACTTTGTCTGTAAATTCCCGACGTTTGGCAGCGTTTCGCTTCAATTAAATTGAAGGATTTGTTCCTGACTCGATAACGAACACGATGGTGATTTCAAAACGACGATCGGAATTCGGACGACGTCAGGATCTAAGTCGAAAACCGGCATAGGAGGAAGGGAATTTGGGAGTGTGGTTTTCTGTTTTTGAAACAGAAACCACACGTATATATCATATAACCCTAAACTTACCTAATTTTTTTGGGTAAATTCAGGGTTTAGTCCCTAAATTTTCTTTAACTCTAAAATAAGCTCCAAGTTTGAAAATCTTTCAATTTAGTCCCTAAATTTTCGCCAATTTTCACAATTAACCTCCAATTTCAATTAAATACTATTTTGTAAATATTCGGGTTGTTACATTCACTGCCTAAAACATCTGACAGAAGAGATCTGAAGGGGTTTTTTTTTTTGGTCTCAGTTATGCTTTGGAGGGTGAAGTTTAGGCCCTCCATAATAAGCACTTAAAGCTACAAAACCAGGTATTTCAACCTTTGGAAGATGACTGCTATTTTCATTCCAATATTTCACATTTAAAGCTCTTTTTCCTTCAAATTCACATTTTCCATCAGACCGGTTTGCACCTGAATTCTTTGAAGCCACAACTTGGTCTCTTTTAATTTTCCTTCCAAGAAATTCCTGCAAAACTAAAACAAGTAATTGCATGAGCTTTCAAAACTTCAAATAATATGAACAGTTTTCTACTTGCAAATGTATCCAAAACCAACCTTTTGAACAACAGTCACTTCACCAGCTGTTTCGCCACCTGCAGAGACAACTGAAACAACGGATAATCACATATTATAGTAATTAGAAGGTTTCTTTCAAGTAAATTTAATGAAAAAAATTAGTTTACTATGAGTTTACCTTGATGAGCATGAACTGAGCAGCTGTTAAGGACATGCACAACAAAGACAAGAACCATTACTAAGCCTGCAGAAAACCTTAAAATATGCAGCATTTTTTGTGGTTCTTCTTTTTACTCGAGTATGTTTTCTTGATTGACAGAGAGGAAATCTGGAAAAAAGCAAGGAATAGTTTTTATAGAGAGTTCAAAGTCCAAGTCAAAGCTAGGGTTCCAACACCTGCGTGAATAAACTACTATTTGCTTGCAGAGCTTAGGGAAACAAAAAAATTAACTGCAATCACAAAAGTTTGAATGTGGTTTTATGCATTGATTCTGCCAAAGTTAGGGACCAAGAGGAGGGAGGGCTCAAAATGAGATTAGATGGATTGTAAATGATTTAAATCGATAAATTCGATTAAAATTAGATTGAATTGCACACATACAAAAACAACACAGATGCTCATTAAAAAATCTCCTTAAACCAAACCTAAATGGAAGAAAAATAGTGCACCCACGCAAAGTTATGACACATCCTAAAATTACAAAGAACTTCACACATACATCACACTCCATGCTCAAACGCTATTAAAAAGTGGAAACAAGTTATACACGGAACCAATTATCACCTATGATTTTGCCAAGCTGCAACTTATCACTTGACAATTTTGTATTAAACATTTGGGCACCAAACTTCCGAGGATACTGTGAAAAACATGTGCCCTTAGTCCCCCACAACTGTCCGAAATCACAAAGAACACGTTCTCACCATAAAGCCAAACAGCAACTGAAGTTTCACTGCCAGCTCGCCTCGAACTCTTCGCAAACCCAAAAACCTTTTCGTCAGATACAAACGGACCGATTCCACCCAAGGAGGGAAACACCTTGCACCATGGCAATCTGCTGCAACCCAATGAACGCCCCTTAGAACCTGATGAAGTCTTGAACTGAAGGCAAAAACAGAGGCCATTTACAATTAACCCAAATTCCTATCCACATTAATGCACCCTCAAACAAACGATCCTCCAAGCATGGAATGTTTTTAAAGATAGCTTCATTTCTATGCAACTATACAGACCATAAAATTCCAAAGAAGCTCACTTTCCAGATGTTTTTTAAGCCTTTTCGCACTGGATGCAAGTTCCAACAATCCAGCAGATCTTTAACTCTCTTAGGTAAAACCAAAACGACTTTCCATAGGTTACACCATCTTTGCCAAACCCTCCATACACACTCACAATGACATAGGAGATGGTTTACCGATTCAGGCAAAATGTTGCACATGATGCACGTGGTAGATACTATACCCGATAATCCACGCTTTGATAATTCTAATCTAGTCGGAATTCTTTGAAGAACAGCCTTCCACACAAAAGCAGCTACTTCAGGCGGGACAGAGTTAATCCAAACTGATTTCCACGAGTTAATCTAGTCGGAATTCTTCTTACCAGGCAGTTTCTCCTCCATTCTAACTCCTTGTTGAAAATATTGATTGATGACTGATTCTGGGATCTTATCTCTCCCTGCACGACTATGGATTCGTTGACCAAATTGACTATAACTTCTAGTTCGCTTCTTTCATTTCTACAATCTTTCGAAATATTCGGAGCGTTCTTCGGAAACTCTCCAATATTACTGGTTCCCATCAATACTTCCATAAATGATATAGTGTCTCTGAAACTTGCTAGCTTCCTCCTAATATTAACATTAGTTCTTACAAACTTGTTTGTCCTGGGTTTATCGAGAAACTTCTCTGCCATGAATACCCTAATGATGAACCCGTTCATGTTCCTACCGTTTCCCTTCTGGATAGCTTCGTTGGCCTCTGAATCTCTGATAGTTTGTTGAATCTAACAAAAGCGAAAGTGGATTTCCTATCCAGCCTATTCCTGTTCTTATATGCTATAAAAACATCCTCCACAAACCCATATTCCCGGAAGGCCTCCTCCAGTGTTGACGTGTGGATCCGTTTGCTGATATTGTCAACGAATATGGACACACCGGACTGTCTCCGATGATCTTCTTCCTTCCTTCTTTGTGATGGTCTGTGGTTGACTCTAGGACTGCCTCTCGTCGTTCTCCCTCGACTCTGAAATTGAGTTTGCTGCTGATACAGGAGTGACACGGTATTTTTGGTCATTTTCAAAATTTAAAAATTCAATTTTAGTTCTTAACGAATTAAAATAAGTTAATTAACATACGACTCAAGCTTGAACCGAGTTCTAAAGCGGGCCTTTGTATTTGGATTGGAATTAAATGTTGATTCTGTCCCTCTTTGCCTTCATGCATGCAACGAGGAAGCCTTTGATTTGCCAAATCATTTGAAGGACCGCAAAGGCCTACAAAAGAAAGATAATGCTCAATTGATTCCTGAGTGGCATGCTAGAACAAGTCAGAATTCTCTAGAGATGGAGAATTTTTCTGACATTTGTAATCAATTCTGATCAAAACTAGTCTTTTTAATATAAAATTCACCTTTTTAAAAACGAATTTGGATCCCTGCATATTGAAATATGGTAAAATAAGTGTGTCAGAATCTGACTTACAGATTCGGTCTTCAACATGATTAAATAGTTCATCCAGAGGAAGAATGGGATAAAAACAACTCTCTTCCACAGGATACCTACCCTATAGTATCTATACTTGGTTAGGCACACCTTCTTTAACAATTATTTATATAATCGTTAATATTCAATTTGTAGGTTAATATATACTTAATGTAGATTAAATATTATACAAATTTAATATAATGATATTTTTTAATTTAATTTATTTATGAGGATGCTTCTTCCGACTTAATTCACTTTATTTAAAATATTATAATTCAAATATCATAATTTATTTGTACGAACCAACCTAACTAAATGATTAAGGAATCGTTGTTGTTTCTAAAGGTTACGGGTTCGAGCACCTGAATCGCAGCAGGGTTATTGAATGTTTATTGCAAATGATTAAGAGTATATAAAACAGATATTACTTTGTAATATCTACTAAGTTGTAATATCTCTTTTAAAGACTCTCAACCATTTGACAAAGAAAGATCAAATACTCGACAATCCCTAGACTTTCACTTAATTAATTGACACAATTATTCAACCACGAAAGCAATATGAGAATATCCATAGAAACTCTAGTTAATTGCTTCATTTAGTGTTTTGTATCCTTGCAGCTAGGGGTGTAAAAAGCTGACCCGACCTGTAAAACTGACTGAAATCGACTGAAATCAAAACTGTTTTTGACTTGCGCTGTGATGATCCGAAACCGATTCGAGTCAGAACTGGTGTTGACCTAAACCCGAATTGGACCTGGAAATTACGGATCTGAACCCGACCTGCATCCAACCTGAGAATGACCTGAACCCGAATTGAACCGAAAATATGACACCCGAACCTGAACTGCATCCGACTAATATGAACCCGAATCCGAGATTGACCTGGTAAATAACTGGTATTACTCGACCTGTTTTCAACCTGACCTGTTATGAACCTGACATGTAATTGACTCAACCTGTAAATGATCCGACATGTTATTGAAATGATCTGATAGTATCTTGACTTATAAGTGAAGTTACAATTAATATAATTATGTTATTTTAAATTTATAATAAACTTATGATAATTAAATTAATACGATTACTTTTTGAAATTTAGTTTTGTATTAATTATAATTTATATATTATAAATTTGATTTTTATATTAATTCCAATTCTTTATATTATTTATATTTCTTATATTATAAATTTCATTTACGTTCACTAAATTAAATTTAAATATTATATTATTGAACTTGATCATAAATCTAATTTACTTTTAATGTGAAAATTGATTAATAATTTAAGTATAACTTAACTTGAAATTTTAAAATAAAAATACATTAGTTGAAATGATGAACTTATTAAATATTTAAAACTTGAATAACATTACAAATACTAAAACAAAAAATTTATAAATGAAATTAATTTTATTGTACTTGAAAACACTAAAATTACAATAAAATCAACTAAACAAAATAAATTTATGTTTAAATAAATGATCTCAAATCTTATAGCTAAAGTTTTACAAGGCTAAAAGCCTAACTATACTACCAAAAATATCATCATCGAGCCTTTATATCAAAATGTTGCCAACATGTTTAATTATAGGTAACTTTCTAGCTTTAAAAATCAAAATACCACTAACATAATTCCACATGAGTAACTATTTAGATAAGAATTTATAAGGTTCAAAAATTGATTTAAGTCACACCAACAACAATAATTTACAAGGCATCAATGAGTAATAGACAGCAGCAACCAACAAGCATCAATGTACCAATTCATCAAGCATTATTGCATCAATTCAACAAGCATCCTGCATTAAGAAAACATATAATCAATGGTAAAGTCAAAGGGAATTCGATGGCCAACAGTGCCAAACATTTCCGACTTTGAAAAAAATCAACTTAGAACAAATTAAAGCAACCAAGCATGCAGGTGAAAAACCAACAGAGCCAAGAGTGTACCTCATCAATGACTAGAACATAAACCTCCTCTTCAATGATATTTGCCAATAAACCATGGTTCCAGACTCGGCCAAAACCACCCTGACATGAAAAATAAGATTATAAACTCCTAAATCTTTTTATCAATTAACAATAGACTCTAGATTAGATAGGCCTGGCTCTATATCAAAACAAACAAATTTTTGTATTTTTCACTGCATTTGAAAAAACATCAATTTCCAAAAGCAAACATACCAAATTATGAATAGACCGGTTCAAAATTCATAAACTAAAAGAGACTTGATAGTATAACCTGCAAATCTGGTACAACTCACATGGTAAAATAAATTTGATGCTTCGAAATCCAAAATCCCGATGTTCTTGTGCACACTGATAGAACCAATAAGCTTATCTCTGTCGAAGACCGTCGACAACACTATTTCAGTTCAAACAACTCACATGGCCCTCACCACTGTAGTGAAAGAGGAACAACATTTTCGTGATCAGAATATGAAGTTAAACTACTTTGCAAAATTACATTAACCATCATGCATGGATATAGAGGCACATAATGATATAATACAAACAAAATATACTAAGACAAACACATTAACAATTCAGAAATTCCTATATATCAAGGAAACAGAAGGCAACTTTTGCCTGTTCAGGAGAAGTGGACGAGGAGGTGTGTATTTTTATAATAAACTTTTCATCCATCTCAATAAGGTTACTTACCCTACACATGGACAATAAAATAAGTCAGATTCAGGCAATTTACTTTGAGACAGAAGCTTTTAATATCATGCAGAAACAGGGAGCACACAGCTGGAAAAAAGAAAAAACAGAGCAGGATTAAAGTGTTACTCACTGATCGAATGCTAACAAAATTTGCCTGTGCTTTAAGAGTTTCAATGTCCCGTTCCAACTGCTGCTTCCAGTCCAAAAGTAAAGCACAAATATTCTAACAAGAATGACTTATTCTAACAAGATATGACTTATGAGGGTAACTGATGCAGGAACCCACAAATATGCACCTGAGGCAACTGGATTGTCACTTTGTTAGGGAAAATGCGAGTTACTTGTTTCATGGTTTTACCTGTTTCTTTACCCCTTTCATGAAGTCTACCAAAATTATCCTGCACAGGTAACGATACATCAGGTGTGTTATTGGAAGGAGAACGCTAGGAAAAATAGGAGAATACCATATTCCAAGGGACAAAGGATGTCGTTTCAACATGTATAAATACAAGTGTAAACCTTTGACACATTATCATATGATCACACATGATCCTTCTAAAGGTTAACACAAGCAGAGAGTTAAAAACCACTAGGACAAGTCAGGTATATAGTTAAATTTAGACCGTCATTGAACAGTTGGAACACTTTGTCAATATATTCAATCTTTCAGGTAAAAGAAATTAGGCAAAATAAAAGGGTCAGGTGCTTGACATACTGGAAAAGCAAGATCAATCAGAGCAGTCTGGTTGGAACAAACTTTGTGAACAGAAGACTGCCAGGGTGGGACTGCAGAAACACAATTGGCAACAACAATCCGTTAAAAAGTAATTTGTAAAGCACAAAAGAAAAAAGCAGAGCTAAACAAAATATAGTAACTTGCTTACTTTTTCCTTGTGGTTATCCATCTGTGTATGAGAACCAATTACTTTACTACAATGTTTGTTGGCAAATTATCAAGCTTACTCTTCAAGGCAGTATATATATCAGTATTTCCAGCTATAGACTTCTCTGTCTTTCACAAACAATATAAGGGACTGCTTTTGATTTCATTCAATGCGACCTAAAAAATGAGACAGTTTTAGAAAAAATAATTGTGACCATGATAAAACAATAGCTCTCACGTATTAACCAGTGATACAAACCTCAAAATTTTCATTAATGACCAGCTTGTCAACATCATCACCTCCAGAACTACCCAAACGTTAATAAGATTAGACAAAAGGTCCACAAAAAATCAGAAAAGGTGTTTAAAATGAAAGATGGGTTGAATAAGCCACCAGCACAGAAGAAACCATGATCTTCTTCACAAAGACCACCAAGGTCATTGCCCTCAGGAATAGACCTGTCAAATCTGACCCCGATTTTTGAGGAACCATTTTCTTCACAAAAACTACTTTGGAACAAAAAAAAAATCGCTACCAGATCCAAATATCTATTACTAAGAATCAAACAAATCAAACTCAAGGGAAGAAACTTTACCGCCAAAAGAGTCAAAGAGAGAAGATTTACATGAAGAATCTAACCTTATCCAGAAAGCTAAAAAGATAAACGGATCTCCACCGCTCCTTTAGAAATAGCCAAAACAGGGAACAATAAAGAGATTATTAGTAACGAAAGAGAACAAACGTTGTTTGGAAGCAGAGAAAATCGGAGAGAGAGAGAGTGAGAATAGGGCGAGAGGGGGTTAAAATAACCTAGCGAACTCAGCGAGTGGCAAACGAACAGAGAAGGGTAATAATTGTCTTTAAATCCTCCAGAACCGAGTTCAACTGAGCCTGCAACTCAGATCTCTTACTGACCCGTGTTCGGCAACTTTTGGATGCTGAGCGGGAAAGAATAGAGACCGAAAATAAAGGAGGGAGGGTTTGGCGGGAGGAGGCGGGAAAAAATGGTATTTATAATTAATATTAAAATAAGTATATATTATAATTAATATTAATATTAACTTATATTAATATAATATAGTTTATAATTTATAATTAATATTAATATAAAATATAGTCTATAAAATTAATATTAATATAAACTATATGTTATAAATTATATTGTATAGTTTATAAACTATATACTATATTAATATAAATTATAGTTAAGATAATTAACATTAATATAAACTATAGTTTATAAATTATATACAATAGGTTATAAAGTAATATATAGTTTATATATACTATATAGTTTATATATACTAATGAACTATATAATATATAGTTTGTATATACCATATACTATATAGGTTATATATACTAATAAACTATATAATATATAGTTTATATATACTAATGAACTATATAGTATATAGTTTATATATACTAATGAACTATATATAATGTATAGTTTATATATACCATATAGTCTATATATATCATATAGTTTATATATACTAATAAACTATATAATAGTTTAAGGTTTAGGGTTTAGGATTTTTATATATAGTTCATCTGTAAATTATACTATATAATATATATAATTTATAAACTATAGTATGTAGTATATAAATATAAACTATAGTTTATATATATAGTATATACTATATAAATAGTGTATATAGTTCACTAATAAACTATATATATAGTTCATATGTAAACTATATAGTTTATATATATATTTCATACGTAAATATCAACTACAGTTTATATGTAAACTATAGTTAGTATATAAACTATATAGTTTATATGTAAACTATAGTTCATATATATATAGTATATAAATATAAACTTTAGTTTATATAAATAGTATAAAATAAAATATATAAATATAAATTATAATATGTAGTTTATATAAATATAAACCCTAAACCTAAGCCATAAATCCTAAACCCTAAACCATATATACTATATATATATATAAACTGTATAATTTATATTAATAAACTATATAATTTATACAATATATATTATTTATAATTATACATAATATATAAATATAAATTGTATAGTTTATATATAATTCATATATACTATATATATATATGAACTATGTAGTTTATATATAGTTCAATAGTTCATATATAAACTATATAGTATTATAGTTTATACATGGTATATATAGTTTATACTTTATACATAATATATATAAACTATATAGTTTATATATATAATACATATACTATATAGTTTATATTATATATATATATATATATATATATATATATTAGTTGTTTTAATTTTTTTCTCAACTTATTACTTATTTCTATTTATTAATTGACCCATAACTTTTTATATGAGTATAATTTAGTACATTTTTGTATTAATTTCAACCTCAAAATTTAAAATTATTTTGATTTGAACCCTTTTGTGTTGTTTAATATATTTAAATTTTTATTTGTAATTTTATATTTGTTCAATTTAGTCCTCCAAAATTTATTTGCACCTGAAATTGACCCATACTTATTACTTATTTATATTTTTAAATTGGCCCATAACTTTTTAAATGGGTATAATTTAGTACTTTTCGTATTAATTTCAACTTCACAATTTAAAATTAGTTCGATTTGATCCCTCATCAATGTGTGTTTTTAATATATTTAAATTTTTATTTGTAATTTCATATTTATTCAAATTAGTCCTCCAAATTTTATTTGCGTCTGAAATTGACTCATACTTAATACTTATTTCTATTTTTAAATTGGCCCATAACTTTTTAAATGTGTATAATTTAGTATTTTTTTGTATTAATTTCAACATCACGATTTAAAATTATTTCGATTTAATCCCTCATCAATGTGTGTTGTTTAATTTATTTAAATTTTTATTTTTAATTTCTTATTTGTTCAATTCAGTCCTCCAAATTTTATTTGCATATGAAATTGATCCATACTTATTACTTAATTCTATTTTTTTAATTTGCACATAACTATTTAAATGGGTATAATTTAGTACTTTTTTGTATTAATTTCAACCTCACAATTTAAAATTATTTCGATTTGATCCCTCATCAATGTGTATTGTTTAATTTATTTAAATTTTTATTTGTAATTTCATATTTGTTCAATTCAATTCTTAAATTTGTATTTTTCATAAAATTGAACCATGATTATTTATATTCTTAGTAATTTACTCTAAATCATATACAATTACAAATTGCAATTCAACGTTCATGAAAGACGAAAATAATTAATCCAAAAATAAAAATTAACCCGATTTGAACTCAATCAGTATCTGATAGAGATCCGACCTGAATTTTATCTGCCAATGAAGTGACCCAATCTAAACGAGATTCGCCTGAAGTCTATCCGAACCTGAATTAACCTGCTTTTTAAATGCTTCGGACCTAAACTATTTTGACCTGAACTGGCAATGATCCGAACTGAAAATGACCTGACCTGAACCCGATCTGGATCTAGTGTCAAATCAACCTAAAAATAACTCGAACTGATTTGACCTGACCTGAACCCGATATGGATCTGGTGTCAAATTTACCTGACTTGACCTGTATCCGATTTTACCCGACTTGCCAGGATCCGACTGAAACCTGAACGATTACCCAATTTTACAACCCTACTTGCAGCCGCTCTGGTTTCGACGTATATTATATTTTAGTACCACAACTTTGCATTAAAATCAAAATTTTAAAGCTGGAAATATGCAAGAACATTTTGGTCCATTTTACAAAATTGTCTTCTTTCACTCCTAATCTCTCATACTTTAAGGTGGCGTTTGGTTGGATGGAATCCCTTAGAATTGGAATCTAATCCTACCACTTTCTCATGTTTGGTTCAAGTTTTCCAAGGGAAATGGAATCCCTCGTGGCTTAACTTTCCATCAAATGAGGGAAAGTGAATTCCATCCAAGAATGGATGAAATTCAATTCCCTTGTTGGAGGGAATTGAAATTTGACCATACTACCATCATCAATCTTTTGGTAACTTATTCATATATTGAATAAAAATATTTTTTATTATTTCGGGTCGGGTCGGGTTTCTAATTCATATATTCGGGTCAGGTCGGGTTAGTTTTTTTAAGTGTGATATTCGGGTCGGGTCGAGTTCGGGTTTAAGGTGAAAAATACCCAACCCGAAAATATATATAATTTTACCTTATATATTTATGAATAATTACAATAACACCCCTCTCTCTATATTTTTTCAATTAAGTCATTGTTTTTATTGAATAAAAATAATTTTTTATTATTTCGGGTCGGGTTGAATTTCTAATTCATATATTCGGGTCGGGTCGGGTGAAATTTTATTTTGTTCGGGTCGGATCGGGTTTTTTAACTGTAATATTCGGATCTAGTCGGGTTGAGTTTTTTTAAGTGTGATATTCGGGTCGGTTCGGGTTTAGGGTGAAAAAAACCAGACCAACCCGAAAAAATATATAATTTTACCTTATATATTTAGGAATAATTACAATAATACCCTTATATATATATATATTTTTTCAATTAAGTCAATATTTTTATTGAATAAAAATATTTTTTTTTTATTTTGTGTCGTGTCGGGTTTCTAATTCATATATTGAATAAAAATAGTTTTTGGTATATTTTTTGGTAACTAATTAACATAATCCGATTGGAATGTATCGAAATATTGCTATATCTTTTGGTAACTTATTAACATATTTTGATTGCGATGATTTTAACTTATGATGTTTATTAGCATGATTTTTATAATTTATTGAAATGAATAATCAATTAATAAAATAGAATTTTAATATTTTTTAATTTTTTATAATATATTACTACATGTAAGTTGCAAAACAAACTAAAATAAAACAAAAAAACAAGAAGGGTAATTCTGTCATTTTATATTACTGAAATCAAATTCATCTGACATGTCTGCGAACCAAACAGAATATGGAATTGGATTCCAATTCATGACAGATTCTAATTCCTTCACAAATTCCAATTCCCTCATAAACATTACAGCGAACTAAACGCCACCAAAGAAGAATATTAAGCCAACATAATAAGAGCACAATAAAGGAGGTTTCAACACCTGGAAAGCATTATGGCTCCATGTACCAATGCCATGTATTTGATCAAAGAAACATCGATTAACTTAATCTAATCAAATGGCTTGTACTATCCCTCCTCCACTTGTGAATACATTAAAATTAGTTAATGCATTAAATACAAACATCTGTTAACTTAATCAAATGACTTTTGTACTAATCCACCTGCACTTGTGAAGAAAACAAGATGATTAGTATGATGACTATGCTTTTCGTTACAAAAGAAATTATTTGTATCGAGTCATTGTACGGCTTTTGAGTTAGCTTGATTGAAACTAAATAGAAAGTTTTGTGACCTAGTTTACAAAACCTTTAGTTCAATTATCAAAGTAAAAACAAGCCAATAGTTTAATGACCAAAGAGGTAGTTTACGCTAAAATTTAATGTTATTATTCTTTGAGGGTCCGGGTTTGAACATCATAGATGTCAAAGGTGTGAGCGATCAATGTTAAAATGTTAAGAGTTATCTTTGAACATATACTACTACGTACTTACCCCATATTAATATTGGTAAAATTTTGAAAATATATTTATTTAAAATCGGATGCAGTGCATGAGCATATAGTAGTCATCAGACTGCAAACCATGGAAAATTTACTTGGAAGTTGGAATATTGACGTTTCTACAGTTTTCAGTGTTTTTCTTGTCGGCGAAGCCATTAACGACTGGTCTGAGCAAGATAACAAAAAACTAGCCAAAAAAGAGTCCTCGATTCTCTATAATGAATTAATTACTGCTTTTGACTTGATAAAGCATATTCTTACTTTCAAGTGAAGAACATGTGGATCGATTAAGCGATAAAAAAGGCAACCATCCTGTGGCAAGCAAGAAGCATTATTGCAACTAACCATCACTTCAGAACAAATGCCAACAGCAACAGGTCTGGTCAATGATTAGAAAGAACAAAGGCAGTACGAGTTAAAATATCTTTACATATGACCAACAAAATAAAAAAGATTACTCCTTTTTGGCAAAGCTTTCTCACCATGAAAGATAATGTAAAAGGAGAAGCTGCGATGCCGATTCATCTGGTGCAGCAAAATACAACATGCATTTATCTTGTGTCTGATAACGGACAGCAGCAACAACATTCAAGTGCAAATTTTTCTTCATGAGAAACATCGACAGTACAAATCCCAGCATAAGCCAAGCATATGCTCTAAATCAATTGGGAAGAACATGAAACGCACCATCTTTTAGCTAATTCTAATCGTGGTAAATTTATATCGTATTACTTCATAAAGAATTCAAACAGCCTTAGTAGATTTATTTAAGGGGATCAAAAGTAAAGAGGGTCTACAAGAGCTCCCAAACCAATAAGAGCAGAGTTAATAGCATTAAAAGTACAACGTATACATATTGTGATGGAGACAGCACAACTAAATACATCAGCCATTATGATGAAAACTAAAAGAAAAAGAAAGTATAATAACATTATGAAATGAAATTTACTATATGAGTTAAATTAGTAAGAAAAGGCCGGTGCAAAAAGTTCTTACAATTCTTTTAGTCCCGTGATATACACCTTTAAGAAGTTCAGCAATCATCCAGTCATCAAAGTACAACACGGTACCACTGTGCCTCATTGAGTCCCCGTACAGAATGATATTACCAATTCCCTAAAAAGTATGGTGATAGAAATAGCTTGAAAGGGATACGCTCAAGATGCTGACGCAGTTGCAAGGATCAATTGGTGCACAATCCACCATCAAGTCAGAAGTAATTCCAGCCAAAATCTGTGCAGGACTCCGGGAAAATGGTGGTGTAACAGAAGATACCATCTTTCTCACAAAAAAGAGGAATCACATGCTGCATGCTAATCTCTCATCATCTCATCCCGAGGGAAATCTTCCAACTCATTGGACGTAGGCATCAAGTCTTGGCTCATAGAAGCAAACCTGACTATTGTATGACTGAAGAACACAGCCAGCAATCCAAGACCAAACCTTCTTATCCACATCATAAATTAGGCCCTTCCCTTGGTTCCAAGATGTGAAGCAGATAAGATTATCCTGTCCAAAGCACTCGAATCTCTCCGCAGATAGCCTCAACAAAGCTCGAAAATATTTAGGTGGCATTCTACTTATCTCCACCCACAAAATATTAGCATGATACAATTCCCAAATTCTCATACTCGGCAAAACTTTCGAGATAATGTTCTGGAAAAAATTAATTCACGGGATAAAGTACTCCCAAGATTAATTGCTCAAATAAGGTGATATCCACAGTGTTGGCCGTAGGTCGCCATGCCTTCCGGGCGACCTACTAGGTCGCCATGTCTTCCCGGCGAGCTACAAGAGATTGCATGTGCCATGCACATCCCAACACGCTGGGCATCCGAGGCCATCCGACCGAGGCCATCCGAACGAGCTATGCGAGGGCATCCGAGGGCAACCGAGCGAGCTATGCGAGGGTAGGTCGCCCGGAGGGCATGGCGACCTATGTGTTGGGACGTGCATGTGCCATGCAACACGTTCATTCTCACGTTCATTCTCTCTGTTTGAGCAGGGTAGGTCACCCGGAGTGCATGGCGACCTACAAGGTCGCCCGGAGTGCATGGCAACCTACGGCCAACATTGTGGATTTCACCATATTTGAGCAATTAATCTTGAGAGTGCATTAGCTCGTGAATTAATTTCTTTCAGAACATTATCTCGAAAGTTTTGCTATGTAGAATACTATAAAGACCAATTCTTCCAACTAGAAACAGGCGCTTCTGTGTCCCGGCAACCAAATAACCATCTAGAAAGATCTTGGGAACTTTGCTGGAATATGTTCCCAATATCCTGAGTCCATCCGATACATCATCAAGCCAAGGGGTGAAAGGGTTTCTAAATACAACCTGGAGTCACAATATGCCATCTTTGAGGAGGAAAGATTAACTGAAGGCATTATCTGATGAACCGTTCACTTATCAATCTTCGAGTCATAGACTTCGGTAGGCAATGAAATGATTTATCACCATATATTCAAACAAACGATAATCTTGTAAACAACTCTACTAATACAAAAACAAAAAACCCAAATAATACAAAATCAAGCAGAAAACAATGAAATCAACTTTTCTCACACCTAAAGATCCAAGCTTTCATGACAAAAACAATGAAATCAAATCAAGCAGTACGCAGCAAATCACAAAAAACCCAAATAATACAAAATCTGAACAACTCTAGCTCTTTAGTTCGGATAAAAAAAGGGTTTAAATCAGATCCATGAATGATAATCTTGTAAACAGAAAACAATATTCAAACAAACGATGGAAGCATTGAGTTTAAAATCAATGGAAGGATAGATTAATAAATCATATAAAAGATTGAATCCTGGAAAATATATAGACGGGTTACCTTAGATTCAAAGAAATTATCTGACTTTTTTCTTGGCGATGGAAAACTTTGGTTAAAATTCGGGAGAAGTAAAATTCGGGCATAGAAATGAGAGAACCTAAAAGACTACCTCTTACAATGTTTTTCTGATGTATTTTGTCATTATTTGAATAAAAAAATGGAGATTTAAGTTGGAGGGTTAAATCTGGTGCCAAGTAAGAGAGACCAGGTCATGGAATTTCCAACGAAGACGATTACATAGCCGCAACTAGGCCTGTAAATGAATTGAACGTTCAACGAATCGTTCATGAATCGTGCGACGAGAAATTTGTTTATGTGTGTTTATTTATTAAATGAACGAACATGAACAAGATTTTTTATTCGTTTAATTAAATGAACAAACATGAACATATGTCTCATTCGTTCATTTACGTTCGTGAACGTTCGGTTATGTTCGTTTGGTTATGTTCGTTTATGTTCGTTCGATTATGTTCGTTTATGTTCATTCATTTATGTTTAACACAATCTTCTTAAATCAATTTTGGTGACCAATTTATAAGTATCTTAAAAATATTAATCTGATATTCTGATGACCAACTCCATAATTAACCCAATTTTATTTAGAGATTAAATTCAATATGTTAACCTGTGAGGCACCTCGCACTTATATTCATTTTCTCTCTTTTTTTTCCAAACCTTATTGTTCACTGGAGAGTGGAGACGATCTCTGAAAGATTCAAAACAAGTTATATTATAGTGCAATATGAAGTTTTACAGGTCTGTTTTCATCTCTTTCTCTGTTTTATTTGACTTAATAGTTGATATGTAAAGTTATTGTGGGTATCTTCACATCTAAAACTCAAGAAAACATAATACTTCTTTCTAGAAATAGATGGGAAGATAAAGGTAAAAATCGGAAGTATATGAGCATCAGTAAAAAGAAAAATATATAGAATTTGCCAGAAAACAAAACAAATGTTTCTATGCAATTTCTGAAAAAGAGTGTAATAGCGGAAAATGATTGTTCATATGTAATCATGGAACACTAATATAAATGTTATAGCGTTAAATTAAAGTCGTGTGAATCATTTAATATCTTTAAAAGATTGATCAAAATATTTGATATCTTCAAACATTTCATCACTGCTAATAAGCTCTTACGCTATTTATCACTGTAGATTTGGTTGATTTGCATTGTCGACTATTTTTCATGAAAGAATAATGGAAGGTAGGGTCTCCAACGTTTATGTTCGTTTATGTTCGTGTTCATTTATGTTCGTGTTCGTTTATGTTTGTATTCGTTTATGTTCGTTTATTTATTAAATGAACGAACATGAACAAGTTATATTCCTTAATAAACGAACATGAACAAAAAAAAATTTGTTCGTTTATGTTCGTGTTCATTTATGTTCGTTTATTTATTAAATGAACGAACATGAACATACCTTCGTTCATGTGCGTTCGGTTCATTTACAGGCCTAGCAGCAACATGGAAATGGATTGGTCGATGACTTGACTGCTTTTCTTTTCACATGCTTTAAACAAATGTTCCCACTAATTACTCTTTAATATCGGATAAATTAGTGGGGACATTAGTTTAAAGCATGTGAAAAGAAAAGCAGTCAAGTCATCGACCAATCCATTTCCATGGTTGCTGCTATGTCATCGTCTTCGTTGGAAATTCCATGACCTGGTCTCTCTTACTTGGCACCAGATTTAACCCTCCAACTTAAATCTCCATTTTTTTATTCAAATAATGACAAAATGCATCAGAAAAACATTGTAAGAGGTAGTCTTTTAGGTTCTCTCATTTCGCATGCATGCAAGATTCCTGCGCCTTCTCTACTCACGTCCACATGCATAATATTCAACAGCAGCTGCTCACGTCGAGGCCCCCCAGCTTCAGCAGCAGCAGCAACTCCCACATACAACAATCGCAGCGTTCCTACAGCTCCCAGCAACAAATATGAAGACGCCGAGATATCCCTTGAAAGAATGCAACACATAAAGACGCTGAGATTTCCCAACCTTTGCAAGTTATCTGTCGCAAACTCTTTGGGGAAATAATAACCTTTTTGTATTAACTTTTTAATGATAAGATCAATTCATTATTGTTTATATAAAAGTTTTTATTAATCTAAAGATGATTACAAGGTAATATAAAGACTTTTAATTCATTTGATAATAGATGTTCAAGCACTCTTGATATACGATATTCTCAAATCCAAGACTTCTAAATATAATAAATATTTCTTTAACCAATGAGGTATGTTGATTCGTACAATTTTAAGGGAAGTTAAATAATCATTTTATAACTTTTTATAATTTAGAAACTCAACAAAAATATTTTATAATAAAGATATGTTTATATATTTTAATCTAAATTTGTATATGTTTAATTTCAACCATCAAAATAAACATAGGATATATAACAAAAACATCAATAAAAAGAAAACTGACCAAGAAAGAGTAATTTCACAAAAGTTATCATACTTCCCTCCATAATAATCAACCATAGAAAAGGTTAATCTAATTCGATCATTTGAATTATTTAACCATTCTCTCTATTATGTATCTTTTATGTTTTTTTTCTTTATTGTTATAATTTTTATTATTAACGATGACACTAATATTAAATTAGCCTTTAACTGTTGATTTTTTCTTTTGCTTACGTTCTCTTCCTTCCCTATAATATAATTAGGGATAATTATACGGACGATTACTTATGTTTTTGTTTTGTCTTTTAGTCATTGATTTTTAAATACATAAACATTTGTTTTTATTTAATTAAGATATGTTCACTTTTGTTTTTTTATCATTTAAGATGTGGTTACCACGATTTAACCGCAGTTAACAGTTAACAGATTAAGTAACATGATATTTTGGTATAATTACACATTTGATCCTTATTATTTACATGTTCTCTCAATTTAGTCTCACTTTAATAAAATTAAAATAAATTTAATCCTCCAATTGAATGATATCACGTGTCACTGGTGTCATGTGTCGTGTCACGTGTCACCATTCGATCAGAGGATTAACTTTATTTTTATTTATTTTTATTTAATATATTTATTTTTCACAAATTTCCTTTGCTTTATTAAATTAAAATAAAATAAAGTTAGTTGTTCAGCCAAATGGTGACACACGGCACGACATGTGGTACCAATGACAGTGGCATAATTTGATTAGAGTATTAAATTTATTTTAATTTATTAAAAATATGACTACATTGAGAGAATATATAAATAATATGGACCAAATGTGTGATTATACCAAAATATTTAACGGCAGTTTTGTGATGACCACATCTTAATTAAATAAGAATGAAGGTGATAAGATATATCTTATGTATTTTGAAATCAATGACCAAAACACAAACATGAATGATCATCCTTAACCCTATAATTATGTTACTTCATTTAATTGGTCTTTTCCTGTTTTTATAAGAAAATGGCGAATGCTTTTGTCCATTTTTTAACACATTTTTTTGTTTATTTTTATAGCAGACATTTTCTTTTGTTTTATAGTTAGATTCAACATCAATTCTTCATATTCATATATATATTTATTTGGTTATCATATCAATCTATTTCTGTTTTGATTTATTAAATTAAATATTGATAGAAGCTCACAATTATCGAATATATATTGAGATTTAATTTTAATAATGTCAGTTTATGCATGCGTTATCATTATTATATGTATTTTTATATTATGAGACTTGTATAGTATGCGTTTTAACATATTTTAAGCGTATCAAGTATGTTTGAACATGTTCATAGATCTAAGATCAATTGGAAGTTCATTTATTAGCATGTTCATGCATATTCATATCATTTTCTGCATTTTCCAAAAAATGAATCAGTTCTTTTATAGAAATGGATCGATCTTTTCAAGTAAAATGGTCGATCACTCCCTAATAGGATTGATCTTTTAGTAAGAAGGAAAAGAATTCCAATCGCTTCATAATCTCCCTTTGTCCCCCCCTACTTTTCATCATGATTGCTAATGGAACCCAAAATTGAGAGAAAAAAGGTCCCAAAGTTCAAAAAACAAATTTTGCATATGAAATCATTTGTGATTTTAATTTTTAATTTTGTGGTTGGGTTGATATTGCTCTATCACCAACTTGTACTATCGCATTAATGTCATCCCCTCCTGTTTTCTTCAAGGAGCTTGATCACTGGTACACGACATGTGAGCAAGATATCCATCCACACCACTAAAAAGTGATGCAAAGGTAACATGCATACACGAACGATCATACAATCCAATAAGTTAATATCTAAGATTCAAGTGACATCCTACACGTTGGTATGCACTTGCAGGCTCAAGGTTTGGCTTTTTTTTTGGTGTACAAGATATTGCTAAGCAATGCCAAACAAGATATGGAAGTCAAATATCATACCTTGAAGATCTGAAATTACCGGCAAAAGCAGCCTGAAGCCGGGGATGTCAATTCTCTACCTCGATTGCATCACAACAGATATTATGTTGCAGGATCAATGGAAGGTTTACCTGGCAGACATTAATGTTGTACAAGTTAATTAGCAACATAACACCAACTGAACCAGGATATTTACACATTTTATGTTTCATTCATGGATAATATCAAATATAAAACAATGGATCAAGCCAAGTAATTCCTGCTCAATACCAACCTTGGTCTCGTTCATTCGATGCATAAACCAGAAATCCAGTCAAAAGAAATGAAAACCCTTCAATCTTTTTTGCTCTCCGGTTCATCGTCATCATCAAAGTTGAATCTTTGATAGCTTCTGAAACTTCTCCGGAGAGTAAGGTTATCATGATCATTGTTAAAATTGATATCTTCTTGGTGTGATGATCCACCAAACTCTAGATTGTTAAAACTTCTTTTTGTTGAGAGCCAATTCAGATCAGTTGGAGAGTTTGGCCGGAACTGCATTATGTTAGGAGTGCAACCGGTCTCATCATCTTCAGTGCATGGCAGATACGCAGAAACTCCATAGCTTGATTCCAAAAGCCTAAGGGCTTGCTTCCCTTCCTCTTCACCAGAGCTGGATTTTTTGTTGGATCTGACATTGCAGTCAATAGAACACTTCGCATCAACATAAAATACATGTACACCGCATTTCTCCACCTTGATATGATCTACACGCTTCCCATCATCTTTAGCTGCGATGTAGAACTCAAAAGAGGCCTCCTTGTAATGCTGATCTTTTTGAAACATATTCTTATCAAACCAAATGATCATGTTATTCGACTCAAAGAATATGGGCTCATCATAATACAAAGGCGGAGTCCACCTACTTACGAAACTATGACAATCATGACATTTGGTTTTCAACTGAATTTCGCAGACAATTTGAACAACAATGTCTTTCTGATTGTTATCGAAATCAACCACAACAGACGGAACAAAACACAGGAATCTATCAGTCTTCCAATCTGGACAGAGCTTGATTGTTATCGAAGAATCCATGCATTGATACTTGAACCTTTCTGAAATTTCACTACAGGCAACAACTCTATCGAGAATTTTATCAGGTATAATTTCATAAAGTCCCGACGACGACCATTCTTTCACCCATTCCTCTACCATGCATTGAAGTCTAATTTGTGCATTAGCAACGATATTGTTGATTACGTCTTGATCCAAATTGAAGCAATTACTGAATAGCATGTGGACCAGGCGAGAATTCTCCGAAAAATGTCTTCCACTCAACACAAGCTCTAATGATGTGCAGTCATGTGCATTTAGGTTTTGTAGACATGGTGGGAGCTCTGGCAATAAAATAAGGTTCTTGCAACACTTCAAGTAAAGAGAAATGAGATTAGGAAGTTGCCGGATGCTCATGGGAATTTTCACTATATTTGACCCACTCAAGTCTAGAGTCAACAGTGTGTGAAACTTGAGAAAGCTATTGCTAAGGATGACACTGAGGACACTCAAGTCTAGAGTCGACAGTGTGTGAAACTTGAGAAAGCTATTGCTAAGGATGACACTGAGGACACTCAAGTTTCTTCTGTAATGCACACGAATTATGAGCTCATTCAAGATGGGTGAATCATTTATAATTACTCTCTTGAAAAATGCAAGCTGAATTAGACATTGCATAGTCTCCAGGATTTCTGGGAAATTCTCCAAGTTTGAACAACCTTGGAGACAAAGTTCTCGAAGAGATTTCAACTGGCAAATACTGGTTGGGAGGCTTTTAATCCTAGTACAGTCACTCATACTTAACTTAGAAAGGCCTCTAAGCAAAGCAATCGACGAGGGTATTTCCTCTATTGGAGTGTTGTCCATTAATAAAATTTCTATAGTCTTGGGAACATTTGGAAACTGGGTGATGTTCAAGCAATGGCAGATATGGATTGCTTTTAGAGAAGCCATGCTGCCAATAGTGCTTGGAAGATTACCAATCTTTGTGCCACTCATATCTAAAAGAGCAAGTTTACTGAGACACCCAATCGACGCAGGCACTTCTTCAATCTGAGTAAATGCCAAAATTAATTTTTTTGTGTTCTCTGAAACACTCGGAAAATGGATGATGTTTGGGCAGTGAGACAGGCAGATAATCTCAAGGGAATCCATCTTAACAACACTTTCGGGAAGATTGTGAATTCGTGTACGGCATACATGCAAAGAAGAAAGTCGATTGAAACACTTGATTGATGAAGGCACTTCTTCTATCTGAGTCCCACTCAAGTTTAATGTTTTTATGGTTCTCGGAATTTCTGGAAACTTTGTGACTGGACAGTCTTTAAGACTCAGATTTTCAAGAAATTTCATATGAACCATACAGGGAAGCTCAGTCAAGTTTATGCACCCACAAAAGTCCAATTCTTCAATGTTTAAGGCTCTTGACAGATCTGGGATCTTAGTTAAATTCTTGCAATTCCGGAGATCAATCACTCTTAAATTAGCAAGATTCTGTAGAATGATCATAACGAACAACACAATTAGTTTAAAATGTGTAACTGAATTTAAAGCTTTACCAAACAAAGAAACAATCTTTTTCGGATGAGCAAAATAGTACAGAACACATACCTGATCTTTATCCCAAAGTTGTTCTAAGTCACTGTCTGGTAGTCTTAATTCCACAAGCTTCCCTGGAGTGAAATTTGGCGGCAAAGATTTCAACGGGCAATGCTCCCAATGAAGATAACTGAGCTCACCTGGAAGAGAGTTAAGATCCTGCTGTGAAAGCAGTGAGCAACCTTCCTTCCCAGAAAACTGAGAATAATAAAATTTAATGAACCTAAGATTATGCATTTTTTGGAAAACATCTTGATGTAATTGTATTCCATCAATTTCATGCATGTCCAGGAATATCCCTTCAACAGATTTAGTTCCCTGTCAAGAACAACAAACTATTACGCAGAAATTCTCTTAGGCATGCATTCAATAAAGTTAACGAATGGGGAAAAAACAAGATTGTAATTAACTTTTACCGCATCATGTTTTAACACTCGAGACACATCTTTAGGGATCCATAGCCGACTGCGTTCTCCAGGATCCTTGGATTCTTGGCGGACAATGTTCCAACCCATTTCTTGTAGCAAATCATGCATCCAAAGAGTATTATCCAAATCATGCATCCAAAGAGTATTATCCAAATCATGCATCCAAAGAGTATTATCCAAATCATGCATCCAAAGAGTATTATCCAGTTGTACAATATCAATGAGGCACTTATCAACTAGGTTGCTTATTCCAAAATGAGCGCCTTTATAACAACTGTTTAATATTTTTGCAACAACCTCTGTCTTTTCCCCTTTAAAAAAACATGCAATATCAAGAAAAATGTCCCTCTCTATGTCATCCAATCCATCAAAACTAATCTTCAACAGATTATAGATTTTTGGGTTGGGATGGTCCTTTAACTTATCCAATGCGCTTTCCCATTGTTCTTCAGTTTTCTTATAAAGTGTAGAACCCAAGACTTTAAGAGCTATTGGAACCCCTTTAGCATATTCTATAACTCTATTTGACAGATCCGCAAAATCATAAAGAGGATGGGTTTTCTTGAAGGCATACAAAGAAAAAAGATGTAGCGAGTTTAGATAGTTCAACCCCTCAACCTTGTAGATTTTGTCAACTGATCCATTCTTAAGTACTTGTTGATCTCTAGATGTTATTATAACTCTACTTCCAAAACCGAAGTGATCTATACCATTACCACCTACTAATATTTCTAGCTGGTCCAGATCATTAACATCATCAAGGACAACAAGTACCCTTTTTCGACGGAGTCTATCATTGCGGAATTTGGATCCTGTTCTAGGAGTTCCGGAACCAAGGGTTTCTTCTTCTAACATTTCAGAAAGAAGTTTATCTCGGAGGGAAGTAATTCCGTCACGTCTTTCCGACTTCTCTCTAACATTTGCAAGGAAGCAGCAACTATCGAATTCACCACAGACTTCATCAAAAACAGCTTGAGCAAGAGTTGTCTTGCCTATACCACCCATACCCCAAATTCCTATTCCTATCATTGGGATGTCTTTCTCATTAACACGTAATAAATCTTTAATTTGCTCTTTGTGATGATCTACTCCAACAAATCCTTTAGTATCATTTACAGACATGCTATCCAACTTCTTCACAATATCTTCCACAATTTTCATCACGTACTCGGCTTCTGATCTAACAAATATAAAATGAATACACTAAATCAGGAAACAAATAAACTTAGCGAGCCCACATCATATACTATGAACATTGAATTGTAACTTCCAACCGGAAAAGCTATAAATTGCAAAATCCTAATTTATAAATAAAGTTTAATTAAATTCAAGAGGATGGGAAAATCCGTCACCTGTCTGATTTATCACCCGCTATGTGCCACCCTTTTATATACCCAGCTTCAGAAAAAGAATCTTCCCACCCTTTCAATTGGTGCGCCCAAGATTTTTGATGATTAGCAAAAGCTTCCTCGAAACCCCCAGTACGTTTCCGCACATCGGAGGGGTTAACATGGTAGAAGATAGGCACTACTACTTGCTGGTCGAGCCGCTTCAGTTCCATGATCTTGAAAAGCTCTTCCAAGCACCATGAAGAAGAAGCGTAGCTTTTTGAGAAAATGATTAACGAGATCTTCGATTCTTGGATCGCTTTCAACAGTGCTGGGGACAAATTATGCCCCGTTTTCAGCTGGTTTTCATCCATGTAAGCTCCGACACCTTTACGTCTCAGAGATTGGCATAGGTAACTGGTGAAGTTGTTGCGAGTGTCTTCACCACTGAAACTGAGGAACACGTCATGCTTTAGGTGACGAGAGGAGGAAGCCATGACTTGGGATGGATGTATTATCCTATATAAAGAGCCTATATAAAGAGAGATAACTCTTTCAAACTTTGTTCACTATGCTTAATAATAATCACTTGAGAAGGAAAATACTACGAAACTATAAATAAAAGGGATAAAGCTTCACGTAGTCCCTCAATTTGGTTATCTTTCTCATATTAGTTCCTAATATTTTATCCTTATATAAGTTCATGAATTTGACTCCCATAACAAAAGTTAATCCCTCGTTCCAAACCTTGCATGCTTTTATGCGAAAATTAAAAAAAAATAGTTTGATTTAAGATTAAAAAATGATAAAAATAGGAGTGAATTATAAAATATATAATATTTTATGTTGAAATCAACCTGAAATGTTAAAACTAAAATGTTATGGAAAAAGTAATATTTTAAGTTACAATCGAAAATATTATAAGAATGTAATATTTTAAGTAACATCAAATCTAAAATGTTATATTTTAATTTTTTTTTGAATTATAAAGGAGACTATTACAATGAAATACTAAGTGCGGAGGGAAGCAGGACCATAGAGGTCACGGTGAAGAAGTGGTATAATCTCTTGGGGGGGTTCTATATAGGTATGAGCTTGTTCATTTGTAACAACGGTAGTTTTTGCAAGGAAGTCTGCTGCAGCATTGGCTTCACGCCGAATGAGGATGAATTCGATTGTCCATTGCTTTGATATGAGATTTGCAATAGAGCAAACAAGGGCTATTGGACTGCAGTTAGCCATTGGCGAAGATACGAGATTGAGAGCTTCGACACTATCTGTTTGGCATTAAAGGCGTTCGATATTATGGGATAGCGTCAATTGAAGTCCTTCAAAAATTCCCCAAAGTTCAGCTTGAAGAGGAGTTGAAATTCCAACCGGTTTATTAAATCCAATGATCCAATCACCATTCATATTTCGAATGAGGCCACCTACAGATCCGAGAGAGGAAATTTTGTGAACCTCTCTATCCGTGTTAAGCGTATACCAGTCTGTAGGCGCGGGCTTCCATTGTATAAGTTCTGGACGACCAACACCGGAATCTGTGGGGGAGATGGTCTTTGTTGCAATGATATAGAGGGACCAATTTTTAGTTAGACAGAGGAGCTGAAAATTATGGATGAACAAATTTGAAAATATGTAGGAATTTCTTCTCTTCCAGATATGCCAGGCTATGGAAGAGAAAATTACTTTCCATGGGATGTTTGAGCCAGCAAAAAGACTATTTTATTCTAGATTCATCGTGATCCAATCAGAGGCGTTAGTGGTGAAGAAGTTTGATAGGGTTTACTGACGGATAATCAGTTGCCAAAGAGCTGCAGAGTGTTGGCAGTCACATAGAACATGCAGAGTATTTTCGTTAGCTAAGCCACATATTTGACATAAAGGATCATCCGTAAGCTTCATTGTACAATGATTAACGTTCGTAAGCAAATGATCTTTATATGAAAGCCAAAGGAAATTTTTAATGCGCTCCGGGATGGTCATACGCCAAAGCTTAGTCCATTTGATGTCTTTGGGGTCCCAAAGATCCTTGGCTATAAGATCATAAGCAGATTTTACTGTGAACTCACCGTGTTTGCCTTGAGACCAGCAATATCGATCCTTACCAACATTCAGATTAGGAGGTTGAATGTTCAACAGATGTGGAATTGTGGAGGGCTGGAGAGACTGCTGGAGCAGGTTCAAATTACTGTTTGGCAGAGCAGCATCACGGACCAGCAAGTTGTCTTCAACAATAACATGCTCATGTTTCCATTCTGAGAGACGCCCAAGATTCGACATCCAATTGTCATGCCAAAATCTGGTTATAGTTCTATCACCTATAGACCAAGATAAAAAGTTGTAGAAACTATTCCAGACTTTGGATAAGGGCCTCCATAAGTGAGAGCAACTCGGCCGGAATATGGAGGGGGGCAGTTAGATAGCACCTTATACTTTTGGCGAAGAAGCTTTATGTAATATTTCTCCGTATTCGAAGCAATGACATAACAAAGTTTCATGTAGAAGGCATAATTATGATGTTGTAACCTCCGAACGTCGAGGCCTCCATTATGCCTAGGTTGAGTTAAGGTGTCCCAGCTAACGAGGGGAATGCCTCGAGTTTGATTGCTATAACTCAATATGAAATGTCAAACTAGCTTTTCAATGTCTTGACAGACTCGAAAAGGGAAGCGACAAGTTTGCATGAAGTAAGTTGGGATAACCATGAGCACGAAGTTAGCGAGGGTAACCCGTCCCGCAAAAGATAAGGTTCTAGCTTACCACCCATGGAGTTTTGATTTTATTTTATCAATAATGAAGCTATAGAATTCGCAGGTGGCTCGCTTGTGTATCACTGATATTCCAAGATAAACACCCAAGTTAGGGACTTGCTTGATGCCGAGATGAGAACAGACTGCATTTGCTGATTCTATGCTTGTATTGGGCGAGAAGTACACATGTGATTTGAGCTTGTTGACTTTGTGGCCCGAGTAGCGACCAAATTCCTCTAGGATATTGTTAATTAGAATTGCTTGTACTGCAGTTGCTTTGGCATACAATACTAAGTCATCTGCAAAGAATAAGTGTGTGATAGGAAGACCTCCACGTATTAGTTTAAATGGTTTCCAAGCGCCTTCCTCGGAAGCAAGGTGTATACGATGACCAAGCCTTTCCATGGTAAGAATAAAAAGGTAAGGAGAGATTGGGTTTCCTTGCTGAACTCTGTATTACGGTTTAAAATCATTGCTAAGGCCTCCATTAAATTGAACCTGCATAGAAGAAGATGAAATACAATGTAAGATAAGTCACGTAATTATCGGTGAAAAGCCTGCTTCATAAAGTGTATCGGCTATAAAGTCCCAGCGAAGACGATCAAAAGCTTTTTCCAAGTCCACCTTTATCGCCATCCAACCTTCTTTGTCCTTCTTGGATTTCATGAAGTGAATAACCTCCTGATTAATAATAATATTCTTCGAGATGCTACGGCCTTTATGAAGCTGGTTTGGTTAGGCACGACAAGTCGAGGCATAATTTGTTGGAGTCGCCTGACAATGATCTTAGTGACCAACTTATATAAGACCGTACAAAGGCTAATAGGTCGGAAGTCCTTAAAGCTAGAGGGACTTGGTATTTTGGGGATAAGGGCAAGAATTATTTTGTTTAATAGATGATCAATATTATTACCACTGAAAATGCTTTGGATCATAGAGGAAACCGAAGTGCCAACAATGTCCCAATGCTTCTGATAGAAGTGTGCATGCAATCCATCTGCTCCTGGAGATTTGAGTGGAGCCATGTCGAATAGCACCTACTTTATTTCCATTGGATTTGGCAGAATTTCTAAATTTTGCACTAATTCAGAAGGTAGAGTTGGAAAACACCCCGAAATAAGATAAGTGTCGTGCACCTCCTCTTAAAGTGAAAACAATTTCTGGAAGTATGAGCTGGCTTCTTGCCGAAGAATATTAATGTCCGAGCACCAATCTTCAGTGGAAATTTGAAGAGAATAAATTATGTTAGTCCTCCTGTTTATAATAGGTTTTTTATGAAAACAAGTTGTGTTCCTGTCGCCAAACGATATCCAATCTGAGCGAGATTTTTACTTCCATAAGAGCTCCTATTGATCAAGGATTAATTCAAGTTTAGCTTGAAATTTAGTCTCAAGTTGCGAGAGATAAGCACGGTGTTTTTTTATCAAGATATCGTTGGATGCCCCTTAGTCACCCCATAACACTGCGCTTACGATGAGAAAGCTGCCCAAAAGTGTAGTGATTCTAATTTTTTACAACGTTACTGAATTTAGAGATAACACATGTAATTGGGAGTGAAGGGTCCCAATTATCAAGCACAAGTTTATGGAAATCTTTATGGAGAGTTCATCCAGCAAAGTATCGAAATTGACCATGATATCGCTTATTAGTGTTTTTGCCAATAGAAAGTAAGAGAGGTCTATGGTCAGACTTCATTATGAGGAGATGGTAGACCAATGTATCGGGATATACATCAAGCCATTTATCATTGCAAAAATATCGGTCGAGGCGAACATCACAAGGTCCTCTATACCAAGTGAAGTCGGGGCCTTGATATCCAAGATCATTAAGACTTGAATCAAAGACAACATCACTGAAGTCTTGATCCGAGGATGGGATGTTAACAGCCTTTTCGATCATTTGGAGACAACGCGACATTGAAATTGCCTAAGACCACCCAAGGCTCGTTAATATGATTTGAGAGCAATTGAAGGTACGACCAAAGAGCTCTCCTTTTAGCAGGGTTTGGACTTGCGTAGACAAAGGTAGCAAGAGCGGAATAGTTATTGGACTTACAGTGGATCCTACAGTGGACAAATTGAAAATGACTGAATATAACATCAACTTGAATATGATCATACCAACATATCCAAATGCCTCCAGAAAAACCATCAGCTTCTACTCTAAAAGAGTTCAGAGTTTTGAGTTGAGCAATAGCATTATCAGCAGTATGACTACTTATACGGGTTTCAACGAATCCTACAACATCCGGTGAATGGTCTCATATATATTACTGAGCAATGCGATTGAAATTCCGGTGGCCACAGCCTTGAGCGTTCCACATAAATATGTTGAGATACATAAGTAAAAGGGAGTGTGAAGGCAGGAGAGCCCATTATTCCATCACAGTCCCGGGGCCTTTGCTAGTTGCAGGAGGAACTAGAGTTTCGGTTGGGATGCGGGGATTATCTCCATCTATTAGCTTTACAACGTGATGCTTGTTTGAGTCAAGGTTCTCAGCCGAGTTCAATCGTGGAAAATTGGAGGAAGAAGCTCTATTAACTGCATTATGTGGTCATTGCATGGGGTTTTTAATTAATGCATGCAATTTGGCGGGTTTACCTCCGAGGTGAGTTTGCTTCTTGGGGGCGTAAAGGACAGTTGGTGCTTTTTTTGGATTTGTTGGAGCCTTATACATTGATTTGTTTTTATCTGTAGGAATACTCTTTGGTTCAGTCAATGAGTTAATTTCAGGGTTTGACGGCGATGCTAAAGATGATACCGTGGGTTCCGCTTCAATCACCCCAGATTTTAAGCGATTTTCCTGATTATATGGGATAGCTTCAAAAACGGGATTTGATTGTGCTATGATGGGGCTGGAATCATGGACCGGTTGTTTTAAAGAATTAACATTCCTAGAATTATGTTTTTTTTCCTTTCCATGAGCATCAATGACCCGAAAGCTTCATCCAAGACTGAGTTTTCTGAAGTCGGAAGTTGCGATGGAGGAACCTCAGTCGTTGGTTGAACATCTCTCTGTACTGGTATCTGCAGACAAATGTCTTTATGGTGACCGTATATGCCACAATGGAAGCAAACAGTGGGAAATGATTCGTACTCTATAATTTGAAGGCGACCATTGATGAGGAGTTTGGATACCAAAGGTCGATGAAGATTGAGACTAACGGCTAGGCGTGCAAAATGCCCCTACAACCATTATCCATTTAGAAATCAATTTTAATCACAGAGCCAACCTGGTTTCCAATAGCTTCAATGAAACTCCTTTTGTAGAGAGTTACTGGGAGACCCGATAATCGAATCCATGCCATGAGGCGGTTAGGATAATCTTTGTTCGGTTGAAAGTCAATAGACCATGGCTCAACTGTTAAGTAATGCCCAAAAATGGTCCAGGATCCTTCTGTGAGCACCTTTAAATAGTCACCATGGTCGTTGAACTTCACAAAAAAGTAACTATTCTCAATATCGATAAGTTTGAGAGGGTAAGAAGGCTTTCAGATACCGTATATGCGATTGTGCAAGGTATTATAACCCACTCTTCGGCCAAGAACTTTAACTACGAGTGTTAAATCCATGCTTTTAACAGCAAGAGATTTAACTCGTTCCGAAAAATCTATGGTTGGAATTCCGTTAAAGGAGCCAAGAGTGATATCCTCTTCAAGTAGTTCGATGTCATCATCATCTAGATCAATGGTTTTAGAATCTGGTTGAGCAGCAGTGAACTTTGTCATAACCTCCTTGTAAGAGATAGTAGGTGAGGAGCCGTCGCACTCCATCAGTGAAGAGGCACCATCGCTTACTATGGCGGAAGGATCAGACGAGTCTTCATCTCTTCGTCTTTGTTTTTTGGGGAGTCTGGTGTCGGTGCTGGAAACTTCAGAGGGTTTCATATTTCCTACTGATATATTTTAATATTTTCGATCGTATTCATTTTTATTATTTTAGCCTTAAATTATTATGTTGTACCACAAAATTACCATACTTTATGTTTATGGCAACAACCATTCCAATGTCAACCTACTCGACCTTTATCATTCATTATTTTTATAAAAGAAAATCAGTGAATCAGATGTTAACATATAATAAAAAAATATTTATTTATAAATAAAAATAAAAATTTAACTAGTTCAATATAAAATTTATTTATTTATCTACAAATAAAAATAAAATTTTAATTAATTTCATATATATATAGTTTTCTTAAGTTTTCATTTTCATCATGGTCACTTTTCATAATAAAAAAATAATTTAAAGACTACCAACAACCGATTAATAGTAAAGAGATTAGATTTTAGAATAGTTCCAGTGATGCATTTCCATTGATTTTACGGGTTTATATACACAATTCAACCTTAGAAATTTGCTCCAAAAACTGATGTTATGACAAACTTAAACATATTTTTAAGAAAAACAGATTACAATAAATCAGTAATATTAAACAAAAAGAATCCTTTTAAAACATAGACATTAGTGTTACGTATTCTTATCAAGTGGTGAGATGAGATACTAAATTCCTTAAATAAGATTAAGAGTTTGAACCCTGTCGTTTGTGATTAGTCGATCTGGATCTGGAGGTCTTATGTTCAAGTAATTGCGTTTGCACGGTGTGTGCATTGTTAATTGGTGAAGAAAATTCTCAACATATACACTCTATCCTAGATTATTCAAAAAAATATGAGTCTAAAATTTTAATACTTACTTTAAAAAAAATAATAAGTATATATGTGTGTGTGTATATATATATATATATATATATTTAAAATTATTTTCTATAATTTTTCAAAATAATAGGATATATTTATTCTTCTAAAGGTTTTTTTATTAATTCTAAAGGGCTTAATACATTCATGACTCACTCCTTGGTGGATAGATAGGGGTTACTATATAAAACCCCCTATAAATGATTTTTTGAAGAGTATCATCCTTAGAAGATTTGTCAAAAAAAATACCCCTAAACTACACATGCATGACTAACTCACGTCCTACGAAACACGAGGACAAGTCTCGCTTTTTACAGGATGCGAGGTACTTTCAACGTGGACGTACTTTTCAAAGAACACAAAATAATATGGTTTTAAATACCTCGCATTATGCAGAACACGAAGTTCCCGAGATATTGAACAATCCCGAGAAATTTATCGCGAATAGCATTCAACATATCTCGTGTTTTCTAAAGAGCGAGGTATTTAGTTTTCCAGCCCAAATCACAAGTGTTTATAAGCATGTTCGGGGGGCATATTCGGGTATTTAATCTCAAAATTTTCATAATTTATAAGATTAGTAGTGGAGTATTATAATTTATCTTTTAGTTGAGGCCATTATCAAGACATACTTGTGTTTTCCAAAGAGCGAGGTATTTAGTTTTCCATCCCAAATCATAAGTGCTTACAGGCATGTTCGGGGGGCATATTCGGGTATTTAATATCATATTTTTCATAATTTATAATATTAGAGGCGTAATATTAGAAATTTTCTTTTAGTTGAGGCCATTATCAAGACATATTAGATATTGTAAGGGGTTAAAATTACGTTGAAAAAGGTTTCAAAGCTTGTTTTGTGCAAGAATAATAAGATGCAAAATCGTGTTTAAAACAAATCCAAAGCTTGGTTTTGTGCATGCAGAACAAGCTAAAATGGCTTGATAGATATGGCTACTATAAGCACATATGAGACATTTTAAACGGTGTAACAATCACGTTGAAAATGGTTCGAAACAAGATTGGTTTTGAAAAGTAACAAATATATTTTGTTAATACAATGAAAAAACACAATAAGTTTGATGGAACGAGGATGCCACCAGATGAAGATGCATTCATAGAAATGATAAGTTCCTCGAGAAGGTCGAATTTTGATGGAATGAGAAGTTTCCCAAGAAGCCCTCCGTGCAAAATCCAAGTAAAAAATATGCACAAAACGAATAAAGGTGTACCATTTGCAAATCCATGTCACGAGCGATAAGTAGATGATGCCACCAGAAGAAGATACATTCTTAGAAACTTGTGGATTTGATGGAGAGTGAATCGGGAATAAAAACAAAATTCAGAAGCCATGCCCACCACTGTCAGATAAGCATCACGAGTGATAATTCAAGGATATCTCCAGAAAAGGATGCCTTCTTAGAAATGATTAGTTTCCCAAGAAAGTCAATTTACTCATGTTTAATCGACTTTAAAAAATACCATATGAAATAAAAGTTGCAGAGGAGGCCATCCGAAGAGGATGTCTTTCATAAACATTGTTGGTTTGATAAAAAATATATGGTTTTGATAAAACAAGCATTTTATCAAGAAAGTCATGTTTTTTATAAAAGGCATCATCTTCGGATGGCAAAACTTATAGCACTAATATTGGCATAAGGATGTCTAAATTGTGTGCTAAGCCATGCCACCAGAAGAATAGCCTCTTATAAGTAGATACCATGTGTTAAAATTTACAATATTAGCTAAATGGGAGGCTATTTATAGGTACAAATCTCGCGGTATGTAAAACACAAGTTTGGCGGAGATTCCCGACGTGGCAGCATCATTTGATTTGACATGGCAAGTTTCGCATTCTAAAAGGTGCGATATTTGGAGAAAATGTATATATATAAACAAGACTCGGTGTCCATTTTAGATGAAATATCTTTGCAAAACAAATATTAATGGCTTCTTTTTCTGCAACTGTGTTCCATTCTGAAACTTATTTCTACACATTCTTCAATACCAAGATTAAGAAATATGAGTTATATGATTTGATTTCAACAGAGCTTAAAAAATCTACAACACGGCAGATTTCTTTGTTCCAAGCTAAAGTTCCAGTTGATAAGTCGGCCCTAAAGCACATTATATGTTGACCTTATCAAATGCAAGCAACCTTCGGAAGATGTTTAAGGCATACACACGTGTTGGTGGTATAAAAGAAAATCAGTGAATCAGATGTTAACATATAATAAAAAAATATTTATTTATAAATAAAAATAAAAATTTAATTAGTTCAATATATAATTTATTTATTTATATACAAATAAAAATAAAATTTATTTATTAGTAAAGAGATTAGATTTTAGAATAGTTCCAGTGATGTATTTCCATTGATTTACACGGGTTTATATACACAATTCAACCTTAGAATTTTGCTCGAAAAACTGATGTTATAACAAACTTAATCTTATTTTTAAGGAAAACATATTACAATAAATCAGTAATATTAAACAAAAAGAATCTTTTCAAAATAGAGACATTAGAGTTGCGTATTCTTATCAAGTAGTGAGATGATATACTAAATTCCTTAAATAAGATTACGAGTTTGAACCCTGTCGTTTGTGATTAGTCGATTTGGATATGGAGGTCTTATGTTCGAGTAACTACGTTTGCAGGGTGTGTGTATTGTTAATCGGTGAAGAAAATTCTGAACATATACACTCTATCCTAGTTTATTAAAAAAATATATACGAGTCTAAAATTTTAATAAGTAATTTTTTAAAAAAATAATAAGTATATATATATATATATTTATTTATTTAAAATTATTTTCTATAATTTTTCAAAATAATAGGATATACTTTTTCTTCTAAAGGGTTTTTTTTATTGATTCTAAAGGGCTTAATACATTCATGATTCACCCTTTGGTGGATAGATAGGGGTTATTTTATAAAACCCCCCATAATGTTTTTTTTGAAGAGTACCACCCTTAGTAGATTTGTATAGACAATACCTTAAACTGCATATGTATGACTAACTCGCATCCTACAAAACGCGAGGACAAATCTCACTTTTTACAGGATGCTACGTACGTCTAACGTGGATGCACTTTTCAAAGAACACAATTTAATATGAGTTTTAAATACCTCGCGTTACGCAAAACACGAAGTTCCCTAGATATTGAACAGTCCAGAGAAATTTATCACCAATAGTATTCAACATACCTCGTGTTTTCCAAATAGCGAGGTATTTAGTTTTCCACCCCAAATCACAAGTGCTTATAGGCATGTTCCGGGGCATATTCGGGTATTTAATCTCAAAATTTTCATAATTTATAAGATTAGAGGCGGAGTATTATAATTTATCTTTTAGTTGAGGCCATTATCAAGACATACTCGCGTTTTCCAAAGAGCGAGGTATTTAGTTTTCCATCCCAAATCACAAGAGCTTATAAGCATGTTCAGGGGGCATATTCGGGTATTTAATATAAGAATTTTCATAATTTATAAGATTAGAGGTGTAATATTAGAATTTGTCTTTTAGTTGAGGCTATTAACAAGACATACGAGATATTGTAAGCGAGTTAAAATTACGTTGAAAATGGTTCCAAAGCTTGTTTTGTGCAAGAATAATAAGATGCAAAATAGTGTTTAAAACAAATCCAAAGCTTGGTTTTGTGCATGCAGAAAGCTAAAATGGCTTGATAGACATGGCTACTATCAGTACATACGAGACATTTTAAGCGGTGTAACAATCACATTGAAAATGGTTCGAAACAAGACTGGTTTTGTTGAAAAGTAACAAATATATTTTGTTAATTACAAAAGTAATACAATGAAAAAAACAATAAGTTTGATGGAACAAGGATGCCACCAGAAGAAGATGTTTTCTTAGAAATGATAAGTTCTCTAAGAAGGTCGAGTTTTGATGGAATGAGAAGTTTCCCGAGAATCCCTCCGTGCAAAACGCAAGTAAAAAAGATGCAGAAGACGAGTTGAGGTGTGCCATTTGCAAATCCACGTCACGAGAGATAAGTAGATGATGCCACCAGAAGAAGATACATTTTTAGAAACTTGTGGATTTGAAGGAGAGTGAATTGGGCATAAAAATGAAATTCAGAAGTCATGCTCACCACTGTCAGATAAGCATCGTGAGTGATAAGTCAATGATACCTCCAGAAGAGGATGCCTTCTTAGAAACGATTAGTTTCCCAAGAAAGTCAGGTTACTCATGTTTAATCGACTTTAAAAAAATCGTATGAAATAAAAATTGCAGAGGAGGCCACCCGAAGAGGATGTCTTTCATAAACATTGTTGGTTTGATAAAAAATATGGTTTTGATAAAACAAGCATTTTATCAAGAACGTAATGTCTTTTATAAAAGACATCCTTTTCAGATGTCATAACTTATAACACCAATATTGGTATAAAGATGTCTAAATTTCGTGCTAAGTTGTGCCACCAGAAGAATAGCCTTTTATATGTAGATATCATGTGTTAAAATTTACAATATCAGCAGAATGGAAGGTTATTTATAGGTACAAATCTCGTGGTGTGTAAAACACAAGTTTGACAAAGATTCCCGACATGGCAGCATCATTTGATTTGACAAGGAAAGTCTCTCATTCTAAAAGTGCGAGATTTGGAGAATATATATATATATATAAACAAGACCCGGTGTCCATTTTGGATGAAATATCTTTGCAAAACAAATATTAATGGCTTCTTTTTCTGCATCTGTGTTCCATTCTGGAACTTATTTCTACAATTTCTTCAATGCCAAGATTAAGAAATATGAGTTATATGATTTGATTTCAACAGAGCTTAAAAAATCTACAACACGAAAGATTTCTTTGTTCCAAGATAAAGTTTTAGTTGATAAGTCTGACTCTGAAGCACATTACATGTTGACCTTATCAAATGTAAGCAACATTCGGAAGATGTTTAAGGCTTACACACGTGTTGGTGGTATGAACATTGAGTTGCATGTAACATTTGATGAAGAAACCATATTTAGCGAGTAACGCAGAAGTAACTCTATTATCACAAGACCATGAGGATGAAGAGATAGTTCTGCTACGTTATGTCTGTGAACATCAGGGGAAAATGCTTTAAACAACTCGTGTAGTTCGTTTTTTATTATGTTTTTAAATTAGTATTAAAATAATTTTAGTAACTATGATGATTCCCAAGTTATTTATACATCAAACCGAACAATTAATTATCATATTGTTCAAGGATAACTTAAACAAATTAATAATTTAAACTTAATTTATAATTTAAACAAATTTTAAAAAAGTAGAACATTATGTTCGAATATTATTTTAAACAAAAAGTAAACAGAGTTTGATTAAGTAAAAAAAAAGAAAAAAGAAAATGGAGTTCGATTAACTAAAAAAAGAAAAGAAAATGGAGTTCGATTAACTAAAAAATTACAAATTTAAACAACTAATTATGTATATGTCCACCCATACCGCACCATGGTGGACGACGAGTCCGACGAAGATTCCTATGAATCAATCTATATTCGGGGCATCATCATCATCATCAACATCATCACCATCACCACTACCACCCTCATCTACATGTCCATTACCACCATTGCTACTAGGACCAAGACCGGTGTAGAACATGCTCTGTGGCGGTGTCTACTAAACACTGCCAGATCTGAAGTCTGCTACCAATGGTCAAACAAATGAACACGGACGTGACAGATAATATGGTTCAACTGGTGCAGGAGGGCAATGAGAATAGACAACGACCGCCAGATAGGAACAAAATACATCGACAAAAAAAACTTTTTGTCGGAGTCGTTATATGATGAAATATTGACTGAGTCGAGTGGGTGAATGTAAGTGTCGTCAGCGGTATTTGATGCTCTACAAGTGTCTTTATCGTTACCGATGATGAGGCTTGAGCGTGTTTTCATCTACTCCAGCTTGATTATCCTCTTGCACCATGATGCGTCGGGGACATTGCATTGATGAACGATTTAGGGGAGGCCGATAAATTTCTCATGCTCGCTTCTACTTGTTTAGTATATGCGACTTTCCATTTTCTTCGCACTACATCATGTTATCATTTGAAACAGAGTAGCCGAAGATAGGTTTAGAAACGACCTGCCTATGTAATATTATCATCCACTACAACAATCAATCCGCATGATGCATCTTTTAATTAACATATGTCTTCCACGATCACGTTAGGCGATGCAAGGCACCCAAGTCTTGTGGTGGTGGAAGAATTGTTTGGACAGGTTTAATTACCGTAGTACACGATCAGCAGAATGCCACTCGATAGTCTCATAGGCTATCAACGAGACCACCGACATCCAAACGTGTGAACTGAGACCTATTTGAATCAGTAAAAGATATAATAGCATTGTCATTGTACGACGTCCACACGTACTACACAAATATTTTTATACTAAGTTAGATAATCTCGAATCAAAAATTGATATTTAATTTACAAAAAAATTATAAAATCGATTACCTTGTGTGTCATCTTATCGATCAACAATATAAAATCACACAGAGTTTTTGGTAGGCGAGTGTAAGTTAGTCTGGCAATCCACCTATTATTCATATAATGAAATAAAATTATTTGTAAAACTCAAAATCACGTATAGTAATTTAAATATATAAACATAACTTATTTTTAATTACCTCTAAAGTAGTGGAAATTCAAATAGGGTCAGTTGTGTAGGAATCGACTGTAAAAATGACATTTGAAACTAAGCCTATGATTGCAACAACACCAAACAACCTCCAATTGCTTGTTTGTTCGGATGGACAACTTTACATAGCTCCCATAATAAAAAGGCTAACGTTGTCGATCCCCAACTCTTATTTTTAGCGTCCTGCAAAATGTGTAGATGATACAACCACGTCCGATGTACTTTTTTTTGGGATTTATCAGGCATCAAGATCTCCAATAACTTGTAAAATATGAGCACGAGCAAATTGTTGCAAAAAATAGTGCGAATAAATTAAAAATTTACCGTAAAAATTACATTAACATAAACTAAAATAAAATTTTAATATTAGAAATAAATAAACATAGATTTCAACAATTACTTGTTTAATTTTAGGAGCAGCATCGGTGGGTAGCCTCGAAAAATTATCGTCTAAAAATTTTATATAGATATTTCCTTCATCAAAACCATCATCTATCGGAGTAAGTCAGAGCAGTTCCTCACACAAGCCTTTCCAGTGCCTATGGGCAATATCGATAATAGGATTTCTATCAACAGGTAGCCCAAGATGAAATGCGACATCTTCAAGGGTAATAGTTGCCTCCCTACAAGGAAAATGAAAAGTGTAAGTCTTTGGTCTCCACCGTTCTAGCAACGTGTTTATCAATGGAGGATGCAACTTCATACCACCAATTACAGTGCTAACGTAACCAAAATCGACTTATAAATATGGAATAATATCGGCATAAGGGCTAAAAAACAGTTGATATAACATACCAACGAACGTCCGTATCCCTTCAAATAAATAAATAAATAATTCAAAATAAATTATTACATAAATAAATAAATTATTTGAAATAAATAAATAATTAAAAGTAAATAAATAAATAAAAATTACCTCCAAATTTATCCTCCAATAATAACATACATGCCTACGATCAACCCTCAGTAATCCCACCATAATAACATCAGAGAGAAAATATGTGTGTAAGAGATTTTTTTTTAATAATGGTGTGAGAATTTTGGGTGGAGTCCTATTTATAGCCGCCCTCGCATCGCTCCCGAAGCGAGATTAATGGTTCATCACGTTATATAAAGCATGAGGTACAAGTATCTTTTCAAATTTCAAATCTTCTGCGAACGCAATATTTTCTCAATATCTCGTGAACCTTGAGTTATGAGTAACGCGAGGTATTTAATAACTATATTAAATTGTGTTCTCTAAAAAGTGCGTCCACGTTAGACGTACCTCGTGTCTTGTAAAAAGCGAGACATGTCCTTGTGTTTCGTAGGACGTGAGTTAGGCCTACGTGTATAGTTTGGGAGATATTTTTCTAATAAATATGCTAAGGGGGTAATATTCAAAAAATAATTTATGAGGTTTTTATAGGCTTAATATACAAAAGGTGTCCAACGTATGTCATTGGTTACAGTTTAGTGCCTAACGTTTATTTTGTTTCATTTTGGTGCCTAACGTTTCATTCCATAACTCAAATTGGGTCAGGCTGTGACGGACTGTTAAGTTTGGTAGTTAAGTGACACGTGTCACAACCTGATAATTTTAAAAATTTTATTTAAAAATTAAAAATTATATATATATATATATATATATATTTATTAAAAAGAAAAAACAAATTTTGAAATAAACCCAAAACTTTAAAAACCTTCATTTCAACCCCTAAACCCATACCGTCCACCACCTTTTATCGTCGATGAAGCTCCACCCGACCTCCCCTCCCCTCGATGGCCAAAACCCCTATGAAATCGTACCGATTGACGGTCGACCGATGACAAATCAATATTTTATACCCCGAACCCAAGGATGAAAATCGTGATCCCACGTGATTCCGACGACCGATCGACTATTGATCAATCATGATTTCATAGGGTTTTGGTTGTCGAGGGTAGGGGAGGTCGGGTGGAGCTTCCTTAATGGCAAAAGGTAGAGGCGGCATAGGTTTAGGGGTTGAAATGAAGGTTTTCAAAGTTTTCGGTTTATTTCAAAATTTTGTTTTCTTTATATATATATAATTTTAAATTTTAATTTTAAATAAAATTTTAAAATTATTAGGTTATGATACATGTCACTTAACAACCAAACTTAACGGTCCATCGCAACCTGACCCAATTTGAGTTACGAAATGAAATATTAAGCACCAAATTGGAATAAAATAAACTTTAGGCACTAAACCGGAATCAAAGATATACGTTAGACACCTTTTGTATATTTAAGCCTTTTTTATATAAGAATGTCGGATAGATGCTGGGTCACTTTCTCGTAAGTTCAAGCCTAGGGTGTTTAATAGACTTAACCCCTGGGTGGATAGATACTGGGTCACTTTCTTACAAGCCTAGGGTGTATCTGTTTGATTATTGCATTTGCTTGTATATAAATCATTAGTTCATATTTCAACTTACTTGCATAATTTCGGGGATCCCTACCTTCGTTTTAATTTTATACTAAATTTAAAAATTATTTCTTTTAATTGACAAAAAAAATATCAAGATCTTCATACTTTAAGAAAAAAAGAAAGCTACCCTTGAATTATTTTCACCTAATATGACAATTCAATTCAGAAAACAAACATAATTTAATTCTTTAATCAACATTTTTCGTCATTAACCGTTGTGGTGATGATGTAGTAATACACAATATTGAAGTGATAATTCACGCGCTGACGTGACGATCTACAATAACTATTGACGTGGAGGATGATATGATAAATGAACTAAATTAATTTATTAATCTTGATCAATGGCCATTGGTTTTTCTAAAAAGTTAAAGCGCTTAATTTTAAAAATAAAAATTATATTAGATGTTAAATTTAAAATATAAAAGTATTTAAATATTCAAATAACCAATAAAAAAACACTTAATTAAATTATTAAAAAATAAATATATATTTTAAAAATACTAAAAAATATTAATTTTTTTAAAAAAATTAAATATATATCGTAAGTTATAAATGATAAATTACAAATTGTTAAAAATTTAAAATAATTTTAAAGCATATATCATATATAATATATAGTCATATCATCAATACTTATACAAAATACTTTGCCTTGATTAGTCGAAACTTACAAATTTTGTATCAAAATATTAAAAAATATTGTAAGTTACTCACATCAATAAAAAAAATAGTTATATTTTCTATCTATATTTTAATACAAAATTTATAAATCTTAACTAATTAAGTCAGAATATTTTGTATAAGTGTTAATGATAATTTGACATGACTATATATTACATGAATACATTATGCATTTATAAATAATATATGTTTTTATGAAATATATTTAATTTTTGTTAGAAAAAATTAAATAGTATTTTTACTATTTTTATAATATATATTTAAATTTTTGAATAATTTAATTTTTATTTTTAGAATTCTTATATTTATTTTTTTGAATATCTAAATATTTTTATATTTTAAAATTTAAATTTAAGATATTTTTTAATTTTTTAAAAGAATTAAATAAGTGTATGAACCTTTTTAAAAAAATAACTGCAACGTCAGCAACCACCATTGACTGTCACATCAACATCATAAATTGTTACATCAGCAACATGAATTGTTACATCAGCACTATAACGGTCAATAACGAAAAACGTTGGTAAAATGATCATATTGGATTTGTTTTTCTATGTTAAAGAGTCGTATTGGGTGAAAAAATCATTCGAGAGCCACATTGATTTTTTTCAAAAGTACAGGGACATCTGTTGCCTTTTTACCATTTTAATTTTTAATTTGTTATATTTTTTAATGAAACATACATTAGATTCGTCATAAAGTTAAAAAGAAGTGAATTGAAAATTGTGACTTCTAATAGTCATTAACAGCGACAATCAGCGATGATTAGTGATAACAATCAATGATTATTGGTGTCAAGAAGAGTGGCGGCAAACGACATGAACTTTGACTGAATTTAAGGATCAAAATGATATTTTATGTAAAATTTAAAGTTAAATTAGTATTATGTCAAAAATTTAAGAGTCAAATTAAAATTTAATCATTTATACTAACGTATCACATTAGCAAAATAACAAAAAAGTTAATAACTCAATGCTTAAAATAAGACTGATCAAATATATAAAATTGATCAAATTTTTTTTTTTAAAAAATTAATGATCAAAATCAAACAAACAAAAAAACATAAAAGGCCACCAACATCATTTACCCTTCTTTAAATTGAATTATCATTTTATAATATTTTTTAAATGTTTTTAGTCGAACAGATTATTTGCAATTTTTATTAATTTTTTTTAATATAAATAATTCGGAGATTTTTTTTTGCTATCGTATGTAAATTATTTGTAATTTAATATTTATTTGGATTTTCATTTCCTTATAGGGAAAAACTTGGGTTTGTTTCGTTATCAGCGTTCCTCTTTGCATACCAGGGACCCTGAAGTTCGTAAATTACAATACTTTCTACTCCGTTTCACTGGAACAGCCCACTGGGCGTCTTTTAGCTACAAACACTGCGCAACACAACACTACAATCACACAAGGATTTAAGGAGGGTTTAAGGCGGCTACTGCTACTTTCCTTCATCCATGAATTCATTTTCCTCCTCTCCTAACATTCTTTTACCACACTTATTTTCGATTGTATTAACACCTGTCCCATCCCAAACCCACACAAGGTTTCTTTCTTAGTACTTTGATGTCCATCTCCAAAACCCCATTAATTTATTCTAATCTTATAGACAAACTCGATCACTCTTTTCCCTTTCATTTCAATAAACCCACAACTCTGTACCAAAACCCTCCGAGTTTCCAGAATTATGTGGAGAAACATAGCTAAGCACGCCATTTCAAGAACCCGTTGTTCTCAATCGTTTCCTGCAACTTATAGCTTTCTGGGTGTTCCACAGGATTCGTTTTTTCCCGAGAAATTAAAGTTTGGGTCTTTTTGCTCCAACTCAGGGTTTTATTATATGGGTGGTAGAAGAAAGGTTTTAGGTAACGAGATTGGGTGCAGACTCAGAGGATTATGCCCAAATGGATTTGCTAGTGTTGCCGAGGCGGTTTCATCGACTGATGTTGAAGAGGACGTCTCTGTTGTGGAAGAAATCAACGAGTTGTTGTATGAAATGAAGAAAGAGCGTAGGAAAGAGAATATAAATAGGCGTCGAATTCAACACATAACGGAGACTGGAACGGGGGAAAAGAAATACCGGATGTTAAAGAGCAGGCAAGTGAAGATTGAGACTGAGGCGTGGGAATTAGCTGCAAATGAGTATAGGGAACTTTTGGCGGATATGTGTGAGCATAAATTGGCACCCAATTTGCCATATATGAAGTCTTTGTTTCTTGGTTGGTTCGAGCCTTTTCGTGATGCTATCATTAAGGAGCAAGAGTTGTATAGGTCGGGGAAACTTAGGGCGGCCAATGCTGCTTACTTGGAACAGTTGCCAGCTGATATGACGGCAATCATCACAATGCACAAGTTGATGGGGCTGCTGATGACTGGAGGGGAACATGGCTGTGCTAGGGTTGTGCAGGCGGCTTGCCTGATTGGTGATGCCATTGAGCAGGAGGTGGGTGAAATTGGTTGCTACTTTTCTCTCTATTTGTTCTCATATGTTATGCTATTTGGTTTTACTTGAAAACTATTTGGTTGATGGAAAGCCTATTGTTTCTTGTGTTAAGAAATGTTTCATCTGATGTTTAGTTGAACAAATTCATGTGTTGATTTTTTTTTATTTCCTGTCGAATCTTAGAGGTATTGACAATAGAAAGCAAAATTCATAAAGACGTAATAGACACTGAGAGAAGAAGTAGAATCCAAAATGTATTTTTTTTCATTGAACCATGAGTTGTTAGAATGACAAACCTTAATCTGAAAGGATTCTGACGACTTGAACAATAGTTCAGTTATAATTGTGAAAGAAACTTAATTATTGTGGTGTTGCAAGCAATTGGCTTTTAAAATTTTCTCTCTCTCTCTCTCTCTCTCCAAACAGAAGGGGTGCTGATATTGTGTTTGTTTAAATTTGTATCATTTGGCATGGTTTTAGATGTTGGTTTATTTTGAGTTTGAAGTCTACCTGTTCTCTCGTCTGATATATATTGACAATTTATTTTTGCAATTTGTGATAGCCTAAGTTTTTGGGGGTTATTCGACATTTTATAACCTGGGCAAGTTTCTATCAGTCAAATATACCATTAACTTTTTTCTCTCTTTTAATTTCTTTTATTATCCATTATATAGATAAGCCAATTAGACATACCAAACTAAGATCCTGCAGTTCTTTTTTTATATATAAAAAATGGGATATTCTGTGTTGATGCATTGTATCTTTTCGCATGACTTTCAATTCATTGAATTATTTTCCTTATCAGATATGATTTCATTTCTTATTCTCTCTCTCTCTCTCATTTCCTGGTTACCACAAGTTTTACGTGCCTTGGACTCCAACACTGCATTTGTCTGTGGTATTTTTTTCTTTTCTTTATTTTCATCTTTTACTTGCATGACACTAGATGATGTTGTATTCCTTGGACCTGCTTCTCTTAATCCAGGCCAACCCCTTGTTTTTCCCCTTGAAACCCAACATTAATTCGTAAGCCTTTCTGTCACGGTTAGGTTAGAATACACAATTTCTTGGAGAAAGCAAAGAAAAAAAAGGTTGATGAAGATGAAGGAAATGAATCCGGTGCTGCAATTATGGAACAAGAGAGGCTAAGGAAAAAGGTGACCAATTTGATAAGGAAGCAAAAGCTATCGGCAGTGAGGCAAATAGTGAAGGGGCAGGACGACACAAAACCCTGGGGCCAGGATGCTAAGGCTAAGGTCCATTTAATTTCATGTAATAATTAATGAAACATCACTCTTCCGTTAATAGTGTGTCTTTTAAAATTGTGATCTCTGTTATTTCTCCTAGGTTGGATGCCATCTTATTGAGTTATTGATGCAAACTGCTTATATACAACCGCCAACTGATCAGTAGCTGATACTCCACCGGATATCCGCCCTGCATTTGTGCATTCTTTCAAAACTTTAGTAAAAGAAAAAAAGTAAGAACTAATTTCCATATTTTGATAGGTTAACCCTCTCTCTCTCTCTCTCTCTACTGATGGTAACTTCAGATTGATGGAATCACCTTAAATTGTTATTTTCGAGTGTTTCTTCCTGCAGGAAAACTGGCAGAAGATACGGTGTTATTGAATGTGACCCGCTAGTTCACAAAGGGCTTGAGAGAACTGTAAGTAGATGGGTTATAATCCTTTCTATGGATGATTAATTACAGTTTGTTATTTAAGTTGTTAGATCAATGTAAAATTTCTTAGGATGACTTTTAGACTAGCATCTAGAATATAGAACTTAAAACTAGAATAGAAAACATAAGGGTTAATAGTTGCCACAATTTTCTCCTTTTTATTGTTGTCTGTGTTACGGACCAAGTATAGGTGCTACCTTGATGCACAAGTTTGTTTTTCAAATATCTCACAGAAGGTGTGAAACTATTATTTAATTATTTCCTACACAGGCAAGGCACGTGGTGATTCCTTATATGCCAATGTTGGTGCCCCCAGTCAAGTGGACAGGGTATGTTGTTTTCAGTTTCATATTTTCATGGACTTCCAAGTAGGAATTTGGGGTTATCCTTTTCTTTCTCAGCATTGGATGCACCGCCTGTGTCGGAACAATTGTCCCGTCGTGTACTCATATAATAATCCTCACTACATTATTTATTCCCATCAACTGGAAATCATATTACAGGTTGTGATACTTCGAATAAGAGTATCTAACTTAAAAAAAAGTCATGAGCGCGTTAGGTAGAGAGAGAGAGAGAGCGTCTTTGGGAAAGGCCATTGCCTCCGATGAGGAATGGACTGTGTTCATTAACAATCTTAGTAAGAGGATCTCAAGGCGTGTGTTAAGGGATTTCTTTAGCTCTTATGGTCAGATTATGAGGATCTTCATTCCAAGTTTTTTAGAGAAGTCGAATTATAAGTCTTCTACTTTCGCTTTTGTTCAGTTCGCTGATGAGGAAAGTAGGAGGAAAGCAGTCCACTCTGTCAATGGGAAGTGGTTTGATGGGAGAAGAATCTTTGTAGGGGTTGCTAAGTACCAGAAGGCAAGGAGGAGGGAGGCTGCTGTTGCGAAGAGGTCGTTGGGGAGTAAGTCTGGAAAGTTTAAGACTTTTTTCCTGGGAGGAAGTCTCAGTCGTTGAAAAGCTTCAGGGATAACAGATCGTATAAGGAGGCTGTGCAGTCTGATGTCTCTTTGAGAAGAGATAATGTCTCAGGGTCTAACATGGAGAGTAGCAGAAGGAAAGATAGTGGAGTCAGGATTGGTTCGGAGATGTTTATTCCGAAAGATAATTCGGAATGGGTTAAACGTTCATTATCTGGGATAATGAAATCAGATTTTCTTTTTGAATCGTTAGCGGATGCTTTGAAGATTGAGGGTTTGGAGGTCCAGGTGTCCAGTTGGGGTTACGCATGGAGGGCTTGCATTATCACGTTCAAATCGTTTGATGTTTTCTCTTATGTTTGGGAGAATAAGAAGGATGAGCTTTCTTTGTATTTCGATTGGTTGGCTCCAGTTTTGAATGAGAAGGGAGTTCCTTTGGCGCTGTGTCAGATAGATTTATGTGGTTTGCCTCTTCTGTGCTGGAATGAAGCTTTTTTGGAAAAACTTTCTGGGTTTTGGGGAAGGTTTGTTTGATTGAAGGAAGAATCTAAGAACAGATCTGATCTTTTGTCGGCAAAAGTCTTGCTTAGGGTGGAGAGTCCTTTTGATGTACCAGATTCAACTACTGTTTGTTCATATGGTAGATCGTTTGTAGTTAAGATCGCCATGGAGTCTGTGGTGTTTCCTCCAGAGTTGCAGGGGAGGAGGAAGGAGGGAAAATTTTCAAATTTTTCAGATTCGGTGGTGGCCCGTGTACCTAGGCCGGCAACAGTTAATATTGACTCAGCAGAGAATTCTAGGACTAAAGTCTTTTCTTGGTTGAATAATGGTCAGAATTGTGGCATTATTGGAGTTAGTGGGAGACAGACCACCTCGAGTAAGTCAAAATAAATTTCTTCACATTGTGGGCTGTCAGGCTTTTTAGAAAATAGGACTTCTCTAGTGGAAAATCACGTGGGTCAGGGTATGGAAAATTCTAATTTTCCAGTTGAAAATGTCCAGCCGGAGGAAGTTGAGTCTTTGGCCTTTTCGAGGGATCTTCATTCTCCTGGGCCGGAGTTTAATCAAATTAGGATTGGTGTTCAGCCCAATTCCAGTTTAGCTTCTCCTTTGCAAGTGGCAGAGGATGCTACTGGGCACGGGAGTTTTAATTTAAGGGAGGCGGAGGATTTCTGTCATGGAGAACAGGATATCCACCAGGTTTTTGAGCAGTCTGGAGGGCAGGGAGTTTGCCATGGGGATTGTGTGCCTGAGGCTCAATCGGCGTTACGAGATGGAACCAGTGCAGGTGATATTTTGGTGGGCTCGACCTTAGATAAGGATTATGTGGCTTCTTCAGCTAATCCTGGTCAAGCTCTATGTCCTGTTTTATCAATTAACCAGAGAAGGTTTAGAGTTGCATCTTCTCTTTCGGGAAGTGTGTGCTCGGATCATGAAGTTGTGATAGATTTTTATGACAGAGTTTATAGAAGGGTGATTACTAGTATGGTCAGGGATTCTTTGGAGCAAGTCAGAGACCAGTCTCAGCCTTCTCATAATTTTGTTGAAGCGAGGATGGAAGCTGATGCTACTAGGGAGGTTTGTGACATGCTTGGAATTTCCTTTAAAGGGGGCCAACAATCTTTGGAAGATGAGATTTTCAAGATGCAGTTCAAGGGGTCTCGGAATGATTCCTGATCATTTCTTTTGGTTAGTTGGTGGTGGTTTTTGATATCTTTATCAAATTTCAAATTTAAAAATTATTACTTGGAATGTTAGGGGGCTTGGGAAAATAGAAAAAATCAGAGTTGTGGCTAGGTTGGTTTCCAGAGAAAAACCGTCCATTTTGCTTTTGCAGGAAACTAAACTTAATGTTTATCGAAGTGGTTTGAGGAGGAAGTTAGGTGCTAATTTGCTGAGAGGAAGTAGCACGATTCCTGCTGTTGGTTCTGTAGGTGGCTTGTGGTGTCTTTGGAATGAGGATTTTTTCGAGGTTATTTCAGAGCATAAACATACCAGATTTATGGCATTATCAGGGAAGTTCAAGTTGAGCAACTTTGAATGTGTTATTTTAAATGTGTATGGTCCATCAGTTGAGGCTGATAAGGATGAGTTCTTCAAGGAGTTTTTATGTTTTATGCAAAACCTGAGTCTCCCTGTATGTATTGGGGGGGGATTTTAATGCCTATTTGGTTCCTGAGGAAAAATGTGGATTTGTGCAGAATTGGCATTCTATGGAGTTGTTTAGGTCATTTGTACAAAGCTGTAATCTGTTAGACTTACCGGTTAGCAGGGGGAGTTTTACTTGGTGCAATAACAGAGAGGTTTCAACTTGGGTAAGGCTGGACAGATTTCTGTTAAGTGGCTTTTTTCTAAATCACTTCCCGGATGTAATCCAAAGTTTGCTACCTAAATCCCTCTCAGACCATAATCCAGTGGTATTAGTGGATGAATGCAAAAATTGGGGTCCTAAGCCTTTTTGTTTTTTCAACTACTTGCTTGAGGAAGAGGGGTTTTCTGGGGTGGTTGAAAATTCTTTCTTAAGTTTGAGGATGGATAACGGTTGTAGGGGGCTGCTCTCACTTCTTAAAGGAACTAAATTAGCTATTAGGAATTGGTCAGGTTCTAATCACAGGGGGAATTTAAGAGGATATCTCAGATTTGGAATCCAAAATTAACAGCATCGAGCTAAAGGTTCAGAATGGAGGGATTTCTAGGCAAGAAAGGGAGGAGCTTTGTGCTTCGAGAAAGGAGCTGTGGCACTTGCATAGGAAGGAGAGTATTTGGTCACAGAAGTCAAGAGTGAAGTGGAATATTGAGGGAGATAGAAACTCAAAATTTTTTCATTCATGTGCATTGAATAGAAAAAAATTAATCAAATTTCAGCTTTGAAGGTGGCTGGTGATGTTATTACAGACCTGATGCAGTTGAGAAGATGTATTTCAGATTATTTCAAGGCTTATTACAATGAAAAAATAGCTCTAGAGGTGGATGAAATAAATCTTAATTTTGCTAAGTTGAATCTTGTCCAAAAGATGGGTCTTGAGAGGAATTTCTCTGAACAGGAAGTGTGTGAGGCAGTTTTTCATTCGGATAGTTCCAAAGCACCGGGTCCGGATGGTTTTACGATGTGTTTTTACAAGAAATTCTGGCCAAATTTGAAGGATAAAATTATGAAATTCTTTGACGATTTTTACAATGGCAGGAATTGAGAGCATGGGGTCAATCATGCTTTTATAACTTTGATCCCTAAGACTCGTAATCCAGAAGGTATTGAAGATTACAGACCAATAAGCCTAGTTGGAAGCCCGTATAAAATTATTTCCAAAGTTTTATCTAGAAGGCTTGTTTCTGTTATCAAAGACATTGTAAGCCCAACACAGTTCGCCTTTATTCCTGGAAGGCAATTTATTGAATGTGCTTTTGTTGCTAATAAAGCTATTGATTTTTGGAGAAAAAAGGGGAGGAAAGGGGTTGTTTTTAAGGTTGATTTCCATAGAGCTTATGATTCGGTGGAATGGCCGATTTTATTGAGGTTATTGAAAGTCATGGGATTTGGAGATAAGTGGATTTCATGGATCGAACGATACATCTCATCTGCTTCTATCTCAGTTCTTCTCAATGGCTCTCCTACTGAAGAATTTCAAATGGGCAAAGGCTTAAGGCAGGGCTGCAGTTTGTCTCCCTTGTTGTTCAATATAGTAGGGGAGTTACTGAATTTAATGTTGATTAAGGCTGCGAATCGTGGGTTGTTCGAAGGGTTTAGCATTGGTGGGGTTGAAAATTCCTTCCGTCTGACTCATTTGCAATTTGCAGATGATTTAATTCTGTTCTGCAGGGATTCCCCTATGCAGATCCTGAACATTCGGAGAGTGTTGAGGATTTTCAGTCTTATGTCAGGGCTGAACATTAATCTTTCCAAGAGCAAGTTGTATGGTGTTAATTTGGAAGCTGTTACTTTAAAAGAGTAGGCTTCTGATGCAAGTTGTGGGGTGGGTGTTTTTCCTATGACTTACCTTGGTTTACCGATTGGTTCAACCAAAAATTCAGACCTGTTGTGGGAACCAGTAATCCAGAACTTTAATTCCAAGTTAGCAGGATGGAAAGCTGCAACACTATCCATGGCTGGAAGATTGGTCTTGGTGAAGGCAGTGCTATCTTCGTTGCAGATTTTCTTCCTATCTCTTTTTAGAATTCCTCCTAAGGTTAATCAAAAGCTGAACTCTTTAATGGCTAAATTTTTATGGGGGAAGGTCCAGGAAAGCGGCGTATTCATTGGGTTAATTGGGGTACGGTGTGTCACTCTATTGAGAAGGGTGGCTTGGGTGTTTTAGATTTGAGTATGATCAATAGAGTGCTACTCGGGAAATGGGTTTGGAAGTTTGCAAATGTGAAAGATTCACATTGGAAGGATATGATTTGTTGTAAACATAATATCAGTAATTCAACTCTTTCAATTAGCAAGGCTGTCACCCACAAAGATTCGTGGATTTGGAGAGGAATATTGAATAACTACGAGAAAAAGGACACAATTGGAGAGTGCTTGAGGTCAAATTCGAATTGCAAGTGGGGAATGGTAGGTCAATTGCTTTTTGGAATGATGTTTGGGTTAATAACTCAACACTGAAAATTCAATTCCCAAGGATTTTTGCTCTTTCTACTAATAAATGGGGCAATGTTGCTGATTTTGGTAGTTACGATAACAGTGATTGGGTTTGGAATATTCATTTAAGAAGGAACTTATGTGACTGGGAACTGGACCAGTGGATTTCGTTAATGTCTTTGTTAGATAATATTTATTTGATTGAATCAGCTGATGACTTTCTAGCCTGGTCAGGGAAAGGTGATGGTTTGTTCTCGGTTAAAGCATGTAGGTTGTCTCTACCTTGCAGACCTGGAGGGGATTTTCATTGGAGTAAATGGGTGTGGTCAGGACTAGTCCCTCCAAGAGTTCAAACATTTTTATGGCAGTTATCTCATCATAAAGTGGCAGTTAGAGTGGAGCTGAAAAAAAGAGGGGTTCCCTTGGATAATGTTCAGTGTCCTTTATGTCTAAAGGAGGAAGAATCAATTCAACATCTGTTCATTTCTTGTCCAGTTGCAGTGGAGCTGTGGAATGGATTTCTAAGGTTATGGGATTTATCATCAGTCTTGCCAAAAGATCCCCTATCTTTACTGTGTTCATGGTCTTATCTAATGGCATCGTCTTCTATTTGGAAGTTTATACCAGGGGTTGTTTTGTGGTCTATATGGAAGGCTAGGAACTCAGTGGTGTTCGAAAACTGGGAACTTGATTGTGCTTTACTGTTTTTCATTTCTAGATTTAGACTAGTAAAATGGTTTGTAGCTAATTTTCCTCGAGTTAAAATTCTGCCTGACTTATTGGTAGGGGATCCAACGCTTGCAGACAGAAGTGCTACTTATCCGATTAAGAAGAAGAAAGATCTATGCTGGTTGCCTCCTCCACCAGATTTTTTTAAATTCAACGTGGATGGGGCAGTAAATGTTGATGGCTTAAGAGGTGGAATTGGAGGAATTATGAAAGATTCATATGGATCTATCCTGATCACTTTTTCTACTGCTGTGGGACCTGGTCCCCCATTATTTGCTGAGTTGAAAGCAATTAAAGAAGGAATTGATTTATTTCTTTGTTCTCAATGGGCGGGGAAAGGTAGACTTGTTCTAGAGAGTGACTGCTTAAAGACAATGGAGTGGATTTCGAACCCTTCTTCGGCCCCTGTGTTTCTTAGTTTGATGGTAGGAGAAATTGGATCCTTAGTTACTGCTAAGGACAAGCTAGCTAAGGAAGGGATAGGCTGATGGTTTTTTTGATTCCTGTTGTTATTGTAGTTATGTTCTGTTTAATCAAGGAGGGTTATAGTGTAATGTGTATCTTATGTATTTTAGGGTTAGAGTGTAATGTGTATCTTATGTAATTCAGGGTTTGAGTGCATTTTGTATCTTATGTAATTCAGGTTAATTAATAAATTGAGGTCTCTTTTCCTCCTCCAATTAGTTGTCTCTTCATAAGAGCCAACTTTGAGGGAGGTTGTTATTGAGACCTCCTATTCCTATAAAAAAAAAAGTTTCATATTTTCATGTAAAGACTCAAGATTTTATTTTGATTTTCCCTTGGTTTGAGGTTTTTGATAATTTTCATTAAAGCTAGCTGTCAAGTTCTGAAAAAATACAACAAAAATTCTAAAATATATATGGTTCTGATACAGAAGGTTGATTCTCAGTTTTCTGGTTATGTATTATGCAATTGGAACTCATATACGTATTCAAAATTTGAGGTATTTAATGAGAAGTCAAATAAGATTGAGGCGGCCTGTAACCACTAACCAGAATTACAGGCTTAGGATACTGAACTAGGAGAACCAGAGGTTGCTATTCTTGCTGCTGGAGACTATCGGTTTTGGTTTTTTTTTCAGACTAGCAAATTAGAGTAAAAATCTTTGTGTTCCGGTTAAAGTCAAATGTACGAAAGATATATTCAGAGCATTTTTAAACGACAAAGTTAACAATTTTCCATCATTCCATGACAAGACTATGATTCTATGACTTGTTTCACTGGATTAAACAGAGCGCACCTCTAGCATTTTGAAAAACTGGCCATTTCTTTTTTCTAGTATTACCACCTGGGCAACCACCGTCTTTTTTCCCTTTTGTAGCTATGACAGAGGAGCATACTTGTTCTTACCTTCCTACATTATGCGTACACATGGAGCTAAACAGCAACAAGAAGCTGTCAAGAGAACCCCTAGGGACCAGCTAGAACAAGTCTTTGAGGTTTATTATTATTATTTTTAAAGAAAATAAGAACTCTAACCTTATGTTATTCTGCCATGAGATGCCAGTACCTGTCCACTGTCTCAGTTGATGGCACTTACATATTTCATTTGCTTAGCTTCTGTTTTTGCAAAAAAACTTGATTTATGTAATTAACTGCTAGGCTCTGGATACGCTTGGATATACCAAATGGAGGATAAATAAGCGGGTTCTTAGTGTTGTCGATAGAATATGGACTAGCGGAGGCCGTCTTGCTGATATGGTGGACCGCAACGATGTGAGCTACTGTATCCTTTTTATTATAGTTTCACCTCTTTTTTTGAACACTTCTTTTTAACTCTTAGCACTTTTTGGCCACTTATTGCACATTATGTTAAATTTAGTGTGGTTTTGTTTCCAGTTATATTTATTTCCTGAGATTAAGTTGAAATTGTAATCCTCAAATATTGCAGGTTCCCTTACCAGAAAAGCCGGATACTGAGGATGAAGCATTGCTTAAGAAATGGAAGTGGAAAGTCAAATCTGTGAAAAAGGAAAACAGAGAGAGGCATTCACAGCGTTGTTATATAGAGCTTAAACTTGCTGTATGTTCTCTTGACCTTTATATGCTGCTAGCATGTACAAAATCAGACTTATTCCAAACTCTTTAAGACCATGAGCAGGTATCTCGGAAAATGAAAGATGAAGAAGGTTTTTACTACCCACACAATCTAGATTTTCGAGGACGTGCATATCCCATGCACCCCTATTTGAACCATCTTGGTTCAGATCTTTGTCAGGGTGTTTTGGAGTTTGCAGAGGGTCGCCCTCTTCGAATATCTGGCTTACACTGGTTGAAAATACATCTCGCGAATCTATATGCTGGTGGGGTGGACAAACTGTCTCTTGAGGGTCGATTGGTTTTCACTGAGAATTATCTAGATGATATATTCGACTCTGCGGACAGACCACTTGAAGGAAGGCGCTGGTGGTTAAAAGCAGAAGATCCATTTCAGTGCTTAGCTGTGTGCATTGATCTCACAGAAGCTTTAAGAAGCCCCTCTCCAGAGACATTTGTTTCCCATATACCTGTGCACCAGGTTCCTTCATTTGCCCCCCCCCCCAAAAAAAAAACCATAACGCTTAGATATTTTGTCTGTATAATTATTAGCCCAGATCATTCATTAGAGGAACTAGATGAATTGAGTAGTTCATCTGTAGGTTGTCAGTATAGATATATATATGCCATTTAGACGTACATATGTTGATTGCCATACAAACATATACAAATGCAGACTTGAATAAACAGAAAAGAACAAAGTACAAACCATTTATAATTGAGCTATATGATGGAATATCAAACTGTTTCATTCACATGCCTATAGAACTGTACCTGTGGTTTTAATTATTTTCCAGGTTTCTGTTGCCTAAGCTGTGTGGAACATTTTTGGTTCTTTTCTACTGGCTGTTTAGTGACTTGCTAAAAATGTTCCCTTCAATTTGAGTAATATTATTCAAAAAAATGCTTGGAATGAGGAATATTTTGAGTTCATATTTCATCTGATGGTTAATGTATCCTACTTCCTTTTTTATATACAGTGACAATTCTTCTTTCCTCTCAACTTCCACCTGCTGCTTGCTCTTTTTAGCCTAGAGGCTGATTCCTCACCTGTTGCTTTTTTATTTCCTTAATGTAGGATGGTTCCTGCAATGGTTTACAACACTATGCTGCTCTTGGAAGAGACGAGGTATCCTTTTTTTAAGTTAGAAATCATGGTTGAATTTATTATATCTTTTAATTCTGCTTATGGTTTTGATTTTAACAATTAACTTACAGTTGGGAGCAGCTGCAGTCAATCTGGTTGCAGGTGAAAAACCAGCAGATGTTTACTCGGGAATAGCTGCTAGGTAAGCCATTTTTATGATGGTTCTAGAAAAACCTTTAAGGATTGATTGATATTTGATCTTTATCATCTGGTCTGAGTTCTTGATTGCAATCCCCCCTCGGGCACCTGCAGTAAGAAGTGAAAAAAATAGAAGAGGAAAACTAGTTACGCTGCTGTGTCCTAGTGGATAAACTCTGTTGAAATAATTGTTCTTTTGCAACTTCTAGTCATGATACTTCTGAGAAGGGAAACAACAGAGGTATCCTTTAACTAATAGATGGAAAGTTTAACTAATAGATTTCAGCTTACCATCAGAGAACAACTATATTAAGTTTTATTCAGCTTAAAAGATTCTTGTATTCAATTCCATTTTTATTGCTTAAAATGAAGAACTGCTAAGAAAGTTTAGCTAATATTGAATGCAGTGATACACATTCACTGGTGGATATTCGGCAGGATGATTATGCTATACCTTCCATTTTATGTATATTCTTTGTTTTGTTTAATATAATAACAAAAGAACTCATTCTGAATGTAGAGTGCTTAGTATCATGCGGATTGATGCACAAAAGGATCCTGCAGTTTTTCCAGACGCATCTCTTGCTAAAATATTGGTTAACCAGGTATTCCATGTCCTCCTTGTATGATATTTGCAAAAACATTATAGTTTGCCAAAAAAATGTGCAACTTAGTTTCTTTCTTGTGAACTATAATCATTCATAAGGAAAGTATGGTATTGGGAACTTGCAGAATTTATGGTCATCTTTACCGGAAGCTAGTTTGTATAATAGTTGATTCTAATGCCTGGAAAATTTATTAACTAGGTGGATAGGAAACTGGTGAAGCAAACAGTGATGACCTCAGTTTATGGTGTAACTTATATCGGGGCACGAGATCAAATCAAGAGGAGGTTGAAGGAACGTGGTGTAATTATAGACGACAGAGAGCTCTTTATTGCTTCTTGTTATGCTGCTAAGGTAAGGAATGTTGGGCTTCTACTTTATCTTCAATTTGTAATTTGAGGATTTTTTTTAATGGTAATAAAATTATGTGGTACTCTTTTCCTCCTTCCAATGTCCGTTGAGATACTTTTGTATTTTGATGGTTATGAAGGGGTTTTTTAATGAGACCTCCCTTTCTTATTAAAAAAAAGAAGAAAATATGCTTTCACCTGCACTCTTAATTTAATGATAAAATCATATTTATTTGTCGAATAGACAACGTTAACTGCCTTAGGTGAGATGTTTCAAGCTGCACGTGATATCATGAGGTGGCTTGGTGAGTGTGCAAAGGTGTGTGTATGACCCTCTTGCACCTTTCTCCCTGCCTATATTTCTCCAATCTTCTATTTGCTATACACTTCAAAATTTATTGGATTGTTTTTACCTTAAAATGTTGAATTTGAGCAGATCATTGCATCTGAAAATCAACCTGTGAAATGGACAAATCCACTTGGACTTCCTGTTGTACAACCATACCGAGTGTTAGGAAGGCATCTTGTGAGTATTTGAATTTAACGTTTATGTCTGTGAAAACTTAGAATCTGCTAATAACTTTATTACCAAAACAGATGTGAATCTGATAATAACACTGATACTCCTACTTATTTTAACTTCTTTATGTGGAATTGGCAGATAAAGACTTCCCTTCAGGTTTTAACTCTGCAAAGGGAAACTGAAAAGGTACTTATTAACCTATCTCGATTTTACGGTTTATATTTTTGTTTAGATATTACTTGCTGAAGTCTGCATGCTCTTGCTTTGATGAATCACTGAACACGGCACAAACAAAGATTATAAGACAACCTGGTTTGATGACCGAAAGGATTAATACCAGAATCACTGGATTTTTAGTGCCAAAATAGTACAAGTTGCTCTATTATGTTAGACGTAAGTCAGAGCTTCTTCACTGTTTTTTTAATCATATATGAACCAATTTTTCTTATTGCAATGGGGCTAACTTTTATCATTTTTTTTCATAGTAGTGGCTAGAGGGGAATTTATGCATAATAAGTCAACTGTTATGATACTGATTCTTGAAAGGGACAGGCTCAATGAGCTTGCTGCTTACTTGTCCAATTATGTTCCTTTGATTTAGATTTAGAGTAAGATTGAAATTTATGTGTTGACCTTGCAGCTCATATTTTTTTTGCATAAAATTGGATCTAGAATTTAACTTGCACAAATAAATTTAACATTTAGATTGCATTATATGAGTTTCTCTAATCAATATTTCTGAAATTTATTGGCCACATGAATTGCTATGCCAATTTTCAGCTGTTTAAATTCCATAACATAACATGATACCCTTGTTATCTTCACCCCAATCGATTTAACATTGTACATTCACTTCATGTTATTGAGTATGAAGTTTGCCCAAATGTTAAACTGGGTGACTCATTTCTGTAATAGATAATGGTCAAACGACAGAGGACGGCTTTCCCACCAAATTTTGTTCACTCCCTGGATGGCTCTCATATGATGATGACTGCGGTTGCCTGTAAAAAGGCAGGCTTAACCTTTTCAGGTACTGTAGTTAATTTCATGGTATTTTGGTATTTCACATTGTCATTTGTATGATCAATTTCAAATTGCTATACTGATATACATCTGTTTACAGGAGTTCATGATTCGTACTGGACACATGCAAGTGATGTGGATACAATGAACAGGATATTAAGAGAAAAATTTGTTGAACTCTACGAAAAACCGATATTAGAGAATGTAAGTGTCATCACTTTTTAGTTTCTGATTTTTTTTCCTTTTGTGCATGGTAATTTGGCTTAAATTTTCACTTTATATTTTACATCTACAAGTCTCTGCCATAACTAGATTAAGACCATAAGTTTGATTTACATAATTCATAAATACACGCAAGTTGATATTTTTCGAAAATTTCGAACTTCTGTTCCCCTTTGACGTTGAATTTATATAAAATAAGTTGCTGCAGAAAAGTGTTTTTCTCCCACCTCTCTATTTTTAATTCTTTTGGCGACTTTTTTCAGTTGTTGGAAAGCTTTCAGCAGTCTTTCCCAACGTTGTGTTTTCCCCCCATACCTGAAAGGGGAGATTTTGATCTAAGAGACGTGTTAGACTCACCTTATTTTTTCAACTAATCTCGAATGTTTGGCGCATCCTCATCCGAATATACACATTAGAGCAACCCCATGGTTTGTGCTACCTTTGGTTGTCCTCTCCGCTTCCGAATATTAATGACGGGCGAAAGAGCTGAATCCTATCACGAAGAAAAAGAAAATACCGGTGAGGAGTTTTGCTGCTTTGCATTCTGTATAATATTGTGAAAGATGTTGATGGCATGTAAAGCTTCAATACTGCTGCAAATTTCTCTGTAACTTTGGAGGTTTGGTTTAGTTTCCTATCTCCACTCAAACTCTGTTATTCCATTGGGTAATATCATGCAAGTATTACAAGTTCTAGATGATGTATATGAGAGTAAGTAAAGCATTCAATTAAAATAATTTGAAGAATAAAAACTTTTAAGCAAAGCCTTTTTAGAAGCAACCTTCAGGAGGATGAATTTCTCATTTAGTGTTCCAAAATGGGTTTTTGTGATTGTAATTCTCATGCTTAAACGAGGGGATTTATATTTGACTACCCCTCAACCTAAATCGGAAAAATGAGAATTATATGATCTTCAAAACTTGAATGTACAAGTGTGTTGAACTAAATTTGTTTGGTTTGAATAAGTTCTGCGGTAAGTAGGTTTGGTCAATAATTGACTTTGCTGCATGATATATCCTATAATAAAATTTTGGGTAAACTACATGTTTAACGATTCAACTATCACTTTTGTTTTGGTTAGTCAACTATTTTTTTAAGAATTATACCTAACATTACGTTTTTAAAAAAATTAACGGTTAAATGTATATTGAATTAGATACTCTTTCATATGGTTGTGTTAATCTATAAAATAACTCTAGTTATGAGATAATTTTGCATACATAATTGTGTATTTTCAATATAATTAATCATGTGTTCACTATACAATTATTCTTATAGAACTTAAATCGATTAGACCTGAATTCAAAATATAATTTACCTACTCTAAATCTAAACAAAAAAAATTAATAAAAAAATCTGATCTCGATCTAATTCGATTCTAAACTTGGAGTGTAATTAGGCGCAGCAATAAAAAATTGACTTGATATATGTTGCTTTGCAGCTTCTTGGATAATAGAATACACTATATATAACATCATCACATGCATGTGATATAAGAGAAAACTGGTTTATGAAATTGCAGATCATCCATAGATAAACTTACCCAGTTAAACACAAAATAAAAAAGACTACACTCTTTAGCTACCAACAACTTCTCTCTTCATGACAAGTAAAAAGTCTCACAAATCAGTGAATCATTTTCTAAAATATGTAAAAAAAGTTAAAATTAAAATTAAAATATCTTGGCAACATCTTTCATTAGGCCACGGTTTTCATGTGCGAAGGCAAGGTATTCCTCATAGGAAATAAAGCCATCCCCATCTGTATCGAGCTCCGTCATCATCCTCGTAACTTCTTCAGGCGTGACCGATCCCAGTGTCTTCAACGCTTCTCCTAGCTCCATCGACGAGATCTTGCCGTCCCCATTGGTATCGAAGCCCTTGAAAATGCATTCTAGACCAGCTTTTTCTGCATCATCCATGTCTTTTTTAACTGTTGTATGTGTTGATGGAAGTTGTTTTATTTTTGTCTTTGCGTTTTTTCTTCAATGAGATTGAGAGAGGACAGTAAAGTTGTGGATTTTAAGGACATATTGTATTAAGGCATTGAGGCTGTCCATTGAAACATGAACTAAGGCATTGAGGCTGTCCATTGAAACATGAACCAAGGCATTGAGGCTGTAACGTTTAGTTTTGGTCTATGTAATATTTAAACTTTATTTTTTTAAATTGTATCTAGCGTTTAGTTTTTTTATATTTCATTTTAGTACCCACTGTTAAAAACTATTCTCTCACTTCTATTTTGGTCATTGACGTTTATTTTTTTTAATTTAATTACTTAGCTTTTAAATCACTCCTAATTTAATTTATCTAACTTTTAAATTTTTATTTAAATTATATATTAATAAAATAATAAAAAAATTCATGTCTCAAAATATTATTAATAAAACAAAATAAATTGAAGTGATTAAAATATATACAATTTGAAAGTTAAGTACTTAAATTGAAAACTTTTAAACTTTATTTATAAAAAATAAGAGTAAGAAGATAATTGAGAGATGAAAGATGTAATTTACCCATAAAAAATCGTCAGTTTCAAAAATTTGTTAAAATTTTAATATAATTATACTCAAATGAAACAAAAATTAATTGTTAGTTATGATTTTGGTTTTGAAAAATTAAAATATCAGATATTAAAGCAGATCAAAACTGATAATTTAGACACTAAATACTTAATTTATCCTATATTTTATATATGTAATAGAAGTTGTCGTTCCTAGTTGCTGCCTCTGATAAACAGCGGTGCGGAGAGTAGAACAAATATGAATTATTATCTATTTTAACTTGAACCGAAACCATTGAAAATTGTCTATTTTCAATTAAATCATTCATCTTGTAAGTAGCCCCAACGTCAAAGTGTTATGTGATAAGAGTTGGAATTTTATGGGCAGATTGAATTGGTCTATTGCATGTCAAATTCAATCCATTTTTCTACTCCTTAATGATCTAACAAGAGCGGACCTGACCTCAACCATGATGACTAATATATGTTTTTTTTTAATTAATAATATAAAAAATAATTATGAAATTAAGAGGCTGACGGATTTAACCTAACTCCGCTTTGACTCAATTGGAAAGATTTCCTCCATCTCCCAACTTGATTTGCCTCGTGGTTGGGGCTGACGGATTTAACCTAACTCAGATTTGATTCAATTCGAAAGATTTGCCTCGTCTCCTCTATATAGGTTTGGATCCTGCATGTCTTCAGTGTTTTGACTCTCTTTCTGCATCCTTCTTTTTCATCTCTTTTGCTTCTTCTTCCATTTTTTCCGACCACACCCGGTCACCACTAGACAATCATTCCCCGGTTTTCTTTTTTCCGTGTCTTGACCGTGTTCTCATTGCTCTCTATATTGTCGTGTCCAGTGGTGTCCCGTACGTATCCGGGAGCGTCCGTGTCGGACACCGTTTTGACACAGTACCAGGGGTTCCCCCCCGGGTCCGTGCTTCACAGATCTCAAGTAAATGAGCAAATATACCTGATATAGCGCATACTTATTTTCAATTGGGCATTTTATGAGAAAAAAATAACTCATTATTTCTCAGTAAATTTAAAGATTTCCCTGTTACAACAATAATTTATTCGGAAAAAATAAATTTAAAATTTGTTTTTTTGTTGGTTGGTGTTGATTTGATTTCAGAATTCATTGAAGTTGTCGAAGACCGTTACAGTGTAGGAAGTAGGAAATGGCATCACCTCCAATTTTATCATTGGCTCTTCCATCGAATACTGGTAGAGTTCTCAGCATTCAATCTCACACGGTTCAGGTACTTCCTCTCCTCTGCGTTCTACACTTCCTTTAAATCTTTGTTTGGTTATGAAAGAGTTTAATGAAATATGATATTTTAAAATTGCTTTCGTTATGCAATTTTTTTCTTTTCATCTGTGTCCATATCTGTGCACTAAGAGAATTAGGTTTATATCTTAGATATGCGCGATAAGCGGAAGATGGTCTAACTTCGATCACGATCTTTCTGTGTTGGTGTAGTACTTCTTAATAGCTACCTAATAATTGTTTCATGTCATCTAGAACTGGATAGAAAAATATTGTTGTTTGCTCTTATGCCATGCATTGCTTTTCAAATGCACCTTTCTAACCAAAAGCAACGATGAATAGTTAGTTTTTCAAACCAAAAGCGCTTTTCAGCTAGGGTTAACAGGTGCTTTCAAAGTCTGAAATTTATAGTTTTGGCTTTTGTCATATATATATATATATATACACTTTTGAGCAAAGTTACCCACTTTTCTTTTTGACAAAAAATATCAAACAATTAAATTTTGAATTTAAAATTATTAAATTAAAATCATTACATTCTACTTATTATGTAATTTTAATTTTTAACTATATTAACATATTAAAAATATATGTCAAGATTAAAAAATTTATTATTTACTTAATTTAATGAAATGGTAACTCCAACATATATAATATATTATGCATGAAAAATAATATTAATGAATTTAAATATAGTTCAATTTAATATATTTTGAAACTTACAACATAATGTCTAAAATAAAAAAAAATTCTTTTCAAAAGCACTTTTTGACAACAATCTTAGACAATTAAATCTTGAACCAATTTTTTCGAAAGCAATGTCAAATTGGTCCTTATTATATTGGTACCTACTTGTACTCTGGGTTATTAACTTATTATTATCTATCTTTGAAAATATTTGGAAGAAATTCTTATTATCTCCAAGCAAGCAATTAAAGGAACCTTGGACATATACAATTTATGTATTTGTATGATTGATTTTACCTTCACCCGATTTCTACTTGGGAAAAGCATTTTGAATGTTATAGTTTTTCTGATAAGTTCTATTCCTATTGTAACCTAATTTCATATATATTTTTTTACGCCTTAGGGATATGTTGGTAACAAGTCAGCAGTTTTTCCTCTTCAACTATTAGGCTATGATGTGGATCCAATCAATTCGGTACAGTTTTCGAATCATACAGGCAAGCCGTTTATACTACTGCTCAAAAGTCTGCAAATCTGAGGCCTTATATTCAGTGTGATATCAGCTGTAAATCTGTATAACTTCAGGCTTGGTGTTCTGACTTCTGACAAAATTACATTATCTAGCATTGTTTAATCTATCTGAAAATTGTGCAGGGTACCCAACATTTAAGGGTCAAGTTCTAAATGGAAGAGAATTGTTGGATTTAATAGAAGGCCTTGAAGCTAATAATTTATTGTACTACACTCATTTACTAACAGGTATTTTATTTCTGGTTGCTCTTTGATGATGAAAACTGTTTCGTGGTATAAAATTCTATAGATTTTTATAATCTTTTGTCCTTCTATAAAAAAAAATTATTATACAATATCTAAATGTGAAGGAACATATAACAATATTTACAAAGAAGAGAAGTTCTCTGCTGAGTTAAATGGGCGGTTCTCTGGAATTGTATACCTTAGTTTAAAAAAGCGACGCTTAAGCGCGATTAAAGCGCTAAGCGACTCGAGCTAGGCCCCTGGCGCTTCAGCATAGCAAAAGCACTACGAATTCATTAAGCGGTAGTAATCGGCGTTTTTGCAGCGCTTTTAGCAAAGCGCTAATCGGCGCTTAATCGCGAGTTTAGAAGATACGATTCTGGGCTTTAGCAGATATGATTCTTGGGCTTGTTTAGGGTTTAGCGGGCTATTAGATTATCAGGCACCGATCCCATTCTTTTGCAAGATATTGATGAGAGCAATGAGTGGTTGATGGGAAGAATGGAAGATGATGATGAGGCGGTGTTTGTTGGTGAGGATTTGACATGGAGTGATGTTGCTAACGCTTCCGGTGCATATGAGCCTAGTTATCAAACTAGAGCATCAAAAGTAGTGAATGATGGAGCCGGACCATAGAGAAATGATAAAGGAAAATCTCTTGCTCATAATCCTATCTCTAGTAGATCATCTCGTAGATGCTTAGTTGATGAAGATGATATGGAAGAAGATATTGGAGTGTCTAGTGATGAAGGAGTTGTCCGAGTTGATGACAATGACAATGAAGATTTAGAGGATTTTTAGTTATAAGGAATTGAGGGTTTAGAAAAATACTTTTGCTCATCTCACTTTAGACTACTTTTGGTGAAGACCATCTTTTGAGATTAATATGCTCGTATAGTCGTATGGTTAATGGTATATAAGTATTTAAGTGTTTATAACTTATAAGTAAATTGAGAATTATATTTTGGTGTTTAAGTACTTATAAGTTTTGAATATATGCATTGACACTTTGATATTTAAGTATTTATTAGATAATTTATAAATATTCTATATTTTTTTTGTGAATTTCGGCCTTTCTGGCGCTTCGTGTGCATAAAGCGAGCGCTTTCGCTTAGCGCTTCGGCGTCTAGGACCCTAGGCACTTTAGGGCGTTTTAAAACCAAGTTGTATACTAACTATAGAGAAAGGAAGCAAAATTACACATCCTATGTTGTATATTTAGCAATTTGTGTCACAAAGAGGTATTCACTTGGATGTTTTTGTACTGAATTTCAGTTATTTTATTTATTCACATCTTAAATATAGCCTTCCCCCCCCCCCCCCAAATTTTTGGGCCATTAAACTTGACACAGGGGAGGGGACGGAGAAGAAAGGAGTTAGCATTTAAAGTAAAACTTTTAGAATAATAGTTTCTTAACAATGAATGCTTGATTAGTTAACTAATTTGAATGCATTGATAATACATCATTCCTTTAAGACATTAGGCTTGAAAATTTTAGGCACTCTATATTAAAAATCATCTCTCAGACATGTAAATGATATTCTTAATTGCTGGCATTAGAAATAGCTGTGCAACACCATTTATTTCTATTCACTTCCTATTTCTCTTTCTTTAATCATCTAGTGGATTTAGTCTTTGTTGCTGCTATTTGTCAAATTCATCACATTTTCTTACCAACAGGGTTTTCTGTTTCGATATTTATTGCTTCAATTTTCATGGTGCATTTGCAGGTTATATTGGCTCTGATTCTTTTTTAAACTCTGTGTTGGAGGTTGTAGACAAGCTTCGATTGATTAATCCAAATCTTACTTATGGCAAGTCTACTCTAATCTTTAAGCTTGCTTGTGTTTGGTCCTTCTTGAAATAAATTTAACTCGTGATTATAGAAGATGATTTGTTCAAATCATTATCGCTATAACTAATTAACGTTGCATTCTTCTTCTATTGCTTGCTTAATATGAAATTACAAATTTGAGACTTTCCAGAAATTACTAATATTGCAGAAACAATAAAATGAAAAGTTTGCATTGATGGATCTAGAAAACGCTTCCTCATCCTTTCATCAGTTAATCGTATGTGATGCTAAATGAAGATGTTTTTTTCCACTTGGATCATTTTCTTGTCTTCAATATGTTTGATGAACACTGCCCCTCCCCCCATATCCCTCACAACCAAAAACGAAAAAGAAAATCCCAGAAAAGGGAGGTCCTTTTTTCTAAGGCCTGTTGTTTCTTCTCTAGTGTGTGATCCAGTGATGGGTGATGAAGGAAAGCTTTATGTCCCTGAAGATCTGGTATCGGTATATCGTGAAAAGGTGAGCTATCAATTTTTATTTGAAAGCTTCCAATTGTTCCATTTCTATATCCTTGTTCATACTTGACTACACTTTTAAATTGGAATCTTAAATACCAATCAATTGTTTAATCATATTGGAAGATATATGCATAATTATCTTGATGCACAGTTAGCTGTTTAAATTACATAGTTGGTAACTTGTTATAATTAATAGTAGCATTTCTTATGGTTAGGTTGTCCCAGTGGCTTCAATGTTGACTCCTAACCAATTTGAAGCAGAACTGTTGACTAAATTGAGGTATTTTCAGACTATATAATAAAAAAACTTGCAGCTCATTTGTTTTGTTCTAAAATTCTGTTTGCTATAGACTGTGTGTTTCCTTTTAGTTTATTTTTTCTGGGGAACCTTTTGGGACTTGGATAGTTGCATGTAAAAGGAAAAACTGTTGGTATCTTATAAAATTGAAATAAAAGATTTCCAAAATCTGGATTCTCAACCCTTCTATCTTTAGAAGAGCCTGGTTTTTTAATGTTCTATTTGTTTATGAGCAACAGTATGATTTCGAGGAGGATTGCTTGGTTCATCTTCTCGTTGCATGGTGCAAAAGAAAAAAAAACTGATACCATTAGGGAGTGGGATGACTTTTACGACCTAGAGTTGGAGATTGTGAATCGCTGATTATGGTTCATTTGGGATGTCAACAGAAGATTTTCTGATAGCATCATTTACTAACTAGATCTTTCAAAGGAAATTTCATCTTTATAAACCATGAGATTAAGTGTCACGCTTTACAACAGGTGGTTCTTCGGTTTTCAGGTTTGGGTAAATTAATAGGAACTAGTTAAATACAAAACAAGCAGTTTCATGTCTGCTTGATTGTAACCTTCTGGTTTTAAATTGTGTCATTTTTGTTGCAGTTATTTTTATATACATCTTTTTTCCATTTTGATAACTGTCTAATTTAAAATCCACCAGATTCAAAGCTGACTCAGGATATTTATTTCATGTAACGCAAATGAATAGGTAGGAACATAAGCAATTTCATAGGCTCTTTAGTGATTATTGGGTTTTATTTACCATATTTTGGGTGGATATGCTTGAAAAATGAAAACACAAACGGTCTGCTAGGAGTGACGTTCTGGATATTGGCCAAAAGCAGAGCTTGTTTCTTCAAGCTTTTCAGAGATTGTACAACACATCTTTTCTTGGATCTAAGAGATGTCTTTTTGGTTTATTTTCATTTCAATTTGTATTCATTTTCTTTTCAGTCTCGTAAAGGTTGCATGAGCATATTCTCTTGGTTCTCACTCTGCATCAAGTGTTCCTCTATGTTGCCCCTCATATCCATTTTCCTTCAATGGCAATTTGTATCAGAATGACTTTACTATTTGAGATCTTTTTCTTGCAATATTTCGCGATAGTAAGCTACCTTTTACTGCATCTTTCTGTTGCAGTTTCTTAGAATATATTGTTGCTGCAGGATTGGTTCTGAAATAGATGGTCGGAAAGCGTGCAACATTCTTCATGCTGCTGGGCCTTTGAAGGTTTTTTTTTCTTTCCCTCTGTGCATTTTGTGCCTGTTCAAGGCTTAGAACTTTCTACATGAAAACCTATTTTCTGTTACATTGTTTGCTCTTGTCATTCTACACCTAGTGCAAGGCTGAGGATTTTTTTCTTCTTTTTTCTTTGTTTTAACCTTATAAAAAAGACATGATATTTTTTTGATAAGAAGGAAATGTAATATAAATTGGGCAGATTTTCCATGCCTTTCCCTTGATTCAAAATATTCTATCAACACTAACAGATTAAAAGCTAAAAACAAGTTGGGTTTTGATAGGATGTAACTCTGCTTTAAGCCACTTATCCTTAAGTTTGAAACTTTGAACTCAAAATAATAAAGAAATTTTGCCTACTCGTATGTGTGTAGACGTAGAGACACAAAAGATGATATTAGTCCATTGTTCTCGAATGGATTCTGTAAATTGTATTCTAAGAAGGTATAATGGGTTCTGTGGTTCATGTTATGGTTGTGGAAAATATACCTTTTTGGCCTCTTCCGGTCCATCGTTTTTTCCTGAGGTTAGAAGAAAACCTTGCATTTATATTCCAGCATGTGGAAAGCACTATATGGTTCTTGCCTCTGTTTAGATCTTGTACTTAGAAATTAGAACTTAGCTCTCATATATCCTTTTCAGCATTTCCTGTGAATGTTGATTGTCTCAGGTTGTGATTACTAGCATCAATATAGAAGGGAATCTTCTTCTCATTGGCAGTCATCTGAAAGATAAGGTGGGTCTGCTAAATGTTACACACTTGACTTTATATTTAAGCTGTTGGCCAGTTTAAAATTTGGTGCTTTTCTTTCTAATATAAGGTCCAAAAACACTATCTACATGAAATTTCTGCTACCTGTTCGTGTTATATTTTGTTATAGATGTTTTTTGCACTAAAATGACTGCATCTTGATCAGTGTTGTAAACTGGACCAGATTGGTGGTTGGAATGGGAACCGTTGGTTTGACCGATTTTATTGGTGACATATAGTCGTAAATAAAGTGAACCGCTGAAAAGCCAGGAATTGGAACAAAACAAAAAAAGGCGGTTCAACCAGTTATGCGTTTTTATTTACGATTTTTCTGTTCAACCAGTTGAACTGGGAACTGGTGATCTGACTGTTCCAACACTGGTCTGGTTCTTAAAACATTGATCTTGTTGTTTGAGTGTCCTTCCAATTGCGTTGAAGATTCAAAGGAGGGACCGAATGTCCTGTATTGTTTATGTAGGAAGAAAACTCTAAAACTAGAACGGTCTAAGTTTCTTATATTTTATTTTGAGGAAGCATACAATCCATTTAGCGATTAATAAGTATCTGGAAAATGTGCAATAAGAAAAAATATTTGCCTTTTCTATGCATTTTTTCATGGTTAAACTAGTACACTGTTTTTGTTGGCAATTTTTTTTTTTGATAGAATAGTGGCCTCATTAAAAACCCCCTTCTAACCCTCCATGTTATGTGAGTAACACGAAGGATTAAGGAAGAAGGCAATTTTATATTATTAACTGGTCAAGCTTGTTGACAAGCTTTTCTCTCTTTGTTGTGGTATTGATTTTGACAGAAACAAGCTCCTGAGCAGTTCAAGATTGTAATACCAAAAATTCCCGCTTATTTTACGGTATGCAAAATTTCCTCATGAAGTGCTTGTTGCAAATTGAAACATGGACCTTTTCATTTATGATAATTGGTTTTGAGGTTATCCTGTCTTGCTTTTTGCACACCGATCTTATGGTTGGTTGTGTTTATACCTTGGTATTGTTAGAAAACCTAGCTGTTACTGAGATTTGGACCTGTAGCTTGGCTTAGAACTAATGCATTGCTGACACTTTTTTAACTAACTGTCGTTATCCAGTTATGAATAAATAAGGAAGAACTGACATTTAGTTTTATACCCAATTTTGTTAAAAGTTACAAATGGCAACCAAATCGACATTCTCAGATGCAAGTAAAAGCATTCAATTAAATGAACTAATTGCTTGTTTCTTAAAGTATGTGCAATTCCAATGCGAACCAAAACATTTGTAGGGAGGTGCCACTAGTTCTCTTTATTGTATGCATGGGCACCAATGGACTTCAGCCTACACAAGGTTATTTCTTACCTGGCCGTCCTATTAATTGTAAACCTTTACCAAGAGGGAAAATTAAGAGGTTCTGGTTTAGCTCTTGGAATCACATCTTTGAGCTGTTTGAGGCCAACGTTGAGCTATTTGTTGAGTGCAGAAAGCATAACATATTTTCTTTTATGCTGTTTTGAATAAGTTGACATTCAACAGATTCAAGGAAGTGTGTCTACTCAAACTTTAGTTTGATTTTTGGGGTTGAAATGAAGTAAAGATTTTGGGTTTGTGACGATAGAGTAGTTTTCAGGATTAGTAACTGAAGCTACATTTGTTTAATGCAATTCAATCAAACTACGATATTACATTTTCCATTGAACTAACACAACTTGTTTGTTATTGAAGAGTCCTCATATATGGCCTCTGGCTTCCTAGGGGTATATGTTCTGTCTAATCAAACCATTAATGCAGTGGGAATTTTGTTGAGTATATTACTAGCTTTTGGCCCCTTGACTGTGAAAAGACTCTTCTGTTAAGTAAGGGCATTGACCAGTATTGTCAAGGGTGCTAGGTGCACTCTAGGTACTAGAATCCTTATACTGCCTAAGGTGCAGAGTGCATAAAAAGCGGTTTCTTGAGTGAAGGTGGGTTTTTTTTGTGTGTATGATTGGATATCTGTGTGTTTATTTGACACAGTAAAGATATATAATTCTGGTCATAAACTCTAAAGAATGATCTCGTTATTCTATAAAAAGATGCAGAATCATTTTCTTTTCTATTTTTGCCAATATGCATGATTTCCTTGTAGTCCCATGTCTTGTAGTTACTCTAAAGAATGATCTAGTTATTCTCAAGTTGAGCATAATAGATATTAAAGAGAACTTCAATCAGGCTTTCTTAAAAAAATCTGAAAAAATTATTTTCTTACAGAAAAAGCATGCCTAGGTACAGTATGGATGTGCTAAGATGCATATACCTTGACAAGTGACAACACTAGAATTGAGTGCCTGCATGTTTAGATGACTCTTTCATGAGTCTTGTTAATTATTTATAAAAGACGTTAATAATGGCCTAAATCAAGTTATAAAATAATACAGGTTTTAACATAGTGAAAAAGTTTTGTACTGTCACATAGAACATTCCCCTTGGCCAGACGTCCAACTCTAATATATGCTTAACATCATTCATGCTAATTTAGGGGATGTCAATGGAACGAAGTGGTAGTGTGGATTGCCATAAGCCCATAACCCCTACACTCTTTTATGGATGATGGAAATCCCATTCTCCAATGATACAAGGAATTGATTCTTGGAGGAAGCAAGGACTTAAAGGGGTAGTTTTCAAGGTGGACTTCAGTAGAGCTTATGATACAATAGAATGGCATATTATTCAAAGGCTTATGAGGGAGATGGGTTTTGGAGAGAGATGGTGTTCTTGGATATCACAGTGTATCTCCACAGCTTCTATCTCGGTATTAGTGAACGGGTCTCCTACTAAAGAGTTTTCTATTGCTAAAGGCTTGAGGCAAGGTTGTAGCCTTTCTCCTCTTCTGTTCAATTTAGTCGGGGAATTACTTCATAGGATGCTGTCTAAAGCAGTGGACTTGGGTCTGTTTCAAGGTTTCTCTTTTGGTAAAAATCAGAATCCCTTCTCTTTGTCCCACCTTCAGTTTGCAGATGACTTAATTATTTTCTGTAGAGCGTCTATTACACAGATTAAGAATGTTAGAAGAATTTTGAGGATTTTCGGCTTAATGACGGGGCTCCATTTAAATTTAGTTAAAAGCAAACTTTATGGAATTAATGTGGAAAGTGACATCCTTGAAGAATGGGCTACGAATATTGGCTGTGCTATTGGTTCTTTTCCAACGGAGTACTTAGGCCTTCCTTTAGGGGCAAGAATGAATTCGGAAAAGTTGTGGGATCCGGTTATTGCCAATTTTAATAAGAAATTGGCTGGTTGGAAAGTTACTTCTTTATCTTTGGCTGGTAGATTGGTGTTAATAAAGTCGGTATTATCATCATTACCTATTTTTTTCCTATCTATGTTTAAGATGCCTGCTACTATTTCTCAAAAGTTGAATTCATTGATGTCGGATTTTTTATGGGGGAGTAGGGAAGACAAGAAGAGAATGCATTGGGTGCGCTGGGATTATGTATGTAGGCCGTTGAGTGGAGGAGGATTGGGAGTGGCGGATTTGAAGGTTACTAATAGAGCTTTGTTGGGAAAGTGGGTTTGGAAGTTTGCCAATGATAAGAATTCGATGTGGAAGAAATTTTTATGTAGTAAACATAATGTAAGCTGTCATTCGATGGATATCAATAGAGTTTTTTCTTTAAAGGACTCTTGGATATGGAGGGGTATTGTGAACAGCTATTTAAAGGATGATGTCATTGGAAGCTGCCTTAGATCTCACGCTAAGCTTCAAATAGGTAATGGTAAGTCGATTTACTTTTGGAGTGATACGTGGAATGGGGATTTTCCTTTGAAACTCTTGTTTCCCAGAATATTTGCTCTTTCCTCAAATAAATTGGGTAAGGTAGCTGATTTTGGGAGTTTCGGCTCGTCTGGGTGGGTTTGGAACATTATGACCAGGAGAAACCTGTGTGATTGGGAAGTTGAGCAGTTGGTTGGGTTATTGGACAGTCTTAAAAACATCAATCTGGTTCAGTCTTTGGAGGATTCTTTGTTGTGGGTCGGTTCGGAAGATGGGCAGTTTTCTGTTAAAGCGTGTAGGAATTCCTTTTCTGTTTTTATTGATGAATCAGTTCAGTGGGAGAAAGTTGTTTGGCTGGGGTTAGTTCCACCAAGAGTGGAGACTTTTCTTTGGCAGTTGTCTCATCAAAAGGTTGCTGTGAGAGTGGAGTTGCTGAGAAGGGGGATCGATGTAGGGGGGATCATTCTCTGCCCGTTGTGTAATCAAGGGGCAGAATCAGTTCAACATTTGTTTGTCTCTTGTCCTGTTTCTTGGGAATTATGGATGAAAATTATAGGGTACTGGGATATTCAGCTTGCTATTCCACAAGACCCCCCTAAACTGCTCAGTTCATGGGCTGTTTTGAGGCCAAAATCAGTTATTTGGAAGTTCATTCCAGGGGCAGTTTTTTGGTCCATTTGGAAGTTAAGGAACGAGATCATTTTCGACAAGGGAAAGTTAGACAGAATTTCTTTATCTTTTACTGTTCGTTTCAGACTAGCTAAGTGGTTTGTTGCAAAGTTTCCTCGGTATTCAACTCAAGTTGATTTTTTAATTGGTGACCCCTCTGTGGCAGACAACTTTCCAGACTTCAAGGTTTTGAACAGCATTGGGTCTTGCTGGATTCCTCCTCCTATGGATTATTTTAAAATGAATGTTGATGGAGCGGTGAGTAGTTTGGGGATGGTGGCTGGTATTGGGGGTATTCTTAGGAACTGGAATCGGGTGATTCTGACTTCTTTTTCGATAAATGTTGGTCCTAATACTCCCATCCTAGCAGAATTAAAGGCTATCAAGAAAGGCATTGACATCTTTGTTTCATCTGTTTGGGCTTCGAAGGGTAGGCTTATTGTTGAAAGTGATTCAAAGACAGCAGTGGAATGGATTAAATATCAAAATTCTGTCCCTTTGTACCTATCTATTTTTGTGAAGGAGATAGTGTCTGCTGTTTCTCGAAATCAGATCGTTATCAGGTGGATCCCTAGGTGTTGTAACTGTGAGGCGGATAAGCTGGCTAAGGAGGGTATTGGCTGAGTGTTTCTAGTCTTTGGTATTTTAGTTGGAGTGTGTTTTCTATGTGGTGAGGTATTGTAGGAGTGTTTCTTGTCTTAAGTATTTTTGTAGGAGTGTGTTTTCTTCTGTATGTTATTTTTGTAAGTGTTTCATTTTTAATAAATTGATGTTCTCTTTTCCTCCTTTTTCTAGAGGGTTCTTGCCTTACGGCAATGGACTACTTAGAAGGAGGTTTTAAATGAGACATCCTATTCCTATCAAAAAAAAAATGATACAGATTATATCTATAACCACTCAACATTTCTTTTTTGATTAATTATTTTTAATATAAAGACTAAAAATATTTATGATTTATTTATGAACATAATTCTGTGTAAATAAGTTTTTGGTATATATAATATACATATATATATATGTTATGGTACTAAAATATAATGTGAGATTTAAAGTATTTTAAGGTGTAAAATGATTATTTGCTTATATATTATGTAATATATTTTTAATATAAAATATCAGAACCATTGTAGATATCTGCTTATCATATGTTCAGTTGATATGTTACATTATTGGTGGAACTTGAATTCTACATGGAATATGTTTGGAACCTTCCGATAATATTTTAATATTTGCATAGTACAAACTAAGGGTTCACTGACCCTATGAATGCAATTAATCCTACTGGAAGGTTTGATCGTACACTTTAGAGAATTACTTGAAAAGAAAAAAATATACATTTAGTTGTTTTCCCTCTCTTTCAGATAATCAAGTTCAATAAAAGTGCTTTCTTGTTCCTATCTTTATTTGCAACTATAGTAGGACATTGATGTTGTGTTCTTTTTTATTGTTTGTACTCAATTCTTTGTATACTGACTATGCAGCATTGCAAATTATATTGATGAATATACATTTGTTTGTAGGGAACAGGAGATCTAATGACTGCACTTCTGCTTGGGTGGAGTAATGTAATTTTCTTTTTTATATTCCTGCCTTAACCGCTATATAAAGGTTCAATTTCTTAGATATACTTTTTGTTCTCCTCAGAAGTTTCCCGACAACCTTGATAAGGCAGCGGAGCTTGCAGTATCGAGTTTGCAGGTATTTGTGGTTTTAAGCTTAAAATTGTTTTTCTTGCGTCTATAATCTGACTAACTAATGCACTTCTAATGTGATGAAAAGCTTTTCTTGTATATGCATGTTTAAGTAGCAGTAATCAATCATAGCATTTCGAGCTTGCGTACACTTTCATAAGCATTTCTAGTAATGAATAGTCATAGGAATCTTAATTATCCTATTCAAACTCTAATGTGCAAATAGTAATTTATGATACAGCTCTCAATCTGCTTCATTATTAGGAGCGATAATGTTCTGGCTTTGTTTTAGAAAAAGAATTACGAAAGTGTGATATTTTGGATTTTAGAAATTGAATTGAATACCATTGGTATCTGAACTGACCCATGCAAACTTTCATTGGTTTAGCTGGTTTAGTTTATCTTTTTTTTAATGGATGTCTTTGTTATATAATATTTTTCATTAGAAATCAAATATTTAACTTTTGTAGTATAAAAATTAAAAATACAATTTGGTTTGAGTAATTACGGTTTTTGACTTATTGATAGAAAGCCAGAACAAATACATTCAATTATTATCCAATCAAAAATCAAATAGAATTTAATAAGAACTGAACCGATACCAAATTGAACATTGTGGCATGAATTGCTTTCCGGTTTTCCTTGTTTCTTTGCTCAGTGCTTGTCATTCCTATTGTAATCTTGGATCTGTGGTGGATTAGACTACACTGTTGATCTAGGCTGAGTTATCACGAAACCATGTACCCAAAAGGATGCAAAAAGACTTCTCATTCACTTCAAACTTCATGTGAATAAGTTGTTGTAATTTTATTAATGAATTCTAAATTTTAGAACAGCTTTTACAGTACATAAAAATATATTAAACCTCAAAGGCTTTAGAATTTTGGTCTTGTATTAATTGGATTTACATTAATCAAGTATGGGTTAGTCTTTAATTGTTCTTACCGATTTTACTTGAACATGGCCTATTAATTGATGTTATAGACCATCAATAACACCCGAAACAGTTGCACTTGGTGAATTGCTTATTCGATGGTGATAAAATGTATATAGTTACCCCTCTTGGAATGCTTATTCGAATTGTGCTCCCATGCTCGAGTATCTTAGGCCAATTTGTGGAAACCATAGGCATTCATGAGTAAGGATATAAGCCGTACACTTGTTCTTGCAAGTCACTTGGGTTTGGCTTGAAAATCTAAAATTCAACTTGGTCATTGTCAAGTTCATCTTGAGCTGGAGCTCAAGTAAACATAAGCTGTTGAATGAATCAAATTCGAATATTTTGATGCATGTATCTAGTAGCTTGTGAGCTTCATGTTTAATATATTTAGTTATTCTTTTAGCTAATCTCGACTCAATAAGAATTTGAGTTTAAAGTCATCTATGTGACTAACATAATTTTCAGTGGGTAAACGACTTAGTCTAAGCTAATCGTGACAGCTCGAGCAATTTGATTTTGGGCTTGAGTTTTAAAAGTGAAACTTCATCGAGCTTGAATTTCAAGTTTAGCTCGAGTCTCTCATAGTTTGAGCTTGAATTGACTCGATTTCGGCTGTATAAATGATGGGAAAACTACCATTTATCTTGTACGGTTCTATCTGGTATGTTTAGCCAACAAACATTTGCAGTTTGAGTTTATTTTCAAAACCATATTTCATTCATGTTTAAACTTTCCTGTAGGCACTTTTGCAGAGGACATTGAATGACTACACAAGTGCCGGATTTGATTCAGAATCGAGCAGCTTAGAGATTCGGTTGATTCAAAGTCAGGATGACATCCGCGAACCGAAATTGACATTCAAAGCTCATAAATACACCTGAAAGCCAATACACGATGAGTGATGCGTATTGAACGATGAGTGATGCGTATTGAACTACAATAATCCTCTTGTTTTTTTCGTAAAAGGTATAATGCTATTCAAAGTTGATAGCAGTGTGTAGGAATAAAGAGATACTAAAAAGTGGATGGAAGAAATACTCTTGAACATTCTTGTTTCAAAAGCTGTTGAGATAGATATTTCTAAGAAGCTGGATTCATGAATCTCTTCCATTCGATTCAGTGTTTTTTGATACCACTCATTTTCCATTTAAAAATGTCACAAACACTTGTTTTTACGATTCGATCTTTTGATCGGCTCCATCTAATTGTGGCTTTTGTGTGCTGATAGATGTTCAAAAGATTTGGTAGTAATTCTGCTGTGCGGTAGTCTAACCAAAGGTTAATTTGAGGTAAATTTTAACTTATTATTCTATCTAAACTAAAATATTATGCAATTGTTAATTATTTTGGTTACAATTGAGAATGTTATATTGCAGTCAGTTATTATAAAATATTATGTTTACTCTAAAATATTACACAACTGATGATAATTTTGTTTATAATCGAGAATGTTTTGACGGTAAATTTTGAGTTATAATTAGAATAATTATGTAATTTACATGATTTATTATAATATTTTCAATTTTAATCTAAAATATTATCTAATCTATTTTAAAAAGTTACGTTTGGATGATTTTTCTGTTATAATCGATTTATACATTTTTAAAATTTTATATTAATTGATCATGATTTAAAGTAGATTCATCCATAAATTTCATACGGTCCTCAATAATTAAGGTACTTATTATTTATTGAGTTTTTAGGTTTGAACATCTTGTATATTGGAGTTATAAATGTTCATGATAAAATGAAACGTTGTGGTCAAAAAATATTTTTAAAAAAAGAATATGAAATAAAGTGAATATTAATATGAAAGATTCCTTGGGAAGATGATGAAATCTAATCCAAAATGTTGGTTGGGAAAACAGTTATTTGACTGTTTGTCGTTGGTTAGTTCAATATATTTTTGGGAAGCAAAGACTTTATGTATTTGCCTCTGTAATTGTCACGGAATGAATTGGAAAATTTTTGAAATTTTTGTAGTGGAATGGTCCACATATATTCTCAAAAATCTCTTCGAACATTTTAATTCTTATTTGGATAAACTTCGTCAAATACCACTCATCTTTAAGTTCGGACTCGAAAATGCCATTGAAGTTTTAATTTTATCAATTTTAGCAAGGACATTTATGTTTCACTGCAATTTTGCCGCTCAGGCTCGAAAAATGCCACTGATGTTTTAATTTTATCAATTTTAGCACGGACATTTATGTTTTCCTGTAATTTTGTCACTCCGTCGTTAATCTGTTAAAGGGATGATGACATGATATCTTTGTTCCGTGACGGCGATGACATGACATCTTTATTCCATGACGGCGATGACATGACTCCTTCATCAAAACGGCGTCGTTTTGCCACAACCTTTTTGATGCTCAAAACGACGTTTTGTTGATGAAAAAAATATTTTTTATGGGATTCAAATCGTAGACCTTTAGAATCTAAAACTAATTACCCAACCACCAAGCTAATTTAAAAACTTAGTATGATCTTAACAAACTATTGTTTTACTATGGAAATTGGAACCAATTTAACATCTTACTTCCTTGAAAATCGAAACCGTTGATGTGCAAACTGTAAATGTAACAGTCTCTAGGGTTCATCGGTTCCGGGGTGTCGTTGCTCTGCTTGAACTTCGCAAAGTCACCCGAAATCGCTCCTGTATTGCTGACAGCAGCCCTGAGCTTGAGTTCTTTCAGCCAAGCTGGTTTTCTTCTCAACATGCAAGTAAGTCACTTTTTGTCCACACCAATAGATTTAACAGAAAGAATGGATTCGCCGTCAAACTAAGTGCTGCTGCTTATTTCACCAGGACATTGCACCTCAATATGCAGGATTTCTCCACGGTATGTTAAAGCCAATGATTGTATTCGTATTTGTAGTAACAACGATGACATTGTTCTTAATTGGAATCTGGGAAACAGGCATATCAAATTCAGCTGGGACACTGGCCGCCATTATCAGCACCATCGGAACCGGCTATTTCGTACAGTGGTTAGGATCTTTTCAGGCATTCCTCTCGCTCACAGCTTTCTGCATTGCAGGAATTCAATTTCCCTGTGGGTTGAACAGTTTAAGATCAAATACTAGTGTGTTTGTGCAGCAATGGTTCTTGGTTTGAATGCAAAGAACCGGATAGGACCGACGGTTCGCGTTGAGTATCTAATCGAAATTCAGGAGATTAAACCTTGACCACTGTCGCTGTCACTGAGATCACTTCGTTCCGTCCTGATTCAGTGGCAAAATGGTAAACATAATTCGGGGTCTCTACCAAAACTAAGTTCTTAATTTTAGATTCTAAAGGTAGTTCGAATCCCATGAAAAATATTTTTTTCATTAACAAAACGACGTCGTTTTGAGCTTTTTGAACATAAAAAATGTCATGCCAAAACGACGCCATTTTGATGAGGGAGCCATATCATCGCTCTCACGGAACAAAGATGCTATGTCATCGTCCCGTTAACGGATTAATGGCGGAGTGGCAAAATTACATTGAAATATAAATGTCCATGCTAAAATTGACAAAATTAAAACGTCAGTGATATTTTCGAACCCTAGCTTAAAGATGAGTAGTATTTAACGTAGTTTACCCTTCTTATTTCGGTAGATATAAATTGCATATTATTTCATTATATTTTATATTTTTCAAAGCAAAAGTAATATCATATAATTTTTTATTCCATAAACTAATAGTCTTTTCAAATATTTTATAAGTAAGACTGTTATGTTGTCATGTATCTTTCTTTTTTATTATTATTATTATTAATTTAGGTTAATTATAAGTGATAATATTTATTTGTAAAGAATCTTAACTATTTGACAATAAATATTCAATTACTTTAAGCTTGTTGATGTTCATACCAAATGCCTCTAGAGACAACAATTATCTCTTTAATCACCGAGTTCACTTAATTCGTGCAATGTATTTTTAATTTTTATTAAAAATAATAAAATAAAGATATGATAATATAATACGCGTGCTTGTAGATTATTTTCTTTACATTAAGTGAACTAAAATTTTAGTAATGACAACTAATAAATTTTTAAAGGGGACGAAAATAGATTTTTAATAAAAAATTTATAATTTAAAAAAAATATATGATAAGTTCAAATTTTTAAAAGAATAATTGCCTCCACTGATCCGGTCCATAATGAGTATTTCATATAATGATTGTAATTTTGTTTATTATCAATTGAATACTGGTTGAGTTTTTTAAGATTATGTTTTAAATGTGTTCAATAAATTTTACATGAGATAAGAAGTTGTCTATATGTATATATATATATATATATATATATACACCAAAAAATGTATATATATAATTTATTAATTAATTAATTCGAATCAAATAGTATAACAATTTATTATAAAATCATCTTCTAAGTAAATAGTTTCATTTATATCATAGGATAGAAACTATAAAATATTTATTTTTAAAAGACATATTTATTCTACTAAATCAAATAATAGTATTAAAATATAAACAAAAATAGTAAGGATTTAATTAGGAGTGTTCAAAATTGAGTATCCACATTTTCATTACACAAAGTATTGGGTATTAGAAATTTTAAGATATCAAAATGTCGGCCTGTGTTCTGGTCGGTTAAACCTGAGTACCCGCAAATTGGGTACACATAAAACTTGAGAACCCATATTTTCGGGTCACGAGTACTCGATCCATATTTTGTATTATTTAAATTATATTAGTTTTTAAAAAAAAATTACATAAAAAATTTAAAATTTAAATGTCTATAATACATAATCCACATACAAAATTTAAAAATTCAAATTAAATAATTAAAAGATAAAACTTATTAAAAAATAAAATCAAATAAATACAATTAAATATAACATATTTTAAAGTTAAAAAATAATTTGACAAATAATTTAAATTGGTAGGGTGAAATAATTAAAGAAATTAATTATTAAGAATGTTATGTTATGGTAAAATAATTTAAGAAATTTAGAATTAGAATGATAGGGTGAAATAATTTAATTAGGAATAAAAAGTTTAATATAAAATAAAAATATATAAGAAATTGGGTATGTGAGCAGCAGATATCCGATGAAAATATCCGCCCCACCTAAAACCCCAAGAAAAATAACTGATCAAGTACCCGACTCACAAAATCAAATATTTTTATTATAAATATCCGATATTTTTAACTAGATCGATTGATCAAATTATTCGAGTTGGGTATATTTTTCAACATCCCTAAATTTAAACACATTCAAATGGCTCTAATCCCGGCGGCTAAAATAATGTAGTATTAATAAATCAAATATTATAAAATATTGAAAACTTTATTTTATTATTTGGGTAAACTACACCAAATGCCAATAAAATTTAGAATTTATATTGATTTTATCACTAAACTTTAAAATATTTAAACACGAACCAAGCAACCTGGGTTGAGGTCCCAGATTTGAGCACCACATATACTACGTGTATGAGTGTTTATTGTCAAATGATTAAAAATCTTTGAACATATATTATCTTGTATTAACTTTAGATTTATAAAAAAAAAAACTTCAATTCTAGATTTCGACTTCAATGAAAATTTGAATGGACTTCAATTTTTTCGGATCAATAACAAATCTATGAATATTTTCTTTTAATTAATTCATATTTTATCATAATAATTCAATTTCAACATTAAATTAATTCAACTTAAGAATCAAATTATTAAAATTAATAGTATAACATATTGACTGTGACTGTTTGTTTCGAATAATCAGCAAGAAAACAATGGAAACCAGAAGCTGATATTTGAATGACTGGTAGATGTCGTAAAGCTTCCGATAAACCAACCGGTCCAAACATGGAACCGAGTCACTCACCGAGTTGCAAACTGCCATGCATGCCGAGCACCGAATTAGATGAAACAACCGAATCAGGGTTTAAGCCGAAGAAAGATATTTCCAAAAGAAATGGAAGCATGCAGTAAAACCTCTTATTACTTCTTGATAATCTGTGTTCTCAAAACATCATTTTAATCGAGGTTCATATCACTTTTGGTAATTAGCTTTGATATTGATGTGTAATTTGGTACTCAACTTTTGTTTTTGTACAATTAGGTACCTATTTTTTTTATTAGGCCTCTCGTTTTTTTTTTATAATTACGCTCAATTTTGATTGATTCATAATTATAATTTTATCGTCGTTTAGTTAAAGGGATAATAAGTGTTACAAATTCAAAAGTTAAGTACTAAAAATTCTTAGTACGAACCCATGGAGTGAAAAAGAAAATGTTAGTTATCTATTTGCTCCCAAAAAAAAATAAAGGTTAAGTATTAATTTACACTATTAAAAAAATAGATACCTATTTGTATCATTAGAAAAATAAGTAGCTTATAAATATGATATCCAACATGCCAAGATGTAAATGTTCATAATTTTTTGTGAGGAGAAAGTGGTAGGGATGGCAAACGGGTGGAGCGGGCATTGATACTCTTCTCCCCGTTCTCATACCTATCTAATATTTTTGTATCTACCACCTACTTACTATTCATGACGGGTAAAATTTTTAAATTCACACCCGCCCACACGGATATATTCTCAAATTCATCTCCACACCTACTACGCAATTGTATACTCACCACCCATCTTGTATCCATCTGTAACCACCCATACCTACCAATTTGATATAGATGAAATGTCGGTCTTCAATTCTAAAAATGTTTATACCTAACATTTGGTTAAATTACAAAATTTATAATATCCAAAATTTATATGGTGAGTAATTAGTGAGCGAGTAAATATGGGGTGGGTGGATACTATAGAGGGCGAGTAAGGTCTCAAAGCCATCACCTACCTACTACTCACAGTGGGTATGACTTTTTATATCCACACCGACCTACTACCTACTAAACTTATAACTATTTTCACCTCATTTGAAATGGGTATTGTACGAAATCCACGGAATTGTACCTCTATTCCATCCTAAAGTGGGCAATGAGATAATTGAGGAATAAAAGTTAAATAAAAGGTTCAAATTGGAAGAGCGAATGCACACATATGACAAAATAAAATAAAAAAGGAGTGCCAGAGAAAGGAAAAAGTGTGAGACCATTGAAAGAAATATCGATTTGTTAGATTTGATGATGAATCTTTTCAAAGAAAAAGAGAATGATGGAAGCATCGAAGTTCAAATTCAAGACAATAGACATGAAAGATGAATGAAGCTCATTTAAATCTTAGTTATGATTATGCTGGTATTGTTTACCTCATACATCATGTTGTGTTTTATTAAATTTTTAGAAGTAGACGAAAATTAACAATGGCCTCACTCCCTCTTCTCTTTTAAATTTTCTAAAACCGTGTTTGTACATCACTATGTAATTGTATGAATATCATAATAATTACACGAGAATTCAGCTATATGTAATGGGAAGCTTTGTGGGTAGGTATGAAAGAGTCGTAAACTTAAAAGTAAACAGCTTCACGTACGTACGTAGCCTGAAAATCAAACACCTTATCCATATACATTATACCGTAACAAGAACTAGTTGTCGCTTGAGCCACCTAAATTCTTAAAACCACCAGTCCAAGTCAACCCTAAATGCTCTCCTATATCAATCACCCCACCCCCAATGTGTTTTCCGATTGCCTTCTCCATTTTCTCCCACTTTCTTAGGAGTGTTTGGTTGCACAGAAAATGAAGACTACTTTTCCTTTTGACTTTTGAAATCGATGAGAAAACCCTGCTGTGACAAACAAGGCACCAACAAGGGAGCCTGGTCCAAGCAAGAAGATCAAAAGCTCATTGATTATGTACGTACTCATGGTGAAGGCTGCTGGCGTTCCATCTCCGAAGCAGCAGGTTCTTTTATTCGCCTCTATATATCAAGTTAAAAAAATGAGTTATTGATTTTTTTAAACTAGCTTTTCATCCATGAAAATCACCAGGTTTGCACCGTAGCGGCAAAAGTTGCAGGCTGAGATGGATAAATTACTTGAGACAGATATCAAATGAGGAAACTTTTCTCAAGACGAAGAGGAGTTGATTATCAAACTCCATGCTCTCCTTGGTAACCGGTATTATTCATATCCGATACACATGTATTTCGAGTGGATTATGTTCTCCTACTTAAATTAATGGACATATAAAATTATGAGTATTCATGTGTCTGACTAGGGTTATTGGCCGTTGGGTGGTCATTGATAGCAGGAAGATTGCCAGGAAGAACGGACAATGAGGTGAAGAACTACTGGAATTCCCATATAAAGAGAAAACCGATAAAAATGGGGATCGATCCCAATAACCATAAGTTGAACCAATATCCAAAACGTCCTCAACCTCAGCATGTTGTTCCTCCCATGAATGAGGCATTTAAGCTTAGAATGTCTTCAACGGACAATGATGGTGTCTCGGATGCTGCAAGTTGTATCAAAGACGAAACACCTGCCGCCGGTGTATCGAACTTGGATCTGGAACTTACAATCGCAGTTCCTTCGAGTCCTATAAAGAATATTGAAGAAAACAGCTCCCACCCTTCTTCTTTTTAGATGAGGAAAAACCCTACAAGGATGTGGACTAGTAAAAGACTAGACACCAAGTCCTTTGAAAAATGATGATTAAATTGTATATTAGCAAAGAACCATATACTATTCATCTCATTAAAACTAAAAGTATTTAAAGATAACCATCTGTATCTGTATTGTAAAAAAAAGGATAATCATCCGACAGTTAAAAAATCAAGTATAAACATTTTTTTTTCAAACTATAAATATATATATAGCAGAAAATAGCCTATGTAAACCCTTTCATGGATGTTGGAAGTGCTGGAATAATATCTATTGAAAATGGAGTTTGAGCTTTCCTACAAATAATGGAGCATTTGGTTTCATTGAACTCATCACGAAAGAGATTAGGTCTGAGGAGTAAGTCATTCTAATTTCACATGCAATTTTAACCACTCCTCTACAATATAAACTTTTTTTATTATAAAAAATTCAATTTTTTATTAGTCTTGAACAAGTACAAGGTAACATCTGTTCAAAAATAACTCTTAACCTTGTGACATTGAACGCTCACCCCTGACACCTATGATGCTTGAACCGGAGTCCACAAGGAATAACAACAATTCCTTAACTACGGAGTCCACTTAATTCGTTCCATCACCAAACAACTTGAGTATTGCATTTAGAACCCTTATCGAGTGTAAGTGTGTGTGTGACCGGCAGCATAACTTGTAATCATTGTCATCATACGATCAACAATTACGTTTTCTTTCTGGTAAACATGTTGTACTCACATATTTCACAATTTTTACAACGTTATTTTCTCCGCATATAAAATTTCTAAATAATTTTGTGCTAAGATAGTACTTCTAAAGACATGTACTTGCACAAAAGCACTTGCATAACCTAATTTTTTTTACAGGTCCAAGTTAATATTACTTTTAGGTTTATTAGATGACGTTTAGTTCAGTAGCTTGAAATTGAATGTGAAATTGCAACTACCTGGTACTCCCAACACCTAACCTCTTTCACGTTCAGGTTATTTGATATTTATGGAACAATCTTCGTTATGAAGCTCATATGAACATATATATTATTCATTTAATTAAATTTAAAAGGTAACTGCAAACAATGTTCCTGTGCCCTTTCCCTGGTGTATATTAAAGCCTGATACGATAGATTTAAATTAAAAAAACCTTGCAGGACATGAATAACAATTGCTACAACTGGAGTTCACTGGTTTATGCACCATGGTTTACAAGAATTACGCACCACTGGGTCTTTGAGAGCAAGAAAATCGATCGGAACACCACACGCGGAGGTCCATCTTGATCTGACGAGAAGCACTAGAGAACTGACTCGGAACTAGAAGAAACCCTAATGACTCTGGGCTATCAACCCGTTTCGGACTGCTCTTTGTGAAGGATTGTAATATAAGAGTACTTACATCAGCCTGATCTTTCACAATTAGTTCATAGAAGAAACCTCTCTCTGTTGAGGGTCCAATCCGGCTCAAAGTGACTACATTCCCCAAAGTCTCAACCTTGTTGTGGAGAATGAATAAAGAACCGTCCATCTCCTCCCGAAGAATAAGTGACTTTTCAGAAACTCCTACGGTGATGGGTGATGAACGATCATAAAGGAAACGTTCTGCGGAATACCTGTGTACATTACCAAAGTGAACACTTAAATCCTCTGAAGAACCCTCAAAGCAGCACCCGGAAAGTGGACATGAACATGAACATGGAGCAAAAGGACATGCCTTTTCATGTTTCTGCTTCAAGCTATAACTGAATGCTTCTTTGCACCCATACTTCAAGTTTTGGCAGGACACTTTGACGGATTCCAAAACCTTCTCAATCGCCCTGCAGCGACTATAGCCAATCGGAGTCGAACAGGATGGGCATCTATTCCTCATTTTGATACAACAAGTAGAGCAAGCTATATGCCCATTCTCACACTGAGTTGCCAATCAAACACATGCAAATTTAACAGGATGCATTTAGTGTATGAACAAATGAATAATAAAATTGCAAAAATGTCAAAATTTATTCGATATTTCAGTCAAACAAAATCCTTTCATCGGAAAAGGCCAAATCCATCCACCAAAAGACCCACAAGTCCAAAAGGAAAAAAAATACTACAAAATTCACATGAGAAACCATGAAAGATTGACCCTTCAAGAGTTCGTTCCAAGAAGCTAAGAATTAAACATTATATAACCCGTGGTTTTTCTCTATTCCCACAAATTCTGGTCTGAATAGGTCTAAATAAATCATGGTGGTATGTTAAAGTGGTTTTAAAGTCATTATGTCCAAGTATGAACAACAGTTTAAAACTCACAAACAGCTTCCCTGTCTACATTTACTAAGACTTGGGTGTCAGTGTCGAATACAGGTATGTGTCTAACATAGGCATGTTCAATCTTTTCTTAGTTTTCCCATGTATATGGAGAGCACTCGGAGGGCCCAATCCCCATATCCATATCAAAAAATATGGGTGCTAAAAGAAAAAAATGAATTGGGAACAACATAGCTCCCGATCATCTTAAGAGGTTAGAATCTCAAAAGGCTCATCCTTCCCCTGTCGACTGCATGTCCAAATATTGACAACAGTCCTAAAAATTACTCTTGTGGGACCCGGAATGTCTTAATTATATGATTAAAGAGAGATAGGAATGATCTATTCTTCGAATATTACTTATACCTGACTATTTGTAATAACTTGAAAATCCTGAAACTAGAAATGCAACTAAGATCTCGCCAATAGAGAAAGGTTACCGGCTTTACTAAACCTCAATATATTGCACTAATTGTTCATTTTTCTTTAAGTTCCCATGCAACATATATTCAACATGAGCATAGGGATATGACCCTCCGAAGACCCTTCAAGTACACAGAAAACTAGCAATGCATTTCGAAATAGCAATTTAGATTTAACTCAGACCAACAATTTTAGTTATTTCCCCTTACAAATTCATATAGGAAATGTGAAACATGAGAATTCCACATCATTGTCATGATCCATCAACTTATGAATCATCCTCTTTCATTGAAGCTAACAAACACTTTATTCACCATCCAAAATCCAAATAGTTCCTTTTAGCAGTCCATTAAATAAGAGCAAACACGACTTCTATCCTAGTATTCATTTATTTAAGAAGATTTGCTAAATGAAAGAACCTCGTCTTCATCCAGAAAGTATAAAATCAGCAATACCAACTAATAGACCGAAGTCCAAAGCTAAGCAAGTTCTCTATAATCATATGCCCCAAATCAATATTCAAAGTTTTGCATGAATAACTAGTGTTGATGGATTCATTTCATATGGATTTAAAGAAAAGAGAAATTGAAAAGAGAAACACAAACTGTAAATGAAGAAAATAAGAAACATAATCTGATAACATCGATGAATTTGAAAAGCTTACCCTAACAGGTAAAACCAATTTGCCAAAATCAAGAAATTAAACAAATTTTAGAAGTATTTCACCAATAAAAAAAACTCATGTGCATATTAAAGGGAAAACACTGAAATATGACTCCAAAACCCCAATCCTTTCGCCATAAAACAAAGAAATTAAACGAAATTTTGAACTTTTTCACCAAAGAAAAGAAAACCCATATCCGAAATCACTCAAGAGCCAATAATTAAAACACCAACCTGAAAAACAGGGATACTCAAGGCCTCGTAACAGATGAAACAATCAAGAACTTCAGGGTCAGTTAGCGTAACTGAAATAGATCCATCTCGAGCAGTCTGAGGACTCATTGGTCCTTTATCAGCTCCACTTTCCTCCAATTCTTCTTCTCTTTCAGATTCTTCTGCTCCTTCGGATGCTTCTTCTTCTCCTTCAGATGCTTCCTCGCCTTCCGATTCTTCGTCTTCTTCGGATCCTTCTTGACCTAAGCCTTCGATATCAAGAACACGCTCCGCCCTCTGACGCTTAGGGACTCGGTTGCTTGGCCCTTCTCCGTCTTCTTCGATCCCCACAGAGAACTTTGTCATTCTCTTCTCTCTTTCTCCTACACTTTTTTATTTCACCTTTATTACACTTTTCCTTTTTCTTTTTCACTTTAAAACATTACGGGTAAACTAAGAAACAATCACTAAACTATTACGATTTTTTATGTTAGTCCTAAACTATTTTTTAGTAAAAGCATAAGAACAAAATTACTCCCTAAATAGTTGTTTTTTCTCTCTTCTTTCGACAGTTGGCCTATCGTTCTTGAGGAACCCTAGGTAGTTCTGAGTGGTTTTTGGTTGTTTTTGTGCGTTGGGTTTTAATTCACTCATAGGGCAGTCGATTATCTAACTGGATGTGTCTTTTATGGTTGAGCTTTTCTCTGGTACGGAGGAGCAGACTCTAGAGTTTTTCCCTTCAAAATTGAGTGAAGGAACTTTAACTGTTAATCCTCCTCGAGGTGTGTTCGAAGAGGGGGTCTCTGAATGGAGACACTCGTTGGTTAGGCAGTTTATTTGCTCGACTCCAAACTTTAGTGCAATATAGAAGATTGTGGAGATGATGTAGGGAAAATCTTATATGGTGTAGGTAAGCCTTATTGGTTCCAATCTCTATGCATTTTCTTTTGGTAACGCTACTTTAAGGGATTGGGCTCTTGAAAATTGGCGTTAACACAAACAACATAAGCCTCTTATTTTGAGGAAATGGGAGCCACATCTGTCTCGATTGGACTTTGATTTGGCATAGATGCCTGTTTAGGTTCAATTGTTTGGATTTCCTCTCGAATTATATTCTAGGAAGAGTCTTAGCTATATAGCTAGTGCTTTAGGCATGCCTTTGTATATGGACTCTATAACTGTTGCTAAAGAGCGTTTAGAGTTTACTAAGGTATGCATTGAAGTGAGGGCTGGGGTTTTTCTACCCAGATCAATTTCTATGAAGATGCATGATGGTTATGTGACTTTGATTAGGGTAGTTGTGTCGAGGTTTCGTTCATGTTGTCCTACATGTAAAATCTTTGGTCATTTGGGTAAATCTTGCCCTAAAAAGGATAAGGGGCACAAAGATATGTGAAATATAAAAAGAATCACTCTACTTGGGAGGGCGGGGATTCCTCAAATAAGGCATTGCCTTGTAGTAATGATGTGTATCCAAAGTTAGTAACATGTGTTGCTAATAGTATTTTTGCCTTGTAAAAATGGCTTGAATCAAACTTCAAGTCATGAGGTAGATGTTTCTAGGGAAGTATTGCCTTGTAAAGACGAGGTTGTTGAGGTAAAGGTTTCAAAGGAGGTGCTTTCTGGCAAAGAGTTGATGCCTACTGATCGAGGGGTTGCTTGGTGGAGGGTGTTGCTTATGTTGTTATAGATACATACTGATTTTTACAATTAGAATTTTAATTCAAATTTACTTGCTTTTATTTTTATTTTTAATCAATTAAAACTTCTCCCATTTTTATTTTCACTTGCAGTTCACGCCTAGCATAGAAGCAAAAAGAAGTTCATCGGCAAATTACGATATTCCCTGCGAATCAACCTTTAATTTCTCTATTCTACTTATTTCTATTTATTTATATTAAGATTAAGGCATATTTTATTGGGCCATTAAAACGATGCGTTGTCACCCCTTAATACTCACTGAACACTCTTTCTCTTCCCTTCTAGTTTAAACCAAGGTGAGAATATTAATCTTCATCCGTCTATTTTCAAGTTAAGTTCCATATAACAAGTTTTAGCCATAAATACCAAAAATGGGTTTTAAGGAGGTTTAAGAGAATCAAGTGATTCAAGTTTGTTTTTAGTGGATTTAAGTTATAAGAAGTGTTCTTAACTCAAATTCAAACTCCTAAATAAGTTAGTAATCCATTTTTCTTGTTCTTAATTAATGAAAGAAGTGGGGGATAACTCCAAGGCTAAGAGGAAGGAAAATTAAACCTTGGTTGATTTGGGAAGGATTTTATCAGTAAAAGCAACAAGGTAACATATTCACAACTTCTTCATATCACTTGTGAGTTATTAGAGATGTATTCTACCTTAGAGTTGAACTATGGAGTATGCATGGTAGATCCCATGTTTTATGGTTATTAATAAGTTTATAGCCTTCTTTATGGCTTTTGCATACTCCATAAAATATTAATAATAATTGAGAACCTCAAAATAACAATATGAGTGAGTTTGAGTGTTGATTTCGAGCCCAAGTAAGGTATTTTCAAGTAGGGGTATCAATATTGTAAGAACAATACCATTATTGCTCTTCATTCAGATAAAATTAGCCTAAGTTTAAAAGAGGGAGTATCGATATTCATCAATAGAGTATCGATACTACGAGGTTGGTATCAATACTGGGATTACAAACCAAATTCCATAATACAATTTTGGTATCGATACCCTAGTCAGTATTAATACCTTAGCTTGGGAGTATCGATACTGGAATGGGAGAATCGATACTACCCCCTTATTTATTAGTTAAAACAAGCTGATGAGTATCGATATCCTAGGTGGAGTATTGATACTCTAGAGTTAGTATCGATATTGATATGCCTATTAACAATACTAGTATATTTTTTGTGCTTTAAATCCAAATGATTATAAGATGCGATGAGGTTTCCCAAAAGCTCTAATTACTTTCTAATAAGACTTCAAGTGATAATGTTGCTTAAGCACATTAGAAACAAGATTAATTATGATGATATAGAACTAGCTTTGTTTGAATACTTGGGAAACGATCAGGACACATGGGTTACTTTAATGAATGATACTAGTATCAAGTAATAGAATCAGTCTGGATATCCTTAGGTAGTGCGTAAGACACTTTAAACTGATTAACTGGGGCAGAGGCCCGACACTCATGAGGGGTGGATTAGTCGATGGTGTTGTGTCCAATGTAGAGACTCCGGACATCATCATCGGTAGACTAGAGGGGTGCGTGAGCTCCGAGATATAGAACCCTCAGTTATACCATGATGTCTACCATAGAGTAGAGAGTACAATATATGAGTATACTCACTATTGCATTGTAATTGATGGCCTAAGCTTTTAATGAACATTTTTAGTATGGTCTAGTTGTTAGTGTGGCACTGGGCTAATGAGCTTAGCGCTTGGAATTTATTTCCTTACGAGGGTTAGTAGGAGGAGCATTTCGAGAGCTTTTTGAATAGCCGAGATCCAGACCGAGTTCAAGTAGAGTACGTCTCAAGTCAAATTCTTTTGAGGGCATGTATATTTATGGACCCTTGTATATGTATTGAGTCGTAACTATATTTAAAATGTGGTATGTATATTTTGAAATATTATTTTAGGAGCTCACGATGTAAACTATTTATATATTTGTGGTTGATTTATTTTACCCGGAGGGTTTTCAAGAAATTGTTTTAGTTAAGGAAATTAAAGAAAAATTTTGGTTAGTCACTCCGGTGGTTTCATGTGGCATTCTGATAGGTCGAATGTGTGTTGTATCAGTTTAGAATGTTACATTTAATGTCACATCTATCACTCTTGTTCTTAAGGTGGATAATTATTCCTTGGCTAGAGACTACATACCTATTTTGTGCTACTCTGTAGTTTAAAAAGATATAACTAGGATCTTGGTTGCTAGGTTATCTAAGTATATACCTTGTATGATTTCCCCTAATCAAACTGCCTTTGTGAAGGAGAATGAGTATTATTGACAACACTCTTCTTGCCCAGGAGATTGTTAGGGGTTATAGTATAAGAGACATTTCCCCTAGGTGTTACATCAAGGTGGACTTGTATAAAGCCTTTGATAACTTAGATTAGGGGTTTATTTTAAACATTCTAGAGGCTTTGGATCTTCGTCTGTAGTTTATGGACTAGGTACAAGCTTGTATCACTGGATCTAGATTTTTTATTTTCATTCAATGGGATACTGGTTCGTTTCTTTAATAAGCAAAAAAGGGTTAGATAATGGGACCCTTTGCCCCCTATTTGTTTATTCTGGCTATAAATATCTTAACATGCTTACAAAATAAGACTATGTCTCAAGGAGTTTTCCAATTTCATCCTAGGTGCAGGAAAGTGAAGCTCACTCACTTGTCTTTTACAGATAATGCACTTATCTTCTATAAGGGAACAATTGACTCTGTGTTAGGGGTGAAGGTTTTTTTGGAGATGTTTTATGAGGTTTATAGTCTAAAGATAAATGCTGCTAAGTCTGAGGTTTTTACTTCAGGCATCTATAGGGAGAATGTGGCACTCATACATGAATCAACTAGATTTAAAATATGAAGCTTACCTGTCAGGTACCTGGGGTGTCTCTTGTTGCTAGTAAGTTGAGTGAGAAAGACTCTGATGCACTAGTTGGGAAGATAAAGGCCAAGATTGGAAATTGGGAAAATAGGTGGCTAAGTTATGCTGGGAAGCTGCAACTTATTAATGTTGTTATCTTCAGTATGGTGAACTTCTGGTGTAGGAAACTCGTGTTTCCTTGGTGTATAATTGAAAGGATTGAGCAAATCTACACCATATTTGTAACATCCCAAATTATGGGTTAGTGGCCAAATTGTAAGTTTAAAAAATTTGGTAACAAAAGTATAAATTATTAAAAAGTTCAATGGTTTAAGTATGAATATTTCAGTATTGAATTAATGGTAATTATGAAATTATGGAAGGGATATAATGGTCTTTTTATGGAAAAGATATTTGTATCTTATTAAAAGAGATAAGCTTATGGGTGGAGAGTATCTAGAAGCTTATTTTCTTCTTCTTCTTCTTCTCCCCGTAAGCTCCATAGCAAAGGTAAGATTTCTTAGTTGTTGATTATTAGTTAAAATTTAAGTGGGGTTTTAATCATTAGGTGATACTTAAGCTTGGGGAAAGCTTAAGTTATCTTAAAATCAAAAGATGAAGAAGTTATAAAAGATTAAAGAAAATGAGTTTCAAAGTGAATTTCTGAAATATAGTTAATAAATCAACTTTGAGATAAAATTTGACTTGTTCTCAATGTGAATAAGAAGTTATAAATGTTAGAATTGAATTTAGAACATGTTGAAATTTGAGTATGATTCTTGAATTTCTTAAGGAGAATAGGATATGGAGGTCAAAGAAGTGATTATTGAGTAGAAAGGAGTGCAAATATGTATATGTAAGTTAGGAATATGAAAGGGGATGAAATATAAAGCATTTGAGTTGAATTAAATGGATATTTGGGCTTAAAATGCAAATTATGGGCAAGGTGTATCGATGCATATTAAATGTGCATCGATGCACTCTTTAATGAAGAAACATCGAATGTAATTGGTGCATCGATGCATAAGGAATGCATCGATGCATCCCTTTAAAATGAAAACATCGAAGGTAATTTATGTATCGATGCATGAGTAGTGTATCGATGCATGAGTAGTGCATCGATGCACATGTTAAAGAATGCATCGATACACTATAGAATGCATCGATGCACTTCAAGGGGAAATTGAAAAAGACATTTCTTTTGGTCTAAGAAATGATAGATTAGTGTATATCAATTGGATACTGATATGTATCAATGTATGATTATATAGATATCGAGCACGAACAAGTCCGGGTCGATTGGCAAGTTAAAATTCGATCGAAAGAGAGGAAATCATAAAGTGTATTGGAACGTAGTGAGGCCAAGGTGAGTGCACATTAGATATTATATTATGTATTAATGGAAATAAGACTTGTGACAAGTCTATTTCCTATAATAGAATGCATGAATTCATTAATATGAGTATATGTTTGATATGTTATATGTGTGTTATTGATTGTTACATATGTTAATGATATGAGTAAATAAATGTTTATATGATACATGTTAATTATCCATGATATATGCACACATGATAATATGATATAAGTTAAATTATGTAATATGATACATAACTATGAGATATATGGTTACACATACATGTGGTATGTGACAGAAGAGAAAGAACAAGTGATATGAAATGTTATAAATGATAATGCCCATGTTATGTGATATGAGAGCTAGGGGTATAGTTGGCATGCCAAGAGTCGAGGGTCTACCTATATCTTTCGAGACATATGGACAGTATACCTATGTTCTAAGGAACATATGGATAGTTTGCCTAGGTTCTTCAGGACCTATGGACAGTTACCGAGGATCTTTATGACCTCTGGATAGTTACCGAAGATCTTTTTGACCTCTGGATAGTTACCGAGGATCTTTATGACCTCTGGATAGGTAATTCGGGACATTTATATGAGCTGTGGTGACAGCATAGTGATGCACAACTTCAATGGACTCACATATCTACAGTTCTCACATGTGTACATGGGCTAATAAAGAGATAATTGTGAAATCAATGTATATGATATATGTATATGAATTGCATGATATGATATATGTATGATATAGGTTATTGTATATGTTACATGAATATATGTTGATGCATTTATGAGTGAGTATAAATGACTTATATATGATGATATGTATGTAATTATTATATGAAAAGCATATGAGTTAGATGATTTGATATGATGTGTATGATTTGATAAAAATAGTTGTTCCTGCATGATTACAAGTTAGAGTTTACATTATATATTTATTTATTCGCCTCACTAAGTCATAGACTTAGCGTGTGAGTGTTTCACACGCATGTTCTTACAAGCTTATGGATTGTTGAGGTACAAGTCAGGTCAGTATTTTTCCTTACAAAGTTTCAGATCAGAAAATAGATGATTTAAATGTATTTTATGGTATAAAAGACTAGTTGGCATGTATTTAAAAGATTTGAATTGTATAAGCTCTGAATAGTTTTGTAAACATTTTGAATAAGTTATATGTTATAAAAGTTTTTAAATTACTCATTATTTTATGCAAGTAAATGTTTTAAAAAGTCAATGTGACACCTCAGACTCGGATCCAGGTCGAATTCAGGTTGGGTGTGTTACATTTAATGGTATCAGAGCTACGGTTTAGCCGATTCTAGGCTAAAAACGAAGTCAAAAAGTGTTTTAAAAAGTACACATGCCAACACAAAGTGAATTTTTTTTGATCTGATAGAGTAAGGAGTGTGATGTCTTGTTGATAGAGTTCAATTGTTATGTTATATAAGATAAGTGTATACATGAGAATGATTTATTATATATAAATATGTTTATATGATATGATAGAAGATATGTGAACATATGCAAATGACATATGTTATATGACATGAATTGGATGATCATATGCACACATGATATGTGATAGAAGAAATGATATGAGCACATGAATTTATGAGAGCTTCCAAATTGAAGCACAAGGCGATAGACCTGAAGGTAATATCATTCACCTGCCATGGCCAGGCAGGGAGAAGAGCGAAAAACCTCAGGGAATGCCTGTATATGATTATAGAATGAATCATGATGTTGAAAGATGTTCCAATGTGTTTTCAATTATATACATCGTTAACTCATAGAATGAATGTATCGAAATAGTTAAAAGAGTAATGAGCACCCGAGCTCAAGGGTGAATTTGAGGAAGGTTCTGTTGTTACAGACCTTTGAATAAATGATATTAAGATAGTGTTAGAAGGTGTTCATTTCTCCAAAGTGGAAAAATTAAATTGAGAAGTTCGTTATTACGTGGATAATATAGAATATGGTGAACAAATGTCACCATAAGAACATTAAAAGATTAAGTGATGTGGTTAGAGAAAAAAATTCAAGAATAAGTGCATCAGTGATACGTTTATAAGATGAATGAAATCAGAGTTATGGATATGAAACCAAGGGGTAGTACTGTGTATAAGCAAGAGTGTGGAAATAATAAGGGTTTGTACTCTAGAAGAAAGAGTTTGCGTTGGCTAACAAGGTTACACGATGAAAAATGTGTTGATAATATGAATGTGATGTAAAGAAGGAGATAAAGATTCGTGTGTTTAAGGGAAGTTAAGGATTGATAGAGAAGAGTAATGTAATATGAAAAGAGTGAGGAAGTATAAAAGAAAAGATATAACCGATGTTGTAAGGATATTTTGATTTATGGAAAGTAATGAAATAAGGAAATGATAAGGTTTACAGAATCAGATATGACAAGGGATATACAAGAAGTATAGATTATAAGTTTGATAAAGAAATAAGAAAAGTGTATAAAGTAATATGAAAGGATCATGTGTGTTGTAGTGTAGACAATGATTAGGAACTGAGGAAATGTTAGGTTTATGTTGCAAAGCAGTTAGATGAGAAGGAAAGAAATTAACTGAGTTATGATATCGAAAAGTAAGGATTGGATTTTTCTGTACATATGATGAGTAACAGTATATGGATTTATAAAGGTCTGAGATATATGATTGGTTAATTAGGGCTTGTGCCCTAGATTGAACCATTGATATTTGCTAATTGTAATAGTAAAAGTGATAGAGTTATAAGATTGGAAGAAAAGATGAAGTGAGTCAATTAAGTATGATAAGAATATTGAATATGATTATGTATTTGGATCCTATATAAATATGATGAAGGCAAAGAGAAGAGTATTTACAAGTTTAAAGGGAGCTTTGAGGAAGGAAGATGCAGATTGAAGGAAAGACAAGATGGAAATGGATTGGATTCTTTGGAAAATTGAAGGCAAATCATTGATTATAAATTACGAATGGATAAAGTTGTGAAAACAACTTAAGAATATTAAAAGATATGTTCTTGTCAAAGTGTGCAATGGAAATTCGAGGACGAATTTTCTTAAAAGGAGGGGAGATTTGTAACATCCCAAATTATGGGTTAGTGACCAAATTGTAAGTTTCAAAAATTTGGTAACAAAAGTATAAATTATTAAAAAGTTCAATGGTTTAAGTATGAATATTTCAGTATTATATTAATGGTAATTATGGAATTATGGAAGGGATATAATGGTCTTTTTATGGAAAAGATATTTATCTCTTATTAAAAGAGATAAGCTTATGGGTGGAGAGTATCTAGAAGCTTATTTTCTTCTTCTTCTTCTTCTTCTTCTCCCCGTAAGCTCCATAGCAAAGGTAAGATTTCTTAGTTGTTGATTATTAGTTAAAATTTAAGTGGGGTTTTAATCATTAGGTGATACTTAAGCTTGGGGAAAGCTTAAGTTATCTTAAAATCAAAAGATGAAGAAGTTATAAAAGATTAAAGAAAATGAATTTCAAAGTGAATTTCTGAAATAGAGTTAATAAATCAACTTTGATATGAAAATTGACTTGTTCTCGATGTGAATAAGAAGTTATAAATGTTAGAATTGAATTTAGAACATGTTGAAATTTGAGTATGATTCTTGAATTTCTTAAGGAGAATAGGATATGGAGGTCAAAGAAGTGATTATTGAGTAGAAAGGAGTGAAAATATGTATATGTAAGTTATGAATATGAAAGGGGATGAAATATAAAGCATTTGAGTTGAATTAAATGGAGTTTTTGGCTTAAAATGCAAATTATGGGCAAGGTTTATCGATGCATATTAAATGTGCATCGATGCACTCTTTAATTAAGAAACATCGAATGCAATTGGTGCATCGATGCATAAGGAATGCATTGATGCATCCCTTTAAAATGAAAACATCGAAGGTAATTTATGTATCGATGCATGAGTAGTGCATCGATGCACATGTTAAAGAATGCATCGATACACTGTAGAATGCATCGATGCACTTCAAGGGGAAATTGAAAAAGACATTTCTTTTGGTCTAAGAAATGATAGATTAGTGTATATCAATTGGATACTGATATGTATCAATGTATGATTATATAGATATCGAGTACGAACAAGTCCGGGTCGATTGGCAAGTTAAAATTCGATCGAAAGAGAGGAAATCATAAAGTGTATTGGAACGTAGTGAGGCCAAGGTGAGTGCACATTAGATATTATATTATGTATTAATGGAAATAAGACTTGTGACAAGTCCATTTCCTATAATAGAATGCATGAAATCATAAAGTGTATTATTGATTGTTACATATGTTAATGATATGAGTGAATAAATGTTTATATGATACATGTTAATTGTCCATGATATATGCACACATGATAATATGATATAAGTTAAATTATGTAATATGATACATAACTATGAGATATATGGTTACACATACATGTGGTATATGACAGAAGAGAAAGAACAAGTGATATGAAATGTTATAAATGATAATGCCCATGTTATGTGATATGAGAGCTAGGGGTATAGTTGGCATGCCAAGAGTCGAGGGTCTACCTATGTCTTTCGAGACATATGGACAGTATACCTATGTTCTAAGGAACATATGGATAGTTTACCTAGGTTCTTCAGGACCTATGGACAGTTACCGAGGATCTTTATGACCTCTGGATAGTTACCGAAGATCTTTTTGACCTCTGGATAGTTACCGAGGATCTTTATGACCTCTGGATAGGTCATTCGGGACATTTATATGAGCTGTGGTGACAGCATAGTGATGCACAACCTCAATGGACTCACATATCTACAGTTCTAACATGTGTACATGGGCTAATAAAGAGATAATTGTGAAATCAATGTATGTGATATATGTATATGAATTGCATGATATGATATATGTATGATATAGGTTATTGTATATGTTACATGAATATATGTTGATGCATTTATGAGTGAGTATAAATGACTTATATATGATGATATGTATGTAATTATTATATGAAAAGCATATGAGTTAGATGATTTGATATGATGTGTATGATTTGATGAAAATAGTTATTCCTGTATGATTACAAGTTAGAGTTTACATTATATATTTATTTATTCGCCTCACTAAGTCATAGACTTAGCGTGTGAGTGTTTCACACGCATGTTCTTACAAGCTTATGGATTGTTGAGGTAAAAGTCAGGTCAGTATTTTTCCTTACAAAGTTTCAGATCAGAAAATAGATGATTTAAATGTATTTTATGGTATAAAAGACTAGTTGGCATGTATTTAAAAGATTTGAATTGTATAAGCTCTGAATAGTTTTGTAAACATTTTGAATAAGTTATATGTTATAAAAGTTTTTAAATTACTCACTATTTTATGCAAGTAAATGTTTTAAAAAGTCAATGTGACACCTCAGACTCGGATCCAGGTCGAATTCAGGTTGGGGGTGTTACATTTAATGGTATCAGAGCTACGGTTTAGCCGATTCTAGGCTAAAAACGAAGTCAAAAAGTGTTTTAAAAAGTACACATGCCAACACAAAGTGAAATTTTTTTGATCTGATAGAGTAAGGAGTGTGATGTCTTGTTGATAGAGTTCAATTGTTATGTTATATAAGATAACTGTATACATGAGAATGATTTATTATATATAAATATGTTTATATGATATGATAGAAGATATGTGAACATATGCAAATGACATATGTTATATGACATGAATTGGATGATCATATGCACACATGATATATGATAGAAGAAATGATATGAGCACATGAATTTATGAGAGCTTCCAAATTGAAGCACAAGGCGATAGACCTGAAGGTAATATCATTCACCTGCCATGGCCAGGCAGGGAGAATAGCGAAAAACCTCAGGGAATGCCTGTATATGATTAGAGAATGAATCATGATGTTGAAAGATGTTCCAATGTGTTTTCAATTATATACATCGTTAACTCATAGAATGAATGTATCGAAATAGTTAAAAGAGTAATGAGCACCCGAGCTCAAGGGTGAATTTGAGGAAGGATCTGTTGTTACAGACCTTTGAATAAATGATATTAAGATAGTGTTAGAAGGTGTTCATTTCTCCAAAGTGGAAAAATTAAATTGAGAAGTTCGTTATTACGTGGATAATATATAATATGGTGAACAAATGTCACCATAAGAACGTTAAAAGATTAAGTGATGTGGTTAGAGAAAAAAAATTCAAGAATAAGTGCATCAGTGATACGTTTATAAGATGAATGAAATCAGAGTTATGGATATGAAACCAAGGGGTAGTACTGTGTATAAGCAAGAGTGTGGAAATAATAAGGGTTTGTACTCTAGAAGAAAGAGTTTGCGTTGGCTAACAAGGTTACACGATGAAAAATGTGTTGATAATATGAATGTGATGTAAAGAAGGAGATAAAGATTCGTGTGTTTAAGGGAAGTTAAGGATTGATAGAGAAGAGTAATGTAATATGAAAAGAGTGAGGAAGTATAAAAGAAAAGATATAACCGATGTTGTAAGGATATTTTGGTTTATGGAAAGTAATGAAATAAGGAAATGATAAGGTTTACAGAATCAGATATGACAAGGGATATACAAGAAGTATAGATTATAAGTTTGATAAAGAAATAAGAAAAGTGTATAAAGTAATATGAAAGGATCATGTGTGTTGTAGTGTAGACAATGATTAGGAACTGAGGAAATGTTAGGTTTATGTTGCAAAGCAGTTAGATGAGAAGGAAAGAAATTAACTGAGTTATGGTATCGAAAAGTAAGGATTGGATTTTTATGTACATATGATGAGTAACAGTATATGGATTTATAAAGGTCGGAGATATATGATTGGTTAATTAGGGCTTGTGCCCTATATTGAACCATTGATATTTGCTAATTGTAATAGTAAAAGTGATAGAGTTATAAGATTGGAAGAAAAGATGAAGTGAGTCAATTAAGTATGATAAGAATATTGAATATGATTATGTATTTGGATCCTATATAAATATGATGAAGGCAAAGAGAAGAGTATTTACAAGTTTAAAGGGAGCTTTGAGGAAGGAAGATGCAGATTGAAGGAAAGACAAGATGGAAATGGATTGGATTCTTTGTAAAATTGAAGGCAAATCATTGATTATAAATTGCGAATGGATAAAGTTGTGAAAACAACTTAAGAATATTAAAAGATATGTTCTTGTCAAAGTGTGCAATGGAAATTCGAGGACGAATTTTCTTAAAAGGAGGGGAGATTTGTAACATCCCAAATTATGGGTTAGTGACCAAATTGTAAGTTTCAAAAATTTGGTAACAAAAGTATAAATTATTAAAAAGTTCAATGGTTTAAGTATGAATATTTCAGTATTAGATTAATGGTAATTATGGAATTATGGAAGGGATATAATGGTCTTTTTATGGAAAATATATTTATCTCTTATTAAAAGAGATAAGCTTATGGGTGGAGAGTATCTAGAAGCTTATTTTCTTCTTCTTCTTCTTCTTCTTCTTCTCCCCGTAAGCTCCATAGCAAAGGTAAGATTTCTTAGTTGTTGATTATTAGTTAAAATTTAAGTGGGGTTTTAATCATTAGGTGATACTTAAGCTTGGGGAAAGCTTAAGTTATCTTAAAATCAAAAGATGAAGAAGTTATAAAAGATTAAAGAAAATGAATTTCAAAGTGAATTTCTGAAATAGAGTTAATAAATCAACTTTGATATGAAAATTGACTTGTTCTCGATGTGAATAAGAAGTTATAAATGTTAGAATTGAATTTAGAACATGTTGAAATTTGAGTATGATTCTTGAATTTCTTAAGGAGAATAGGATATGGAGGTCAAAGAAGTGATTATTGAGTAGAAAGGAGTGAAAATATGTATATGTAAGTTATGAATATGAAAGGGGATGAAATATAAAGCATTTGAGTTGAATTAAATGGATTTTTTGGCTTAAAATGCAAATTATGGGCAAGGTTTATTGATGCATATTAAATGTGCATCGATGCACTCTTTAATTAAGAAACATCGAATGCAATTGGTGCATCGATGCATAAGGAATGCATGGATGCATCCCTTTAAAATGAAAACATCGAAGGTAATTTATGTATCGATGCATGAGTAGTGCATCGATGCACATGTTAAAGAATGCATCGATACACTGTAGAATGCATCGATGCACTTCAAGGGGAAATTGAAAAAGACATTTCTTTTGGTCTAAGAAATGATAGATTAGTGTATATCAATTGGATACTGATATGTATCAATGTATGATTATATAGATATCGAGTACGAACAAGTCCGGGTCGATTGGCAAGTTAAAATTCGATCGAAAGAGAGGAAATCATAAAGTGTATTGGAACGTAGTGAGGCCAAGGTGAGTGCACATTAGATATTATATTATGTATTAATGGAAATAAGACTTGTGACAAGTCCATTTCCTATAATAGAATGCATGAAATCATAAAGTGTATTATTGATTGTTACATATGTTAATGATATGAGTGAATAAATGTTTATATGATACATGTTAATTGTCCATGATATATGCACACATGATAATATGATATATGTTAAATTATGTAATATGATACATAACTATGAGATATATGGTTACACATACATGTGGTATGTGACAGAAGAGAAAGAACAAGTGATATGAAATGTTATAAATGATAATGCCCATGTTATGTGATATGAGAGCTAGGGGTATAGTTGGCATGCCAAGAGTGGAGGGTCTGCCTATGTCTTTCGAGATATATGGATAGTATACCTATGTTCTAAGGAACATATGGATAGTTTACCTAGGTTCTTCAGGACCTATGGACAGTTACCGAGGATCTTTATGATCTCTGGATAGTTACCGAGGATTTTTATGACCTCTGGATAGGTCCTTCGGGACATTTATATGAGTTGTGGTGATAGCATAGTGGTGCACAACCTCAATAGACTCACATATCTACAGTTCTCACATATGTACATGGGTTAATAAAGAGATAACTGTGAAATCAATGTATGTGATATTTGTATATGAATTGCATGATATGATATATGTATGATATAGGTTATTGTATATGTTATATGAATATATGTTGATGCATTTATGAGTGAGTATAAATGACTTATATATGATAATATGTATGTAATTGTTATATGAAAAGCATATGAGTTAGATGATTTGATATGATGTGTATGATTTGATAAAAATAGTTGTTCCTGCATGATTACAAGTTAGAGTTTACATTATATATTTATTTATTCGCCTCACTAAGTCATAGACTTAGCGTGTGAGTGTTTCACACGCAGGTTCTTACAAGCTTATGGATTGTTGAGGTACAAGTCAGGTCAGCATTTTTCCTTACAAAGTTTCAGATCAGAAAATAGATGATTTAAATGTATTTTATGGTATAAAAGACTAGTTGGCATGTATATAAAAATTTGAATTGTATAAGCTCTGAATAGTTTCGTAAACGTTTTGAATAAGTTATATGTTATAAAAGTTTTTAAATTAATCACTATTTTATCCAAGTAAGTGTTTTAAAAAGTCAATGTGACACCTTAGACTCGGATCCAGGTCGAATTCGGCTTGGGGGTGTTACAATATTCTTGTGGAAATGTAATGATATTCCTACTAGGGGCTAGGTTTAGTTGGGAAAACATTTGCTTGCCCAAATTTGAATATGGTATGGAAATAGAAAAGTTGATGAAATGGAATAAGGCTTACATGCTTGGTCTTTTGAAGTGTGTTGCTGATGAAGAGGGTTCTTTATGGTCTACATGGGTTCACAAGTATGTCCTGAAAGGGGTTGATATTTGGAATATTGAGTGCAAGGCTAGTGATAACTCTCCAAAAGATTTATCTTTAGTAGCATTTTTCACTAAGGTTTAGTTTGAACTTGGGCTTGTGAGAGTGGACAAGTTTATTATCCACACGAACTTCATCATTTTAGATTGTGAAACGGATAAAGATATTCCAATTATTCTTGGTCACCTATTTTTAGCCACAAGCCGAGCTTTAATTGATGTTGAAAAGGGATAATTAACTATGAACTTTAATGATGAGCATATTACTTTTAATGTTTTGAATAATGTTTCTTACACAAATAAAAATGTTGATTTTTTTCACTTGATTTGTTGAAAATATTTTGATATTTCGATATAACAAATAAAGTTAAATGAATTTTAAGATTTTCCAAAAAGATTTTCTAAGTATATTCGATATAATTATTTGAATATCAAAATAATACTCTAAATCTTTCAAATGTCATTTTTAATCCTTACTCAAGTGTAAAATTAAGTTTTAATCTTAAAATGATTTCAAAACAATTTTACAAAATATTTCGAACCATCTCAAAGCCAAAAATTTCAGATTGCTCAGAGGGAACTGATTCCCCCCCAAGGGGGTACCGATTCCCCCCAGAATGGTTTGGCTCAGAGAATTCCAGTATGCTCGAAGGGAACCGATTCCCCCCTGTTTAACGGTCGAAATATTTGAATTTTACACTTAGGGAACGATTTCCCTTAAGGGGTACCGATTCCTCCCACGCTCTAAACTGTTTTATTAATTGATTTCACACTAAAATAGCTATATTATCTTCATTAATGACCCCCAACGTTCAGAAGTGATTCAAGGTGTATTTAACCAAGCTTAGAAGCCATTGATCAACAACAAGAAACATCAAGCAACTAGAATCAAGAGAGAATCAAAGAGAAAGCATCAAACCTCAAGTTTGAGCATTTCAAGCCTATTTTTCATTCAATAGTCATTTTGCTTTCAAGAACACTTATTGTGCTCAATTGTATTCATTCTTGAGTGTTCTTTTTTTTGTTCTAGAATTGTGCAAACAATCTAACTTGTGAGGATTTCCTTGTAAGTTTGCAAATTTGTATTGTTCTCTTTGGGAGAGAGTGTTCTCAAGAATTTGGGGTATAATTCTTGAGGGTTTGTAAGGTTACTCTTTGTCCTCAAAAGAAAGACAAATTAGTGAATTTGTGGAAAATCCTTAGTGTGGATAGCTAAGGTAGTGGACGTAGACTTTGGTTGAGAAAGTCGAACCACTCTAAATCGTTGTGCAATTTCTTTCAATTTTCTACAAAAGCTTCCACCAAAATTTTTATTACCAATTCACCCCCTCTTGACCGATTCTGTCAATCGATTAACTTAACAATTAGTATTAGAGCCTAACTCATTTGAAGGTTTAATCACCTCTTGAGTCGATTCGGGAAGAGTTATATCGATAATCAAAGTCATCAATGGCCTCTACTTCAAACTTCGACTCCGATCTCGATTCGATGCCCGTCAACAAGCCTCCTTTCTTCAATGGGGCTAATTATGCCTATTGGAAAAATAGGATGATGTACTTCATTCAAGAAAGTGACATGGGAGCATGGAATGTCATAGAAGAATGATACTTCAAGCCTCTCACTCATCCAAGATTATGGAGTGAAGGAGAGACAAAAATGTTCCAGCTCAACTCCAAAGCCATCAATATCATATTTTGTGCTCTTGGACCAGATGAATACGAAAGAGTTTCATCTTGTACAACCGCCAAAGAAATATGGGACAAACTTCAAGTCACTCATGAAGGTACCGATGAGGTAAAGAAATCTAAAATTAGTATTCTAACGCATAGCTATGAAAATTTCAGGATGAAACCAAAAGAAGATATCAAAGTTATGACGGATAAATTCTCAATGATTGTCAATTGTCTCAAATCATATGGAGAGATCATTTCAAATGAAAAGCTTATGAGGAAGTTAGTCTACTCCCTCCCAAAATCATGGCAATCAAAGAAGACGGCAATCATCGAGTCTAAGGATCTAACATCCTTAACTCTTGAAGAGCTAATCGGTTCACTCCTCACTCATGAAATGATGCTTGAAGATGAGGTAGACCTTGATAAGATTGAAGAGACACCAAAGGAGAAGGAGAAAAAGAAAAACATTGGAGTTGCTCTCAAATCCATAAAAAATGAGAGCAATTCGGATGAAGATGACGATGACAAGGAAATGACATTGTTTGCCAAACGGTTCAGAAAAATGATGAGACCTTACCGAGGAAGAAAATTCAAATGAAATGAAGGCCTAAAAAATGAACCAAAAGAGAATGACCCGATCATTTGCTATGAATGCAAAAAACCGGGGCATGTCAAATATGATTGCCCATAACTGAAGAGAAAGGGTCAATCAAAGAATAAGCACAAGGCTCATGTGGCTACATGGAGCGATGAAGAAGGTTCCGATGAAGAGGAACAAGAAGTAGCAAACTTGTGCTTGATGGCATTCGGGGAAGATTCTAAGGTAACCTCTAACTCATCTGATTTTGATGATTTATCCTATGATGAGTTATTAGAGGAATATAATGGGTTGGCTACGGATTATGAGAAATTATTTTTAAAATATAAAAATGATGTTTCAAAATTGAAAAATGAAAATAAACTCATATCCAAAACCAACAACGATCTTGAAAGTAAAATCAAAGATTTGCAAATCAAACTAGAAGAGTTTGAAAAGAAAATTTTGGATTTGCAAAATTTACTTTCAAAGGTCAATGATGATCATCAAAAGAAAATTGATGATCTTAAAACTACTTTTGATAAAGTTGGAACAAAACGTTTTGAAAATGGAGAAAATTCAAAATCAACTTTGTTAGAAAAAATTTTAAAAACTACAATCATAGAGGTCCCCAAAGAACCTCTAATGGAAAAATCGTTAGAAGTATATGGGTTCCTAAAGAGCTCATTACTACAAAAGATAAGGATATCCTACACAAATGGATACCTAAGGGGACTAGGATTTTGGAAACTAATGAATATGGACCCAAAAGAATTTGGGTACCAAAAATTAGAAATTAATCTATGTTTGTAGGAAAAGGAGCATTGCTACAAGGCACGGGAAACAAATCCAAATTCATGGTACCTTGATAGTGGATGCTCAAGACACATGACCGGAGACAAAAACCGGTTCATTGAGCTTAATGCCAAAAATGGAGGAGAAGTGACTTTTGGTGATGATTCAAAAGGTCACATTGAAGGTATTGGTACTATTGGTAATACCTCTTCCATACAAATTAAGAATGTTTTATATGTGAATGGATTAAAGCATAATCTATTGAGTATTAGTCAATTTTGTGATAAGGGATTCAATGTCATGTTTGATATTAATGGTTGTAAAGTCATTAACATTGCATCTAATCGGATTATGCTTGTTGGTCATAGAATAGGAAATATATACATGGTGCACTTAGATTCTATTGATATGACTAATTTGTGCCTAGTTGCTAAGGATGAACATGATAGTTGGTTATGGCATAAGAGACTAGGACATGCTAGTATGGTGTTTTGCAACGGCTAATTCAAGGTGATTTAGTTCGAGGGTTGCCTAAGCTTAAATTTAATAATGATAAAATCTGTGATGCTTGTGCTAAAGGAAAACAAAAGCGAGTTTCTTTTAAATTTATTAAGGACGTATCAACTAGTAGAGTATTACAATTGATCCATATAGATCTTTTTGGGCCAACTAGGACTAATAGCTTGGGTGGAAAACAATATGCATTTGTTTTGATAGATGACTATTCTAGATATACTTGGGTTCTATTCTTAAGTACTAAAGATGAAGCATTAGAAAAATTCATCACATTTTCAAAAGTAATCCAAAACGATAAAGGTTACTCTATAACTAGTGTTAGGAGTGATCATGGCACTGAATTTGAAAATCTTGGATTTACTGAGTTTTGTAACTCTAATTGTATTAGTCATAATTTTTCAGCACCTAGAACCCCTCAACAAAATGGAGTTGTTGAGAGGAAAAATCGAACTTTAGAAGAAATGGCTAGAACCATGCTTTGTGAAAATAATTTGCCAAAATATTTTTGGGCGGAAGCCACAAATACCGCTTGTTATGTTGTAAATCGAGTAATGATTAGGCCAATTTTAAAGAAAACTCCATATGAAATTTTCAAAAATAAAAAGCCTAACATTAGATATTTTCATCCTTTTGGATGTAAATGTTTTGTTTTGAACAACGGTAAAGAAAACCTTGGCAAATTTGATGCTAAAAGTGATGAAGGAATTTTTCTGGGCTATTCCTTAAATTCTAAAGCTTATCGAGTATTTAATAAAAGAACTTTAGTTGTAGAAGAGTCTATACATGTTGTTTTCGATGATAATCCCCTTCCGAGGAAGGATTCTTGTGTTAATGATGATGTATGGATTATAAATATAAATGACGTTAGACATAACGTTGGAGAATCATCATCAAAGGAAGAAACAAAAGATGAGGAAACTCATGATCCCCTCGAGAATCCAACCATTGAAGAAAGGGAAGTATCTTATCCAAGAGAGTACAACTATGTCAAGGATTGTGAGATTATAGGTGATCCATCCAAAGGGGTAACAACTCGATCTTCTCTTAGAAATATTTGTAATTATGTTGCATTTATTTCATGCATAGAGCCTAAGAATATTAAAGAAGCATTAAAAGATGAACATTGGATTATGGCTATGCAAGAAGAATTAAATCAATTTGAGAGAAGTAAAGTATGGTCATTAGTTGAAAGGCCTAGTAATAAATCTACTGTAGGTACTAGATGGGTATTTAGGAATAAGCTTGATGAGAGTGGTAATATAGTGAGAAACAAGGATAGACTTGTTGCTCAAGGGTATACTCAAGAAGAGGGAATAGACTATGATGAAACATATGCTCTCGTAGCTAGGATGGAAGCTATTAGAATGTTATTAGCATTTGCATGTTTTCATGAATTTAAATTATATCAAATGGATGTTAAAAGTGCATTTTTAAATGGTTTTATAAAGGAAGAAGTGTATGTGGAACAACCTCCAGGTTTTGAAGATTCAAAATTTTCGGATCATGTTCTTAAATTGACAAAAGCGCTTTATGGTTTAAAACAAGCTCCTAGAGCTTGGTATGAAAGATTGTCAAATTTTTTAATTGAAAAAGGTTTTTCAAAAGGGAAGGTTGACACTACATTATTTTTAAAGCACAAAGGTAAAGATTTATTAGTAGTTCAAATTTATGTTGATGATATAATATTTGGTTCTACTAATGATGTTCTTTGCCAAGAATTTTTTAAGCTAATACAAAGTGAATTCGAAATGAGCATGATGGGGGAGCTCTCATTTTTCTTGGGACTCCAAATCAAGCAAAGAAAAGATGGCATCTTCATCAATCAAGCTAAGTACGTCAAAGATATGCTCAAAAAGTTTGGACTGGAAAATGGCAAACCTCACGTCACTCCAATGGGATCTTCAACAAAGCTTGACTTAGATGAAGGAGGTAAATGTGTAGATGTTAAATTATATAGGTCAATGATTGGCTCTTTGCTTTATCTAACTACAAGTAGACCGGACATTATGTTTAGTGTTTGCTTATGTGCTAGATTTCAATCATGTCCTAAGGAATCACATTTACTAGCTGTTAAGAGAATCTTTAGATACCTTAAGGACACTCATAGTTTAGGACTTTGGTATCCTAGAGACTCTAGCTTTAGCTTGCATGCCTTTTCTGATGTGGATTATGGAAGATGCAAATTAGATAGGAAAAGCACCTCCGGTACTTGCCAATTCCTTGGAAATATGCTAATTTCTTGGTTTTCAAAGAAACAAAATTGTGTTGCATTATCTACCACTGAAGCCGAATACATTTCAGCTGGTAGTTGTTGTGCACAAGTTTTATGGATGAAACAGCAACTTTTTGATTATGGAATTGAAGTATGTACCATTCCTATCAAGTGTGACAATACTAGTGCTATTTGTCTCACTAAATATCCCATCCAACACTCAAGAACTAAGCACATCGAAATAAGACATCACTTCATTAGCGACCATGTCACTAAGGAAGATGTAGTTCTAGAATTTGTTGATACTTTGCACCAATTAGCGGATATCTTTACAAAACCTTTAGACAAAGAAAGATTTTGGACACTTAGGAGAGAATTAGGTTTGACCAACCTATCTTCACTTAGTGTTTAAAATAATTTTAGCACTTTTAAGACTAAATGAAAAATACTTAATTTTTTATTGCATTCATTGCTATTAGTTAGGGGGAGTTTATGATTCTTGATGAAAATTAATTCTATGTTCAAATATAGTTTAAAGATTAATTTGATTGTTTGAACGTGATTGATTTTCAATATATGAGTTGCCAATACCACTAGAGAAAGTTAATTTAGCATTTTGTGTGTTTAAAATCGGATTTTAGCATTTTGGTGCAGAGGGAATCGATACCCCCATGAGGGAACCGATTCCCCCCACAGGGGAATCGATACCCCCTGGGGTTCTGGTTTTATCGGGCAGAACCCTTGGTTTTGGCTCAAAACCTCTCTTCTCTTATGTCGTTCTTCCCCTCTACTCTTTCAAATCTCCATTTTGCCTCAAATCAACATTTTTAATCGAAATTCACTTCAAATATCATCTTCTAAACCTGCTAGCATCATTAAAATCGTGCAAACAACATCAAAATCCACCCAATCTCATCTTTCAAGGTAAATTTTTCTAAACTCTCTATTTCATTGATTTTGAACATAGAAATAGTTTTAATTAGTTCTAGATAGAAATAGTGATCGAGCATTGATTGTTTAGTGATTAGAAACTAGATATTACAACTAATTTCATTAAAAACACAATAATTTTCCAAAAATTTAGAAATTTTCAAAATAAAAAAAATGTTTTTCAAATTATTGTGTTTTAATTGAATTATGTTGTTGTTATGAAAACTATACATATATTGTTTTTCAAAATCTTATTTTTCAATAGTTTTCAAAAACTTTGCCCATTAGGATTGATTTAGTGAACCTTGAAATATTGAGGACTCAATTGAGTTTTGGGATTGATTGAATTGCATACATGTGTTTTCTAAATTGTAGGTTATCCATTCAATTCTGATTTCCTAAATCATGTCCAATCCTAAACATGCTAGGTCATCATCTAGTCGCTCACACCGTCAACCAAATCCACCTCCAAATCCTCCTCCTATTCCTAAAATTCCAATTCCTAATCCTAATCCAGTTGATCCTAATTTAACTATCCAAAATTCATGCTTCAATCATCCTGGTCCCAGAAATCATCGTTTTTGGTATTATCAATATTTTGACTCTTACAAAATTAGAGAAGAATGTATCCCTTCTCGTTAATCTATGTTAGATATTAATTTTAAATATCTTCCTCTCTTACAAGAGTGGAAATTTGATAAAGTTTGTGACCTTGAACCTATTGTTTACCATCAACTTGTTCGAATCTTTTATTCTAATGCCATTTGTGTAAAGAATCGAGCTCAAACTGAGACCATAAAAGTTCGTTCCTACCTCCTAGAAAAATTCTTACATATTAACTCGACTTACATAACCAAGGCATTAGGATTAGATAACGATGGTATTTCAAATGAAAAACAAATTTTAGGTTCTCGTTATAAAAGAAGGGATAGTGCGAGTGTCTTAGACCTTCATGAACGTTTTCTTCACCTAATGATTTCTTGGTGGTTTCGACCATCCGGAGGTCGTTATTCTACTCTTAGAGCCTTGGATCTTTGGTGGTTACATTGTTTCAAAAACAGTATTAAAATAAACCTACCTCATATCATTTTTGCTGAAATTGTTGAAACCGTAAATCTTGTTCCTAACAAGAAACTCTGTTCATCTCTAGTTTACAGTTGCATTTTGAGTAATCTTTTTACTAAAGTCGGGCTTAGAGTTGGTCTAGATACCTCCTTTTCTCTAAAGAAACAAATTAATCTTCTTTCCTTAACGAGAGTGGGATGGATAAAGGATAAGGAAACCGGTGAATGGATTCGATCGTCTGAAAATACTCCGGGAGCTAGTTCTTCACGAGCTCCACCAGAAGGTGACGATGATCCCGAGCTTCAACAATTAATGCGAGACATCGATGAAGCCGAAGATGAGCCTGAACAGCCCGAGGAGCAAGCACAACAAACGCATCAAATGCCTCCATATTTTCAATCATTTATGGAGACATTCGATTTCCGATATGCTACCATGGATTCACGCTTTACTTCTATAGAGTCCCATTTATCCACAATGGGAGCTCAACAATTAGAAATCCTCCGAGAGATGCGCACAAACAACGCTTCGATGAATGAACGTATTGATGCACTCTCACATGAGATGATCGCTATGCGAGCTCATTTTCCTCCCCCCGATCCGGATGTTTGATTATGTGTTTAGCTTTAGAAGTTTGAACTAAAAGATTATTGTTTCAACATTTTGAATATTTTGGAATGTTTGATTTTGTGGATTGTTAGACTTTGGATTTTTTTGGATGTTTGAACTTATATATTGTGTGGTTAAATTTATTCATTATTGCATCATTTACATCATGTTAGATATATGACCAATTTTGCCATGTCACATTAATTATGAATATTGATTATGAAACTAATGGCTAACGTTTCTCTTGCTTGTGATCTTAGCAGCTTAAATTATATATAATTGGCTAAATAATTTGATAACCTTGTTTAAATTCTTTTAAAATGTCTTTTTGATTTAACAAAAAGGGGGAGAAGTGTTAAGTGTTTTAAATGGGAGAAGTGTTTTAAATGGGAGAAGTGTTAAAGTAAGGGGGAGTAATTTCAAAACTTGATTTCAAAATCTTAAAATTACTAAAATATTTTGTTATATCAAAAAGGGGAGATTGTTGAAAACATTTTGATATTTCGATATAACAAATTAAGTTAAATGAATTTTAAGATTTTCCAAAAAGATTTTCTAAGTATATTCGATATAATTATTCGAATATCAAAATAATACTCCAAATCTTTCAAATGTCATTTTTAATCCTTACTCAAGTGTAAAATTAAGTTTTAATCTTAAAATAATTTCAAAACGATTTTACAAAATATTTCGAACCATCTCAAAGCCAAAAATTCCAGATTGCTCAGAGGGAACCGATTCCCCCCCCAAGGGGGTACCGATTCCCCCTGAATGGTTTGGCTTTGAGAATTCCAGTATGCTCGGAGGGAACCAATTCCCCCCAGGGGGTACTGATTCCCCCTGTTTAACGGTCAAAATATTTGAATTTTACACTTAGGGAACTGATTCCCCTTAAGGGGTACCGATTCCCCCCACGCTCCAAACTGTTTTATTAATTGATTTCATACTAAAACAACTACATTATCTTCATTAATGATCCCCAACGTTCAGAAGTGATTCAAGGTGTATTTAAGCAAGCTTAGAAGCCATTGATCAACAACAAGAAACATCAAGCAACTAGAATCAAGAGAGAATCAAATAGAAAGCATCAAACCTCAAGTTTGAGCATTTCAAGCCTATTTTTCATTCAATATTCATTTTGCTTTCAAGAATACTTATTTTGCTCAATTGTATTCATTCTTGAGTGTTCTTTTCTTTGTTCTAGAATTGTGCAAACAATCTACCTTGTGAGGATTTCCTTCTAAGTTTGCAAATTTGTATTGTTCTCTTTGGGAGAGAGTGTTCTCAAGAAGTTTGGGTATAATTTTTGAGGGTTTGTAACGTTACTCTTTGTCCTCAAAAGAAAGACAAATTAGTGAATTTATGGAAAATCCTTAGTGTGGATAGCTAAGGTAGTGGACGTAGACTTTGGTTGAGAAAGTTGAACCACTCTAAATTGTTGTGCATTTTCTTTCAATTTTCTGCAAAAGCTTCCACCAAAATTTTTATTGCCAATTCACCCCCTCTTGGCTGATTCCGTCAATCAATTAACTCAACATGATGTGATTGACATTTTTTCTCAAGATAATTTGCAAGAATGCTACAACACAGATACAGACATACGTGATTCAGTTGCATTTGAGGAATTCATGCCTGATGATGAAGAAGAATGTTGTAGCAGCTATATCCAGAATATTGAATCTTTGCAAATGAATAATCATACTCTTCAAGTACCAAATCTCTCTATTGAAGAAGCACCAAAGCTTGAGTTGAAACCACTGCCAGAGCATATGAAATATCATAACCTTGGAGAAAATAAAATATTGTCAGTCATTGTAACAACATAGTATATAACATCACAAGAAACTCAATTGATTGAGGTGTTGAAGCAGCATAAAAAAGAAATAGCTTAGAGAACTACTGATATAAAAGTCATTAGTCCATTATTTTACATGTACAAAATTCTTTTAGAGGATCCCAATAGTAGCTCAACTGAATACCAATGACAATTAAGTCCGATCATGAAATAAGTTGTTAGAAATGAGATTATCAAATGGTTGGATACTGGAATTATATATCTGATTTCAAGTAAAAATTGGGTCAGTCATGTGTAATGTGTTCCAAAGAAATGCAACATTACTGTGGTAACAAATGACAAAAATGAGTTAGTGTCGACAAGAACAACTACTGGTTGGAGCATATGTATGGACCATATGAAACTTAATAAAACAATGAGAAAATGCCACTTATCATTATCATTTATAGACCAAATGCTAGACCGACTTGCTGATAATGTTTTTTTTATTGTTTCTTGGATGGATATAGTGGTTACAATCAAATTTCTATAGCTCTAAAGGACCAGGAGAAAATGACTTTCACATGTCCGTATAGAACCTTTGCTTTTCGTAGAATGTTGTTCGGTTATGTAATGCTCCAGTGGCTTTTCAACATTGTATGATGGCTATTTCTCCGATATGATTGAAGATTATCTTGAAGTTTTCATGGATGGTTTTTTAGTTTTTGGGCAAGACTTTGAGAAGTGATTGAGCAATTTGGCTACGATGTTGAGAATATGTGAGGAGACCAACTTAGTTTTGAATTGGGAAAAATGACATTTTATGGTCACGGAAGGTATAGTGCTAGGGCACTGAATTTCAAACTATGGCATCGAAGTGGATAAAGAAAAAGTGAAGGTTATTGAAAAATTGCCACCTCCTACTGATGTGAAGGAAGTTTGAAGCTTTCTTGATCATGTCAGTATCTATAGAAGGTTTATTAAAGAATTCTCTTGAATTGCTAAGCCCTTGTGTTTATTGCTGGAGCAAAACAGGAAGTTTGTTATTGATGATAAAGTGCTTTAATTCTTTAAGACAATAAAGAAGAAGCTAGTGAATATCCCTATTATCATGGCGCCTGATTGGAATTTACCCTTTGAATTAATGTGTGACGCTATCAATTTTTCTATAGGTGTTGTGTTGGGACAATGCAAGGATAAAATATTTCATGTGATACATTATGCAAGTAGGAAATTGAATGAAGCGACATTGAATGAAGCTCAGGTCAACTACGCCACAACTGAAAATGAGTTATTTTTTGTAGTGTTTGTTTTTGACAAATTTCGTTCATATCTAGTTGGTACGAAAGTAATTGTCTATACTGATCACTCAGCGCTGAAGCATTTATTTGCCAAAAATAATACAAAGCCTCGGTTGATTTGATGGGTTATTTTACTCCATGAATTTGATATTGATATTTGGGATAAAAATGGATCCGAAAATCAAGTGGCTAATCACTTATCAAGGTTATAATTTGGTAGCGAAGATGACAACACTTTAGTAATTTCAGACGAATTCCATGATGAGTATCTGTTAGCTGCTGCAACATTGCCATGATATGCTGATTTTGATAACTATTTAGTTAGTGAGATACTGCCACCCGATCTTAATTATCAAGGTTGAAAGAAATTTCTGAGAGATGTAAAGCAATACCATTGGGAAGAGTCATATTTTTATTTAAGCAATGTAATGAACAACTCATGCACCGATGTATCCCTCAATATGAATTGCAAAACATTCTGCAACATTTTCATAGTGCCCCGTATGGAGGACATTTTGGTGGTATGCGTACAACAACAAAAGTGCTTCAATATGGATATTATTGACCATCACTTTTTAAATATGCCAATGAATTTGTAAATCATTAAGATCACTACCAACGAACAAGGAATATTTCTCAGTGAAATGAAATGCCAATGCAACCTATCTTGGAGATCGAGGTATTTGATGTTTGGGGATTAGATTTTATAGGACCATACCCTTCTTCATGTGGTAACATTTTTATTCTCGTTAATTTAGATTATGTATCCAAATGGGTGGAAGTTGTAGCTTTTCCAAACAGCAAGCTAAAGCAGTTTCACTCGTTTTGGAATCCTCATATTTTTATTAATGATGAAAGATATCAATTTATTGGTTATCGGATTGCCAGATCATTGAATAGATATGGAGTGAAGCATAAGATTGCGACATCGTATCATCCACAGTCTAATGGTCAATCTGAGGTGTCTAATCGAGAAATCAAACAAATTCTTGAGAATGTAGTGAACCCTTCTAGGAAAGATTGGTCACAACATCTTGAAAAAACATTATGTGCTTATAAGACCGCTTACAAGACTCCGTTAGGGATGTCCTATTATCAGCTTGTCTATGGAAAAACTTGTCATTTACCTGTGGAGTTGGAGCATAAAGCTACGTGGACGTTAAAGAGGCGGAACTTTGATCTAGATGTTGCAGGTGAAAAATGAATGTTGGAGCTTAATGAGTTGGAAGATCTTTGAAATAATGCATATGAGAGTTCACACATTTACAAAAAAAAATATCAAGAAGTGGCATGATCAAAATATTTTGTCAAGAGAATTCATTGTTGGACAACAAGTGCTACTATTTAATTCGAAACTAAAGTTATTCCCTATGAAATTACGTTCTTGTTGGTCATGTTCTTTTGAAGTCTTTGAAGTTTTTCCACATGGTGTTGTATTATATAAGAATTTAGTGGATGTAAGCATATTTAAAGTTAATGGACAACGTTTAAATCACTATTACCAACAACAAAGCCCTAACATTGCTTCGATCACATTAAGCGATCCCCCTTCTTTTTGATATTTTTGTTCTTTTGAATAAGTCAATTCTTTTGACATTTGTTTTATGTCCTTATTTTCCTTATTTCTTTTTGTACATGTATTTTCTCATTGATCACTCTCAGTTAGCTATTGCATATTGTACAACTCTCGCATAATGATACACGTGCATCGTTATACTAAAGCCACAACCCTACAAAGACGGTCAACTAATTCTGACAGTAAAATTCAATATGAGTTGGTTACCATTTACCCTTCTTTCACTTTAGACTGTCCACTTTACCCAATCCTAACCGCCCATTTAAATTTTATCCTTATCCCTCTATCATAACCATTTTAAATTTCAAAACAATATTTTATCCCATTTTTCACGGGCATTTTTCCCGAAAAATCACTGGTGACTGGTATATTTACCGATCTAACATCGGTCAGATTATATTTCATGATCTAACACCCGTAGTAGTAAAGCGCGCTCCCTGCCCCGCGCTATATGTTGATTTGGTGCCACGTGGGGTATAGTGTGCCCCCTGTACCGCATTATATGTTGATATGGCTTACACGTGGGTATAACGCGCCCCCTAATCCGCGCTATACGCCACGTAGGGGTATAGCGCTGCCCCTGCTCAGGGCTATACCTGGGTATGAATTATATTTAGCGCGGACCCTGGTCCGCGCTATACCTTTTATCTAAATAATTACATATAGCGCAATGCAGGTACCGCGCCTTATATGGTTATAAATACCCTTTACTCCCGGTTAAGTTTCTCACATCTCCTCACATCTCTCCTCTCAACTTATAAATTAATACATCAATTCCGTCAACGAGTAATAATTCTGGTAATTTTCTCATATATGATTTAGAAGTTCGTGCGATTTTTCGTTATAAATATTTTTATTATACTTATTGTTTATTATGATTATTTGAAAAAATATTATACTAATTATTTTCAATTAATTTTTGTGTTTGTAAAATTGAAAAGAAAGAGCATACGTCAAAATAGTTTTACGGTACAGGTAATAATGTAAAATTATATTATTTAAATTATTTACGTTGATGTGTAAAAAATTTATTGTGTTATATTTTCATTCATATATAATTTATTTAATCGGGGTTGTTTCAGTAATTTTTTTTGCAGATATAATATTGCTGCACTTTTAAACTCAAAGAATGACGCGACTTTCAGCTATTGTTTATTATGATGGTGAAATTTGAGAAGATGAAACCGGCGTTGTTTTCGTATCAAATGAGCGTGTTAAAATATCATTCAAGAGAAACATAACTCTTGAGGAGCTGATAACGAAGATTTCGATGAAGATTCATGTTGGAAGTAGTAGAAGAATGTCGTCGTTGCAGTACAAATTTCCAACATCATTGTTGCCATTAACTTATACAACGTTTGAACTTTCGAACAATGATGATGTTCAAATGATGGTTGAAGCTCAAAGTAATTATTCAGAAGCTGCTATTGAGATGTATGCACATTTTGTTCAAGTGCGTGCTATTCGGGGTCAATCATTAAGCTCCCAATATGGGCTAACTGAACAAGTTGATCAAGTTGACAGCTCGACTACAGTAATGTGTAATGATTTTAATATCATAATGGGGAGACATTCATCCGCAACTCCTAACGATATGTACCGAGGTGGGTCCACGAACAATCTGTATGGCAACACCGCGTCCAGTTCAAGGGGAAGGCATTCATCTGCAAATTTCTTTGACCATATAAAGATACCATCGACGCAACCATCTATGCAGTTTCTATTTGACACGATGGCTTCAAGCTCCAGGGGGAGGCATTCGACTGCGAGCTTTTTCGATCTCAATGTCGATATGTCTTCCAGTTCAAGGGGAAGGCGTGCAAGTAGTAAGTTCTTCGACCTAATTGTGGAGAGCATGGAGGAACCATCATCTCCACCAGAAGAACCGCTTCGTGAGCATGGTGCGGATGGTGCTGAGACTGGACTATTCATTCACCCAGAATCACCGCAATTCAACTCCGATGATGATGAAGTTCCAGGAAATGTGGCACAAACTGACCCTCCTGCACACATGTATGAAGCTGATTATGGTGCAATGTACGGGCCAAAATTTGCATATATGCCTCATCTCGGTGACTATGGATATTACTCATCAATAAATAATGGTGAGTTATATTTAGGCATGGAGTTTTCAAGCAAAGAAGAAGCGGTGATGGCTATAAAAAATTAAAATATTCATAATTCTGTTCAGTCCAGAGTTAATCGATCGACGACCGAAAAATATGTATGCTATTGTGCCTGACGCAAAAACGGATGCAATTAGATGGTTCGCGTATCGAAAATGAAGAGGAAAAACAACATATGAGAACTAACAGTATACAACGGTCCTCACACATGTTGTGCTGGAGTAGTCAACCAAGATCATCCCAACTTGGACTCTAAAATGATATGCCAAGCCATCATGCCCATGGTAAAAGCAAGTTCTCATATAGCTGTTGCAGTGTTGATTTCAGCTATACAATCGCAGTATGGGTACACTGTCTCCTATAAAAAAGCTTGGTTGGCAAAACAAAATGCCATTTTCAAACTTCATGGCAAATGGGATGCATCTTACAACGAACTTCCAGGTTGGTTTAGGCTGGTGCGGACGTTGAATCCTGGGACAATTGTGGACTTCGAAGCCTCCTATGCATACCATAATGATCGAGTTCTTCGCGATCAAAGCCAATTCTACCGGGTTTTTTGGAGTTACCCACAATGCGTTAATGTTGCCAAATACTGCAAGCCTGCGGTCCAGATCGACGGGACTTTTTTGTAGGAAAAATACAAGCAAGTTTTATTATTGGAAGTTGTCCAAGATGACAATCGCAACATTCTTCCAGTTGCTTTTGCTCTTGTCGAAGGAGAAGATACATATTCATGGGTTTTTTTCCTCCGAAATTTATGTTCATATGTTATCACGAGGGAAAACATATGTGTCATTTCAGATCGCAGAGCTGGGATCAAAGCAGCAATGGAGTCTTTGGGTCCAATGTGGCAACCACCCTTTGTCCAATATAGGTATTGTCTCCGACACATTGCTGCGAACTATCATGGAAGGTACAAGAAGAATGATGAGCGTCAATTAATTGTGCGCATGGGTAAGTGAAACTTATGTACTTTGTTTTCTTTCAATCGTTTTAATTTTGCAAAGAAAGCAAGTTAGTAAGTTATACATTTTTTGATCAGGTTACGAACTACTTCCTCGAACGTTTGAATCAATGCTTTAAGATTTGCGGGCGAAGAACGAGGACGGATACGATTACATCAGCCTCATCGATAAAGAAATGTGGACGAACGCATATGATGGTGGATATCGATATGGACACATGACGACCAACTTGGCAGAGGCAATCAGTTCAACTTTAAAGAGTGCACGTCACTTACCAGTAGCGGCTTTGGTAAAGACTATATATTTTCGTTTGGGGGCACTTTTTGTGAAGCTTGGGGGACAAGCTCAAACCTAGATGCAAGACGGTCATGTCTATCACCCTAGATTAGTTGTAGATCTACAGAAAAAAATTGTTGCATCAAATGGAATGTTTGTAACAAGCTTCTCTAGAAGGCATGAAATGTTTTGTGTCACAGAGTTGCCGCGACCTCTTCAAGGGATTGAAGCTGTGTTGTTAAGAGTAAATCTAAGGGATAGAACATGCGACTGCGGGTTTTTTCAAGCTCTGAAGTATCCATGCTCTCATGTGATAGCAGCTTGCTTGCATACACGTCAAAACTATACCATTTTGTGGATCCTGTATACCTACTATCTGAAGTTTTTAAGGTATACGAATTTGAGTTTCCCCCATAGGTAATGGCAAAGACCCTGATGAGGTTCAAGATTAGCTTCCGATTGTGCCAAATCCGAGTTTATTGAGGGAGCGTGGTCGTCCAAAATCTAATCGAATTCATTACGATATGGATATTCGAGAAAGATCTAGACAAGACAGAAGATGTGGGCATTGTAGAAACCCAGGACACACTAGAAAAACATGTCCACTTATGTTGCCATCAAGTAACAATTGATGAGGAAATAATGTATTTGTTTATCAAATAATAATTCTTGTACTTTGATTTGCATTTACTTCAAGTTAATGTCATTCGATAATCGCTGATGAAGATTAAAAAACGAACACAATCATTAAATTTTATCAAACTAATAACAATTTGGTATTTGAATATAATTTTAAATACAACAAACTTACAATAAGAATTAAATGGTAAATGATAACCAAATTACAATAACTGATATTAAATGGTAATAAACAAAATTAACTAAAATACATTAAAACAAAGTCCAACAAATTTAACAAAATAAAGTAAGTATTAAATGAGAAATAATAAAAAATTACAATTTAACAAAATAAAGTAAATACAAATATAATAAAAATATATATCGATGCCTGCGACGCAAATGTGTTCTGCAGGGCGGTGGCTGTCGGTCTCGAGGAGGATTTATTTGTATCACTGGTTCTGACTCCTCGCTATCATCATCATCACCATTATCGTCATCGTCGTCGTCCTAAGCAGGTACATTAGGTTGATGAGGAGCTGATGATGATGAAGTACCTCCATAGAATAAGGACCCCAGAGGTGTATGACTGACTATCCCACCGGCCTGCGAAAACTGGGAAAACTCATAAAACCCAGACATCACTGAGTGTGAAAACTGTACAGGAGGTGTCTATGCTGCGACCATGGGTGATGAGGCTGAACCTGCCAGATATCCAGTATATGAACCCCAAGTCAAATCTATAAACATAAACCCATAATAACCTCAAGGAGGGGTCATCTGTGATAGTGGCGGCGGCGGGGGTCATAAAACCAGGTGAAGGCGGTGGCATCTGGTAATGGAAAGGCGGCGACATCATATATGGTTGCGGCATCATAAATGGTTGTGGTGGCTGCTGTGAAGGTCCTGCTGGTGCAGCTGAAGATGAACCGGAAGCACCTGCTCTCCGTCCATGAGTCGGGGGACGATGGTGCTGTGTCGGTGAACGTCTCTGTCGACGTCGCGGAAAGGTCTGCCCTCGTGCATCCTCGGGAAGCAAAAACGGTTTGCACTGTTGAACCAATAATAATAACCGTCAGCAACACTCAAGAGGTCAAATAAAATAGGCTCTCTACGAGGAAGACGATGATGTCGATCCTCCCACAACACGACCCACTCATGATGCCTCATCAACCAACTGTATATGTCTTGTCGCGTCTATCTAAGCTATGTAACTCGTCCATATTGCGAGGTGCTTCCGGAATTGGTTGAAAACAACCAAACTGCCGGAGCATGCGATCAGTAGAGTGCCACTCGACGGTCGCATAACAGATCAGAGGGACCATCGCTATCCAAACTTTGATGGGCCCCTCAACTTAGGTAGGATCACCGCCCTCACATCATCAGTACAATATGGCACCCATTCAAACTGAAACAAATATTATATATTTTTTTATCAAAATAATAATCTAATTATATAACTATAATCGAAAATCGATTTTTAAACATTAAAATTCATACCTGTGTGTCAGTCTTCTGATCGATTAGCACCCTAATTTTTTCTAAATCATCAGGTACCTCCTGATGATTTTTCCTATCAGTAGACCACCTATTCAAGGAAAAAAATTATTATACGCTGTATAAAATTATTAATATACAAAATCAGTTTTATAATTACCTTAGAAGTAGTGGAAATACGAATGTGTTCTTCACAACGGGACATAAAAAGGGTAATCGATACCATGCCCAAGACTGCAGCAGCAAGAGACATCCACCGATAGCATTACGCCTATAGTCAGTGGCTCCATACATCTCCCTGTATAGCAAAGCCAAGATTGTCGAGCCCCAACTGAATGATCCGACCAGAGGATGTTGCAACCACATACAGTGAACTAGGTTGCGCGATTTGTCCGGCATCAGCAACCCTCCTATCAACTACAGTATGCATGCCCGTGCACACATCTTAACTTCATCCTCAGAGGCGTCTGCGCTCAACTCCAAAAAATTGGCATCTAACTAATTTAACGGTATCCTACCTCCGATAAAACTTTCGGGGACACGTCCTAGATTATCCCGGCACAAAGTAATCTAGGAACCCTACGAGATCCCTGATATCACATCTCCATCCACCGAAAGCCCTAGGTGCATAGCAACATCCTCAAGTGTAATCGTGCACTCTCCGTACGGAAGATGAAATGTGTGGGTCTCCGGCCTCCACCGCTCTACTAAGGCAAAAATCATATCTGGTTCTATCTTACAGTGACCCTGATATCTACCTATGTAACCAAATCCAGCCTCTACTAAATACGGCAAGACACGGCTAGGTATCACTAACTTAATATTCATAATAAAAGGATCTAATACACGGTCCATCTCCTAAAATTAAATAATTACACAAATTAATTCTTAATCTAATAAATATGCATTAAATAAATCAACAAATTATTACAAATAATTTAAAATAAATTAAAACGTTAAAATGTTACCGTATCAGCAAAGTGTCGAGATATATGATTTCCATCCAAGTGAAGTAGATCGTCTTCCATTATATATCTGCAAAAAATTATATTAGTAAAATATTAAATAAAGTAAAATGCTTAAATAAATTAAATACATAATATTATAAATATTATAAAATATACCTTAAATAGAGAGAGTATTTGAGAGAATTTGAGAGAATATAGTGTGATGAAAGTAATAGAGGATGAGGGTATTTATAGGGAGGATTGGGGGGTAATTAAAGGTATAGCGCACCCCCTGTACCGCCTATACCCCACGTGTCAGATAAATAGCTATAGCGTGGATCAGGGGCCACGCTATACCCACGTGTAAATCATGTCAGCATATAGCGCGGTATAGGGGGCGCGCTATACCCCACGTGGCACCAAATCAGCATATAGCACGGGGCAGTGAGCGTGCTTTACTGCTACGGGTGTTAAACCGGGAAATATAATCTGATCGGTGTTAGATCGATAAATATACCGATCACCGGTGATTTTTCAGGAAAAACGCCTTTTTCACGCAACCTCTTAACTCTCATTTACTTTACTTTCTTGTTCTCCCCAATTCTGAAACCCTTGTTACTCTTTCCTTCATTTTTCTCATCTTTCAACATATTGACATGGCACCTAAAAAGAAGACAAGTTCAAAACCATCTAGTCGAATGCGTATTCCAACTATTATTATAGCTGTGCCGCCGCATGTTTCTCCATCGGAGAAAGTCACCATATTCATTAATGACGAATAGTGAACACATTATGAAGAGTATTTTAATGGTCGAGATTTCTTTTATGAGCAAGGATTTGATTTAACTACAGACGAGGAGCCTCAAATCTTTGACTATATTTTTCAGACGGTTACACAGCGAGGTTGATGGAAGTTCTGTGAACATCCAGGCGATATCAATCAACAAGTGGTTTGGGAATTCTATATCAATCTTACTGATTAGACCAAGCAATTGGTCATTGTTCGTGAGAAGATGATCCATTGATGGGCAAAAACAATGAGTTGGCTCTTGCTAAAGATTTTAAAAAAGAGGGATGAAACTATGGGGCTTCTTGTTGGCATTACTGATTGAAGGCCTACGGAACTATACGAGAAAATTAGGGATAAGGTGGTCTGGCATAGTGTCGTAACCGTCTTTCGGTTGGGTCCCGAATTGGGCTTCGACTTGAAATAATTGGGTTGGGAGTCGCGATCGACCACTTTAAAATGAATTTAGGTGGATTGGACACCATCTTACTTGATCTGCGTTTCTACCAGAAATGTGTCGGGTTCGGGAGTCGGTTATGGTCAAGGAACGATTAGCACCCTTGAACCGCCCTTTCGGTACCAATTAATTTACCGGTTGTCTTCAATTAAGAAAATTGTAATTTAAAATTAAAAGGTAAAAATACCATCACAATTACTTACCTTAGATAGTTTTAAAGGTGTGGCCTTAAGAAGGTCAAAAAACCATGTTAGATAAAAAGGTAATAAATAAATAAATTAATTAAATTAAAATGAAGAAAAAACAAATTAAATAAAAGATAAGATAAAGATAGCAAAGATAAAATAGTAAGTAAAATAAATATAAAAAAATAATAAAACAAATATATAAATAAAACAAATAAATAAAATAATAATAATAAAGTAAAAATAATATATATATATATATATATAATAGTAAATATATATATAAATTAATAAAAATGATAATAAAAAAATAATATATATATATATATAATCTAAAAAAATAAAAATATATACTAAAGTAAAAAAGAAAATGCATAAAATGTAAAAAAATATTACATGAAAAAAAACAATTAAATAAAATGAGTAACAAGGGAAATGTGCGTATAAATAAAGTTAAATAAATAAAATAATAATAATTAAAACATAAATGTAAGAGACCGAATCAAAAGTAAAAAAGATGATACCTTTTATTTCCTTTTCGAATCGTTTACAATAGCTTTGTCTTTGTATTTTCCGTGCTTTCCTCTATATTTTTGTATGTAAATCGTGTGTTACAAATGGGGAGGATTACATGTATTTATAGTGAAAAAAACTAACTATTTTTAGAATCCTATTAACAATAGAATCCTAATGCAACTAGACTCCTTGCTCGGTTGTTGCACGTTTGTTGGTGTGGTTGTTGCTTTAAAAGATATGGTGGTGGAAGAGTCCTCCTAGGAGAGAAACTCTTACTAGTTCTATCTTTTAAGAAAATGGTTGTCTACAGCTGCCCCTTTTTGTCTTTTTTCGTGGAACAAAAAATAGGACAAAGATAAAAAGACACAAATTTTTGTTCAGTAGAGTTGAAGAATAACTCTTTGTCGAATTGAATTGCGGATGGCTCCTCCGTCGCGAAGTCTCAGAATGTGGCTTCTCGTTGTAGTCCACTTTGGTCTTCTTCTCGGTTTAAAGACCTTGGCTAAAAATACGACTAGAAAGTAATCTCTGGACTCCACAATGTGGTTGATATGCCCTCGAGCTGCATGAAACCGAACTCGAAAAGTCTTCGCTGACATATAGCTTTTCTCAACTTAAGCTATGCTGACGGAAAAAAGGCTTCTTGCTACCAAGGCACGGCTAACCCAGACCTTCTTCTCGGCTTGAAAAACCTCGATTGCAGCCAGACAATAGTGTGATTGAGGTGTCATCGAGCTGAATGGAATCGAACTCGACAATTTTATTGACAGATAGCCCTTCTTGCCTTGAGTTATGCTGTAAATGACGTGCCTTAGAGCTGAGCATAGTCAAACTCGAAGGTGTTTTGGTGACAGATAACCCTTATAGCCTTGAGTTATACTGTAAATGATGTGCCCTCGAAGCTGAGTGTAATCAAACTCGAGGGTTTGGTATTTCAAGAGAAACATTTTCAAAGGTTTTGTGTGTGTGTGTGTTTCAAGAGAAATAATTTCGAGGGTTTTTTTATGTTTCAAGAGAAACTGTCTCAAGAGGGACAAAATTTGTTTCAAAAGAAACTATCTCAAGAGAGACAAAACTTAGTTCTAAAAGAAACTGTCTCAAGGGAGACGAAATTTGTTTCAAGGAAAAGATATTCAAAGATTTTGTTTCAAGGGAAACTGTATCAAGAGAGACAAAATTTGTTTCAAGGGAAACTGTCTCAAGAGAGACAAGATTTTGTTTCAAGGGAAACTGTCTCAAAACTCATTTTAAGGGGAACTGATTTAAATATTTTATGTTTCAAGGGAAATGTTTTCAAGGTTTGTGTTTCAAGAGAAACTATCTCAAGGGAGACAAAATTTTATTACAAGGGAAACTATCTCAAGAGAGACGAAATTAATTTCAAAGGAAATGTTTTCAATGTTTATGTTTCAAGAGAAACTGTCTTAAGGGAGACAAAATTTTGTTTCAAGGGAAACTACCCCAAGCGAGATAAAATTTATTTCAAGGGAAATGTTTTCAATGTTTATGTTTCAAGGGAGACAAAATTTTGTTTCAAGGGAAACTATCTCAATCGAGATAAAATTCATTTCAAGGGAAATGTTTTCAATGTTTATGTTTCAAGAGAAACTGTCTCAAGGGAGACAAAATTTAGTTCCAAAAGAAAATGTCTCAAGGGAGACGAAATTAGTTTCAATGAAAACAGATTCAAATATTTTGTTTCAAGGGAAACTTGGAAACTGTCTCAAGAGAGACAATGGTGAGCACGATTCTCTTCGTCGTGAAGTTGAAACTGTGGATGACCCCTTCGTTGTGAAGTTGAGCCTTGGAATTGGATATCCTTCGTCTTGAAGTTGAAATCCAAGTAAGTTGTATTGTTTCGATTCCAATATCCTCCGCCGTGAAGTTAAAATTGGCTCTGGAACTAAGAAATTGTTTGTTGATAGCTAGCCGCCCCTTCGCTGTGAAGTTGAGCTTGTGCTGTCTCGAGTCCAATATCATTCACTGTGAAGTTGAAATTGGCTCTGAAATTGGGAAATTATTTGTTGACAACCAGCCGTCCATTCGTTGTGAAGTTGAACTTGTGTTGTCTCGAGTCCAATATCCTTCACTATGAAGTTGAAATTGGCTCTGAAATTGAGAAATTGTTTGTTGACAACCAGCCGTCCATTCGTTGTGGAGTTAAACTTGTGTTGACTCAAGTGGCACGATATCCTCCGTCGTAGAGTTGAAATCGCATGTGGCCCTTTCGTCGTAAAGTTGAGCCTTGACTTGGATATCCTTCGTTGTGAAGTTTAAATCCAAGTATTGTATGTTGTGGGTGGACACGATTCCCTAAGCCGTGAAGTCAAAACCGTGGATGACCCCTTTATTGTGAAGTTTGGCTTCGAGCTAGATATCTTTCGTCGTAAAGTTGAAATCTACTCTCGAGCAAATTGTGTCGCCTTGAGTTCAATATCCTTTGCCGTGAAGTTGAAATTGACTCTGACTGAAACTGGAAAGTTGTTTTGTTGTCAGACAGTCACCCCTTCGCTGTGAGGTAGAGCAACCACCATGTGCTTTTGAATCGAGCATCCTTCATCTTGAAGTTGAAACTTGACTCTAAAAGCTGCAAAAACTTATGTATACAAAAAATGATAAATGTGATGCTCTTAAGTATGTCTAAGATGCATGTAACATGAATTAGTTCTATTTTATCCCCTGGATTGAGTCTCGTGCTTTGTGTGCTTGTTCCTGCATATGGAGGAAATGCCTTCAAAAGGTCTGATAATTTGCATCAGGATGTTGAATTCCCAAAGATGCCCCAATATTCGATGTTGAATCTAAAAAAATGCCCCAACATTTGATGTTAAATCTAAAAAAATGCCCAAACATTTGATGTTGAATCTTCAAAGATGCCCTAATTGTTCCTGATTTCTTGCTTCAGCATTGATTCTAAGCATGAGTTTTTTGTTTGAGAGCCACATGTCATTCACTAAGATCCACTCTAGAGAGATTGTCTTGTTTTGAAAAAAAATGTTTTTCTTTCTTTTTTATTTTCAAAGTTCTGAAAATATCAAAAAAGAGTTTCGAAAAATGTTTAACCAAAAGTTTTGAAAATATTGCCCCTTTCACGGTTTTACAATTGAGACAAATCATAAAACTAGAGTTCATTGGATATCAAACAATTAATTACATTGTTAATCCTTCAATAAATTATAGTCGTTTGACACGTGCCAAGATCAAATCTATTTTTGGGAAATGGTTAAGTAAGGAAATGATAAAAATGTCTCAGGTTATTGTGTTTGGTCAAAGGTTTGGCATTTTTGTTTATTTCATGCTCAAAGGTTTGATGGGGTATCTTGCATGCTCTTCTATTGGAAGTGTTCTCTGATTCCCATCTTTCATGGTCAAGCTCGGATTGTGCGATGCCTTATCAAGGAATTCGTGCGATCACCTCAGCTGCCCAATTTTTGTATTCGAGCCGCCTTTTCAAGTTTTCAACTCGAATCCTCCTTTGGTTTCAAGACGTCATTCTTAATTTACGTCTTGAACCCCCTTTTGTTTTTTTCTCTCTATCATGCATTAATTACACTATTTTTTGCAAATAAAGATTAATCCTGATGGGCGTGATGAAATCTGAAGATATTCTCTTCTGTTTAGAAATCTATGTATAATTCGAATAGACTTTTAAGGCACGTAACGTAGGTTATGGTTCATGGTTATGAAAGAAATGGATAAAAGGCCCAAACAAGTGTTTAAGGGTGATTGAACCAAGGATCAATTCATTCTGATGTCTTCGATCATATCTTGATCAATTTGAATATGCTCGTATGTGTCTCTCTCTTGATGCTCCATGATCTTCGAGTGGAGTGACTCAGTAATTCAGAAATGATTGTGCTTGATAAATCTCATTTGATGCTCTATGATCTTCGAGTGAAGTGGTTCAGTGATTCGAAAATGATTTTGCTTGACCAATCTCATAGTTTGAATCTCGATGCGTCATTTGAATCGAGAGAATCTTTGCATATGCATCTTGTCTTCTTTTTTCTTCAATTTTCCTTTGTTTTTTTCTCTTTTTATTTTCTCTTTTCTTTTTTCTCTTTTTTCTTTGATTAAATCTTTGCACTTGGCATTTGGTTCACTTTTCAGTATCTAATCTAAATCAATGTCTTCACTCATGCGAGCAGAGTTTATCTACCTTACCCTTCAGTGTGGAGGGTGATCCTTGGTTAGGGTTGAATTAGAAGAAAAATACTATAGGCTCAAAATGGGACACAAGGGATATATATTTTCTCCTGTTGTGAAGGGATGAAGAAAGAAAGTCGTTCATCATTTCATACATGGAAGTCCTCACAGAAGAGGTATCCACAAGGGGATAGATTTTCAGGATTATTTTTATTCACATAAAAATAGTGTAATTAATACATGGTAGAATTATTCCAAGTGAATTCTTCTTTCTGCTTCTTGCCCCCAACATGTCTCAATGTTCATGCTACCTGCAAGATGCCCCAAGTTGTGTCTTAGAAGAAGACTCATGTTCAAATGAACAACTCAATGCCTTGGGTTTTAATGGCATAAAAATGTCAATTTTGAGTCTAAAAAGACAATGGTGCGACTTTATTTGACTCAAAGAAAGGTATGGGTGTATCAAAAGATAAAGGCAATGTTCAAAAGTTTCAAAGGGAGGTAATATCAAAATTTGGTCTTTTTGGTAATGAACATGAGTTATTTTGGGTAAAGAATCAAGGTATTTTATTTTGGGGCTTGAGACAAGATAAGAAAGGTCTAATCTTGTCATATGTCAAAAATCTATAATTCTTGAAGAATGAAAAGAATCCTTAATTCATTTAATATTCGAAGAACTAAAGATTAAAATTTGTTCAATTGCTCCACCTTAGAAAGTAGCATAAATTCAATCGTTTAAAAGATTAAGCAAACATGAAAGATCAAAGACGTGTTCAAACAAAACAATCCTCTAAGTGTAAATGATATATGCAATATCCCCTTCTTCAGTTGTCCATGCCCCTGAAACCATCAGGTTTTGGATCTCGCGCTTCAACACCTTATAGTTCTCAGAGGAATGTATGGAGCATCCTATGTGGCAACTGCAAACAGCTTCAACATCGTAGCCCTTAGGATATGTGGACTCTTTTCTCAGATCATCCTGGCAGGCTTAGTCGTACAACCAGCTGATCTGGCTCATTCGTTGTGATTTCAATTTTTTCTTTTGATGTTACAATCTTGCTTCCATGTGGTGTCATGTGGTTAAAACCACTTCATCGAATTCTTCATAAAGAAATTTCATGTTTATGAAAATGCTTAAAAAATGAAATGTAGATGCAAAATGCAAAATGCAAAAATACATGAAATGTTCGAGGCATTGATCCAAAAACATGTTTATTATTATAAATAATCTTTATTGGGACAAAAGTGTTTTATCTTTTAAGAGACAATAAACATATTTAAAGGTACATCCAGACTAAATCCTTTAGACCCTGAAACAAGTTAACTAGTCTTCTGCCTTCGTCTGTCACCGATCGAATGACTGCATCTCTGGCTTTCATCCTTTGCTGAACCTGTTCTATAATGGAAACATCATTGAAATCCTCCATCAAAGGGATTATTTGAAGTTCATTGAATTTGTCGACAATGGCTTCCAATTCAGCTATCGTTTTGTCATCTTGTTCTTGTTGTCTTTGAAGGGACTTTCGAGGTCAGTAACCTTTTTCTCGTCTTGCCCCTGCCACCTTTGTCAACCCATTTTTGAAAAGTTGACTTTTGATCTATTTGATTGTGGGCATCATGTCTTCTTGATCGAATGTGACATATAGTTGTCTTCCAGATTATCCTCATTTTCTTTCTGAGTCTTTTCTGACCATAGTCGGACCCCTGTGTTTTTCACCTCTTGTATTACAACCCCTTTGTCCATTAATGCATATCATTCATGTTTTAACAAACACGTTTTTGGTGTATCAACACCTCTTTTAAATGATGCAAATGATGAAAACAAAATAAAAGAGAACAAAAGTAAAATAGAGTTAGTGAGGTAAATCAAAACAATAATAAAAACGAAAAATTCTACCCCACATGATATCTACCCCACATACCCGGACATGATCTTTATCCCGCATGCTAATTCCACACAAATCCTAACCGCATATTTGTCTAGTTCGCATGCTTTGAACAGAAAGTAAAGCATGAAACAAAGCAGCCTAGGGTTTTGAATTAGGTTTTGGGGTGGGCTCTAATTCCCTGTAATCTCTCGGTTTAGGTTCTAGAAAATGGTACCCGAGTTCTCCTTGCCGGCTCCCCTTGGGCTTACCAGACCCTTAGTCCTAAACCCATCACAAGCTTGTGTGGACTAAGTTAAACTCGAGAGGACACATTCCCCAGACATATTCCCTTATGTCTATGCGATGAATAAATTCACACGAAAACATAAGGTATATGAATCCCGAAGGCTACTTGCTAGGCCTGTGCGGTGAATAAATTCACACGAAGGCGTCGCTTTCACCCCCACTTAAACAGGTTTTGGAGCTCGGGTTTAGAGCCTTAAGTGAAAAACAAGCTTTGAAGGGCTGAAATCATTAGAAAACGGTTAGTACAACTATTTACTCGAAAATATAATCAAAAGTAAGTAATAAGGATCGAAATGTTACCTTACAATTTAAACTTACCATTTTCGTTAAAAAGACAACTGGAAATTACCTTAGCCTGACTCACTTACCTGTCCCCAGCAGAGTCGCCAAGCTGTCGTAACCATCATTCGGTTAGGCCCCGAATTGGGCTTCGACTTGAAATAATTGGGTTGGAAGTCGCCACCGACCACTTTAAAACAAATTTAGGTGGGTCGGACACCATCTTACCTGATCTGCATTTTTACCAGAAATGTGTCGGGTTCGGGAGTCGGTTACGGTCAAGGAACGATTAGCACCTTTGAACCGCCCTTTCGGTACCAATTAATTTGTCGGTTGTCTTAAATTAAGAAAATTGTAATTTAAAATTAAAAGGTAAAAATACCATCACAATTACTTACCTTAGATAGTTTTAAAGGTGTGACCTTAAGAAGGTCAAAAAACCATGTTAGATAAAAAGGTAAGAAATAAATAAATTAATTAAATTAAAATGAAGAAAAAACAAATTAAATAAAAGATAAGATAAAGAAAGCAAAGATAAAATATTAAGTAAAATAAATATAAAAAAATAAAGAAAAAGAAGAAAAAAAAATATATAAATAAAACAAATAAATAAAATAATAATAAAAAAGTAAAAATAATATATATATATATAATAAAAAAATAAAAAAAAAATAGTATATATATATATATAAATTAATAAAACTGATAATAAAAAAATAATATATATATATATATATAATCTAAAAAAATAAAAATATATGCTAAAGTAAAAAAGAAAATGCATAAAATGTAAAAAAAATATTACATGAAAAAAAATAATAATAAAACAATTAAATAAAATGAGTAACAAGGGAAATGTACGTATAAATAAAGTTAAATAAATAAAATAATAATAACTAAAACGTAAATGTAAGAGACTGAATCAAAAGTAAAAAAGATGCTACCTTTGATTTCCTTTTCGAATAGTTTACAATAGCTTTACCTTTGTATTTTCCGTGCTTTGCTCTGTATTTTTGTATGTAAATCGTGTGTTACAAATGGGGAGGATTACATATATTTATAGTGAAAAAAAATTAACTATTTTTAGAATCCTATTAACAATAAAATTCTAATGCAACTAGACTTCTTGCTCGGTTGTTGTACGTTTGTTGGTGTGGTTGTTGCTTTAAAATATATGGTGGTGGAAGAGTCCTCCTAGGAGATAAACTCTTGCTAGTTCTATCTTTTAAGAAAATGTGTGTCTACACCTAGGTTGTTTTTTTTTCCATAAACTTTCCAAAGCATGTTGTAATTGCCTAGATGACCGTCCTAAATAGACTCCCAACTGCTGATCGTCTGAGGCGCATGGGGTTGGTGGTCGAGGGGCCCTGTAGATTTTGTGGCGTGGACCAGGAAACAATAGACCATATTTTCTTTGAGTGCTCCTATTCAAAGCTTATTTGAAGGGATGTTCTAGAGCTTTGCAGTATTCGAATGCCTGTAGGAGGTTGGATCGAAGGCCAGTAGAAGGGTAAGTCACTAATTGTTTATATTCTTAAAGTGGCTTGGAGTGCGTAATGTATTGCTAATGGGAATAGAGGAATCTTAGGATTCTTAGAGGCATGGAAAGATGTAGGGGTGAGATAACAGATTGTATTAGGGAAATTGTTAGGATCAAAGTTAGGGGTAGGGAAATTTGGGAGGGATAATGTAAATCAGTTGCTTTGTATAGCTTGTGGCATTTAGTCTTCTTTTGTTGACTGATTGATGTATTTTTTGTACCAGCAATTTTTTGAGCTATTTCTTTGGGTAATAGTACGAAACTTATCTAAAAAAATTACTCCCTAATGTTTGATAAAATAATTATTTTGATTCTTATATTTTAAAGTACTTTAATTCTTAATCTTTTATTTTAAGATATAATATATCTTATTTGGATAGAAATTTATTAATTAACTAACATTGTCATGTTAACATTTTTTTCAAATAATTATAATTAATTATTTTTATTAATTTAATAATAATCAACCAAACGTTGCCATACATGATCATCTAATTGGTTTAAAATGAAAGAATAGAGAATAAACTGAAGGATGGTACAAATTAATCCCACATTCTAATAGAAGTATGGCATAATACCTAATCTCCAGGTCAACTTATTTATTTAATATATTTTGATGAATAAAAATATTTAAAGTAGTGTAACTATAATTATATAAATACATATATTTGAAAGTATATTAATTATAATATGAATTAAATTAATTAATATTTATAATAATAAAGATAAATTATTTTTTAATTTTTTTTCTCAAGGTTGTATTTGATATTGTCGTAACTGATCAAGATGGTATTTATTTATTATTATATTGATCTTTCTTGCTTTGTATCATTTGATTGGATTTGAATACTCAATTTGCGGTTGTGGTTAGTTTTCTCATGTCAATCGATTCTAATTTATGATTCGTCAACAGTCTTTAATACTTGATCCCTTTTTATAGTTCATTTATCCATACAGTCAAATATGTTCGTACATACGTTTTATTTGGATTAGGTTTTTTTGCAGCAGGTAAGGGGCCTTGAAAATTTTAATTTTTTGCACTCTAGCATGTGAATGTTTGATGCAGATATATGCTAATATGCATGTCAGATAATCTCTGCTACAAAGTTACATCTCTATGAAACATAAGTAATGATTTTCCTATTTAAGTTGTCCAATGTCGCTTGATGGAATGCTGTGGCTCGTATGATAATACTTGACATAGATAAGTAAATTATCTGTGGATAGCATGGTGTTTGTTGGTTTCTGTTATCTGCTTAGTTGCTGACACTGTAGCATCTCATATTTATAAGGAGCTACAACTAGAGCTGAACTTCACCATTTCGGAGAGATGTTTTATTACTTGTCTTTATGTAGTGTGAGAAAGCTCTGGACACCAAGGATGGTGATGCTGGTACAACCAAAACATTTGTCGCCAATGCAGCATTAAGTGAGGAGGTGAATGGCACACCGGGAGGGGTTGGCGAGTACGTCGATGGAAATTACTACAGAAATGAAGCACACAGCGAAGGGCTTAAAGACGAGGATGAGAATGAAGAGGATGACGAAATCGAGCACCCTGGGGAAGTCTCGATAGGAAAGAAGCTTTGGAGTTTTCACACCACATAATGATGCAGATCATATTACCCAATTTGTCCAGTTCAGAGATATACGACAATAACTTATTCATGTTTCCTGGTAGGAGCACCTAGTTTGATCTACGACACTTCTAAATATATAGATGATATATTGTAGAAATGGAATTATTTGTTTGACTTCTGTCATCTCAGTTGCTCCAACCGCTTTACCCGACGTCAAGGATGAGTTGAATAGAATTTAAGCTGCTAGAAGTACGAGATCAGTTCGATTCGAGATAAATAAGAGGTAAATAATTTTGTTGTCACTGAATTTTTAGGGTATTCTTTGCTTTGGTCATTTAACTTTTAAAATTTGTATTAGTCACTAAACTTTTGATTTGTTTATGTTTTGGACACTGTCGTTAGATGTGAAAGCTATTAAAACGTGGCCAATATAGATATAAAAGGAGACGATTCTTGGGACTGACGGGATTTTATCGAAGGTTCATCCAAGAGCATCAATAGACTACATTCGTCTTTAGCCCAAGTGTTGGAGTATATATGACCGATGGATACTGTAAAATGCGGTAACTCATGTTTTATAAAAACAGATTCCTTCGTATCTTCAATTCTCTTTTCTTTCCCTTCTCTTCTGATTTCTGCTTTGAAGCTTTCTAGAAACTCCATTGCAAGAAGGATCATATCGTATCAATATATCCACCAGAAAATCAAAAACGCTAATAGCAAATACACAAGTCATAACTAAGAATGTATGAACCCAACAAATCCTACAAACAATGAAATCGAAGGTCAACTCCGTGGGTTACGAACACATTTAACAAAACAAAACAGCACACTCACGCAAAAAAGCATATGGGAAACCCAAAACTTTCTTAGGTTATGGTTGGTTTGGTTGCATTACATAACTCTGTTTTTGCAGATGAACCGAAATTAATTCTTACATTACTCTCCAACCTACTCTTTTAAAAGATTTCAATCTTCATTCCCACGCACCCTTTTGGATCCATGTTTTGTAGACCCTTCTCTCGTTCTCTACAGTTTATATGGCAAATCAGTTTAGGTCCCAACGAAAAATACAGAAGAAACATATGAAAACTTGAAATCTTGTTACCTTTCTTTTTGAACCTTTCACCCTTCGTTGGCGTCCTCTATTTTTCGTTTTCGGTTTATCCTAGTACAAGACAATAGAGTAGAACTCAGGTTCCTGCATGGATACTCAATGTTCAAAATCAAACAGAAAACTTCAGATTTCAGGCAAATCAACCTTTGCAACAGCATCAACTGGAGCACGTGTTTCTGCAGCGATTTCCTGATTCTCAATTTCCCCATCACTGTTGAGCATAGTCTTCAGTCTACCTTCCTCGAGTAATTTCTTGGATCGAGCATGCCTCTACAATGATAAAGGAAGTTTAGTTTGATCTGCATCAATTTATGTTAAACAAAACAAGCAACACAAAACTGATGCCTGGAACCACAAATCTACATCCTGGCACCACATATAAATGTTGAAAGTGTATAATATCATCAATTCACATCCGGACATCACATCACATCAAATTTTGTTATCACATCCTCAATTTGAAGGTAAACAACTTCTATATAAAAAATTACTATAGTCTAAAAACTTTTCAGGACTGGATTGGAGATTGGCATATGGATTCTCCATCAATGGAATGATTATCCTGTATTTCACTACAAAGAGAAAACAAGAAAGCCTGATGTCTTACCTTGGAATTAAGGTGAACCCTTGTAGTCTCCTCATTCAAACAGACAATTCTAGGACACAACTTGCACTTAAAAACCGATTTGCATTTCAGTATACAGCACGGGAAATCATCCAGCATTGGTTCTTCTTTGGTTGGGGTATGAAATTTTCCCCCCCGTAATTGAGCACCGTGTTTAGTATGCAACTTATTGTTGATAAATATTTTTTTATCATCTTCAGGATCCTCATCATCATCTATAAGACCTGGAAAACCAGGTCATATTAACCACAAAAAATAAAGGAGCATTTTTTTATCATTCACATACAATGCATGCTAATATTATATAATGTCTAAATGAAAATCATGACATGTTAAATACTACTCCAACGTTCAATTTAGGACGCTTGAATTAGACACTTATCCAGACATGTTTACGAGAATATTGATCCTTCAAAGACCCAGAGAATACATGGAAAAACTTTGACACCTGTACCCAAATTCAAGTAACATAGATCATCATTCCTATTTATAAATATCTTAAATATAAAAGAGGAAGATGCAAGCAATGTTAAAAGTAGAAAACAACCGTTGTATCAAAGGATGAGCATGAGATATTGTTGTGTTCTTTCCCCATTTAGAGAGAAATAATCAGTTTACTTATGACAGATTTTAATGTCATCAATTGAATTTGAACTTCGGAATTAATAGAAAACATGACGATATTTAAAATTTAAATATTAACCGGAAAGACAAATTAACAGCTGAAATTCAAACCGTGTCAGACATAGCTTATATACTTTGACATGAAAAATGCAACACTTTTTCTCATTTACAAAGAGAGTCAACTAACCTATAAGATGGATTTTAATGGAGCCAATTGAATTTCAAACAAACAAGATATCAGGAAAAGTTACAAATGCGGACTAGAAAGATAAATTAACACTTGCGATCTTAGAGAACTTCAGACATGGCTTATATACCTTGGCAAGAAAAAAATGCAAAACTTTTCTCATCTATAGAGAAAGAGTCAGCTTACTTGCAACAGATTTTAACAGCACCAATCAAACTTCAGGCATATTAGATATCAAGACATTCTAAAATGCATACTAGAAAGACAGATTAATAGCCGCTATTCTTTGCAAATTTTAGGCATGGCTTCTATTGTTTGACATGAACAATGCAACACTTTCTTTAACCATATGCATACAAAGTTCATGAACCGAAGTTTTGTTTCTCATGCAAATCACGAAATTATGAACTCTCTCAATTCGATTATAAAATTACACCTGCAGAGTCCACACCAACTTCATTTGCGGAGCTATCCTCGCTCTCATATCCTAAAATCAAACAAGCATACAAATTGTTTAATCTCACGAAAACAATTTAATCTCGGATATGAACTGATAGATGAAAACACATTAAAGCTTGAGGATAAATACAAGTCATCAGTAAAACCTAAGAAACAAACCAGAAGACGTGGAGCAAGCTTGATCATGTTGTTTTACTTGAGCAGAAACTTCTTGTTCTGATTCAGATTCTTCCGAGGCTTCCACTTCAAGTTCAGAGTCCGAAGACGACGAAGACGAATCCGATACATTATCTTTATCACCGTGTTCAAATTTATAGAACCTCCTCTTTATCATTTCTTTTAGCAAAGCTTATGGGTACTGTGATAACATAAACAATATCAAACGAGGAGGTTAAATTTTGCCCCTATAAAGAATTTGGTAATTCATAGTTTCAAAGGCTTTCAATTTACGGGGAAAGCTCTCCAAAACATCCATTATAAAGATAAGTATAGAAGAAAGTAAAATTCTCTGAAAGTCAAAATGAATGAGAAAAGCTTACACAGATTTGGCGACGGCAGAGCTTGGAGAGCGTTGCAGGGATTTAGGGTAGAGAGGAATTACAGATTTCTTTCGAAAAACTGAGATTTCAACACATGAATTTTGGGCCTTAGGTCTGCACTGAGATCTAATGAGTAATGGCCCATGACAGAGTTTTATGATCTCTTGATCCGACTTAATCTTTAGTAGATGTGTCCACAACTCTTAACTTTAAAATATTATTATACTATTTTTTAATTTTTTAAATAATTAGTGATTTGGATAATTGATCATGATAAGATAGATGAGTATATATTTTTTAAGAGAAGTAGCTATTTCCTAGTAGTTAACAAAAATATACTGTTCATATTATTATGGAATTTTAGTTTATAATTTGAGAGTTTTTTTTAAATAGTTTGACGTGATTGTAAGACAATATTTGTTCATGATCTTTTTTTAATTATTAATAATGTTTATATACCCCAGAGACGTACATGTTCGAATCTAAAATCTTTAAGGAGAACAATACTTCCCTTAACCATTAAAACTATTTGATTATATAGCTCAAAAGTAAGATATATATAAGAGATAAAGTAGTTTAAGAATTAGTTTGTTGAGATTATTTATAAGAAAAACCAATATTATCCCGTTTATTATGTGACTCACAAGATAATTTTTATTCTCGAATCAAATAAAAAATAATCCTAATTGCTATCCATTTTTAATCACACTTTAACTTAAATAGTAATTTATATATATATTTTTTATTTGATAAAGTGGTAATACATGTCATCATTTAATTTATCGAATAAATATAAAAAATAACATGTGTACTGTTCATAAAATCAAATAAAATAGCATTAAAAATTAAATCCACTTAATGATTTTTTTAATGCGGATGGTCAAAAGAGAAAGAAAACACATAATATTAGTGAATATTTTACTGGAGGCATAATAATGAAATTAGTTTTTAACGTTTGGCAAAATAATCATTTTAATCATATTCTTTTTCTAAAATATTTTGACCTCAAATGTTTTATTTTAGATAAAATATCTCCTAATTAAAAGGAAATTAGTAATTGACTAACCATCGACGTTCCATTTTAACTTAATAAATTCACATAGATTAAAATGCTGACATAATGTATTCACTGTCACGTTAGTAGAAATACTTTTAAATTAATTAATAGCATCAAACAAAATATCATGTGATATCATCTATTTGATTTAAAAGAGATGAATGAAGAATAAACCAAAGGATAGTTGTTGTGGAAATTTATCACATGTTCTAGTGAAAAGATAACATAATATCTTGTCACAAGATCAGCTTATTTATTATATATATATATAGCTCGATCGATCAATCAAAAATCGTCAAAAGGGAGAGTGAATTGTCTTTGATAGAGTTTGGTAAAAACTTAAATAAATAATTTAAACTTTTTTTCTACAAATTGATTTATAGTGATTCGACTTTCTTAATCAAAGTCTGCATCCACTACCTTAGCTTTTCACCACTAAGGATTTTAACTAATTTACTCTTACTTTTAAGAATAATGTGTAACTTTACAACTCTATCTTCCAATGGCTAAGATAGAATCACTCTAGTTTTTGTAAGGCTAAACTAAAACCATTTCCCTTTTACAAGGTTTGATTTTGTGTAAACAAGGGATATATGTAATACCACAAAAATTTAGACGATAACCAAAATAAAAATTTGGAAAGTTTGATGGTCAAACTAGAAAATTGGGAAAAAGTTTAGGGAATTAAGCGATAATTTCATAAAAAGAATTTTATTCCATAAATAGATGGTTTACTCTTGGGAATGGAGTTTTTATTGAAATCATATTTTTTGGATTTGGAATTTTAGTAAAGAAAAATTGGAAAGGGTTAAAGCCGGTAAGGAAATCGGTATTTCAGATCAAATTGGAATTTTACAAAAAAATTGAAGGATGCTATAAAATGGTTGAAAATATTATTTTAATATTTTGGATCAGAGAAATTTGGTTTGGAAATGTGCAATTTTTCAGATTTAACTGAAACAGTGGAATTTAGTGACTAAAACGCAAGTTTTGAAAATTCATGGCATTTTCGTAAGTCAAAGTCAAATTAATTCATATTTGACTTTGTAATATGATAAGGGTCAGATGGCTTGGTTTTATGGTGACTATGGAGTTTCATTAAGGGCAAAAATGGAAATTCCTATTTAATGGAATAAAAAAAATTCCATTATGATATTATTAAGCATGTGTTGGATCTATTATAGCATTAGAATATCAAATATGGTGGAGCATCTTCAGCTTCTTCTTCATCCAAGACCGACACCCCCAAGCTTGCAAGGTAGGTATTTTTGTTTTGAATTTTGAAGCAATCTTGTTGAGAATTAGATTTTGGTGTGATTAGGAAAAATATTTTACGTTCAATTCTCTACGTTTTGACATGAATATTACTATGGTTTCATTTTCAAGTTCATCTTGAGTTGATGAAGGGGATGTTGATTCTTGTGTTTTATGGGTTTTGAAGAGTTAAGTGATTTTAAAGAATTGGTTGTAAGATTTGATGAAGAAGAAAACAATTTAGATTTTGAGATTTACGGTGGGTTTGAAAATTCACCAGAATTTATATAAAAATAATTTGGAGGTTATTTTTATATATTGTGTTTAGATATCGATCTAGTTTTGTTTAAAACAAACGGGGATAAATTTCAAGGTGTATACAAAAAGATATGAATTTTTAACCAAGGAAAGGTCAGAAAAATCGGACATCAGATTCTGCAAAACAGATTTTGTTGGTAAACTTTGAAAATTCACCATAAATTGTACAAAATGAATTAGAAAGAGTTCTTTATATGGATAGATTCGTATTCAAGTATAGTTTTCAACAGAATAAATGGAATTAAATTAAAGTCTGTATATAAATACAAAATACTGATTCTTTAAAGGTAGTACGAGTTGTCTGAATATGGAAAATTGATTGGTTGTTGTGTAGGAGTTATAATTGATGTACTTTGCTGGAAAATGTTGTTTTGGAATTGAAATGAGTGTTAAGTGTGAACTATGATTATTTTGGAAGTTTGAAAAGATTAGTGATTTAAGTACAACAATTGTATAGTTGGTGTACTTAAATGTAATTATGCTTTTGTAAAAGCATTTGAATGGGAATATATTTTAATGTTGGAATTATGAGTATTAAAAATTTAAGTGGTAAAATGGTGAAGGACCATTTTGGGTAAATTGGAAAAGTTGGTTCCAATGTTATAGGAATTATTGAGTATTGAGTATTTTGATAGAAAATGAGTTCAAGTATATTTTGGAGTTATTTTGGAATGTGTTTATGTTAGTACAATACTAACATATGTAATTGTTAAGAATTGTGATTTATACAGATTATGATTGATTTGCGATTGAAGCAAGTCAAGTATAAAAAGGGTTTATTGTGAAACATAGTGAGGCTCCTATTTTGAAAGATATAAAGTGTCAAGGTGAGTGCAATACATGTATGACATTATGCATGGATGTTTTATACATCATCAGGAAGACTTGCGATAAGTCGGCCTTGTTTATGTTGACATGATATTTATGTCATTTATCATATATTTGATATATTCTAAATATGTCAAAGGTTGAAAATAAAATGCATTGATCACTGATTTTTGCATATGATATTTATCATGAATGTTATTTTGGGTATGAACTGCCCAATGCTAAATATTGATAATATATTTTGCCATGGATGGATCAAATAAAATATATTGTATGCCCAAGTAAGTCATTGAGGGACAGGGTATAGTTGGCATGCCATAGAGTCTAGCAACAAGCTGCATATTCGGGAATACACTAAAGGATACCTAGTGTATATGGTGGGCACGACCTTATGTGTCATATTCGGGACTGTACTTAAGGATACTTAGTACAAATGGTGGACACGACCTTATGTGTCATACTCGGGATAGCACTACGGTGCTTATAATTGACTCGTGTACCCAGGGTCCTCAAGGTTGTATATTGGGCTATTGTCTATGGTATATGGTTATGGAATAATGGCAAGTGTATTGGTAAAATAAGCTTACGAGCTTATGGTACAAATGGTAAGTATTTTGGTAAAATAAGCTTACAAGCTTATGGTTAATAAATGGTAAAATATTGATTATGCAAATAAAATTATTTTATGGCATTTTGAATTTGTCATTGAAATTCATGCATGATTCGTATTGCACTGTATATTGTTTTAAATTGTCTGACTAAGTTTATACTTAGCGTGTAATGATTTTCACGCGTAGGTAAAAAGCCAGTAGTAGAATAAATAGTTCGGAATGACATCAAGCATCGATGAGTATATTTCAATATCAGTAAGACATCCTATGGTGTAATTTAGTGGCATGTAATTTGATAATGTTTAATTTGTTTTGTTGAATTAATTTAGAAACAAGTTGATAAATTGATAGTGATGAAATGTTAATTTTTATGAGTTTTATATGTAATTTTCAGAAGTTATTGTAGCAGTGCATCAATGTACAAATATAATTCGAAATTTGGTGCATCGGTGCACTGTTCACGTCACTGTAGCAGTGCATCGGTACACTGTTCACATGTATTGTTCATCACTGTTCACTGTTACTGTTCACTATTCATAAAAATATTTTGAATTAAATTTGCTATAACAAAATATAAATTATATGATATGATATTTTTATAATATAAGTTACCATTTTAAGGAAATAAATTTCAAATTAAAAGTTTAAATGAAAATGGTTTTCGAAATTCGGGTGACATCTATAATCTGTATAGGTATAATTATACGAATTATGGATGTTACAATATCTCTCTAGGTGGCTGGTTACAAAGATAAAACTCATAAATAATGAATACAAAATATATTCAATGAAGCTCTATATACTATGTACAAGAGAAAATAGAAGGATAAAGTTGAAGACTCTTTTATCTTGATCTTTAAGCTTGAATAAGTGTAGTAACCTTCTTCAAATGTCCTTGAAATGTTTTTATTGTGTGGAATGAGTTGTCAGTCGTTTATGACCGTTGGGAATAAGTTATAGTTGTTGGAAGCTTTAAAAAAGTCCAATTAAGATCATATGCACATGAAGCTTCGAAACTTTTGGGGAAAACTCTTAAACTCTCTGTAATTGAAAGTTCAAAACTCTTAATTAAAAATGTCCGTTGAAGAAAATTGGCCGTTAAAACTAATTCAGGTGGCAAAGTTTGAAACTTTATCAAAAGTTTTGAAACTTACTATTCATGAACAGTACCCGCTTAGGAACAATATTATGCACAATGTCAAATAGTGACCGAATAGTATTTTTCATATTTTAAAATCTTTAAACACATTTTAAACAACTCAAAAACATTTCATATATAACACTAAAAATGATTAATGATAAGCTTATATTAACAGCAAACAAGACTCGTCCAAAAACGTTAGCAAGCGATGGTTGTTTCTGCTTAATTACAAAGCCTATGTAACCACAATAAATAACGAGGCAAGAGACGAAATATCTACAATCTAAATGGTTATCTTACTTTTTGGGCCGTCAGCGATTATATCTTTTCTCACCAGTAGGTATAACCGAGACAATTTTTTGATGCCTCTTTCTTCTCCGGCCTCCCGCGATACTATCAGAATGTCCTTCACTAACATCATCATCTTGCTTACTGTCTGCTATTTGGGATGTTTGTGCATGGTCCCGCTTCCGTACATTTCTAGATGTACCTCCATCAGCAAGAACAGATTCACCCTCCGTTAAAGCCTCAGCATCATTGACAACAGCCTTCACAGAGTGGGTTATTTTAGCTCTAGACCTGCCTCTCCTGCAAACTTGCTTTCCACTGTTGAAATCACAATTCTGAGAAGCTTCCAACACTTCCAGTTCCTTACATATGAATCTCCAAAGATTCAGTTGCCGCGATAGAAGAGAGCTCTGGCTCATGTCCAATTTTCAACATCCCTTTCATATGAACTTGTTGACTAGAGAGCAAGGTCCCCGCACTCAATTTTGTTAAAGCATGAGGCTCAATATTTTCACCTGGTGAGAATCTGAATATTTTTTAGGTGCATTTACGAAGCCATGACATAGTTCCAGCAGAAATTGGAGATCCTGAAGCAGCAGATGAAGACATCTTCTGCCCCTCTGATGCAACAAAATTCCCAATAGTATTTCCACAGGTATAATCATCCGCGAAACTGGGAAGCAACAGGACTCCCTCATTTTCTATTTCCTGTAGGTATTGTAGATCAGAGAGCAAAAACTCATAGGTACTCTCACCGCAATTCTTGCAGCACTTTGTTTCTCAATAAACGATATAAAGCGGTTTCTCTCCTTCATCAGTTGTTCCCGTTGATCCTTCAACTTCCTGCTAAGATCCACGAGGTCATCTATATCTTTTCGTATTTCAATTTGTTCCCCTTTTCTATCTTAAGTCTTTCCTGTTTCAACTCTTCCATCTCTCTCCTAGCTATCTCTCTTAAATACTTAATATTGTTTAATTCTCTCTCTTTTTCTTCCTCAAAGGACCTCAAACCTATCTTGCAAATCACTCTCAAGTTTTCCTTTCAATAACTCAAGGTCACGAAGCCTTTGCCTTCTCTCACTTTCAGCTTTCTCAGCTATCACTGACCACTCATGTTTCATGGTGGCAGCAAATGTTTCTTTAGCAACTTCAAGAGCTTCCAGCTCTCTTTCTATACATTTTTTAACCTTTCTCAGTTTCCAACTTTTTCTCATCTAACTCTTCCCGTTCTCTTTCAAATTTCTCTTTTTGTCGCTTCCAGTCCTTGGTTTCCTTCAAAAGCAATTCTTCTTGATGCATGCATTTCTCTATTTCTTCCTTTAATTCCGTTTGAAGGCGAAGATACTCGAACCTCTCTTCTTCGGTTATTCTGAGCCTATCTTCCTCCTCAAGCATCTTTGATAGTTGTTCTTCATTTTCAATCCTATTCTTCTCAGTTTCGGCCTGAAGGGTCAAAAAATCTTCTTTGTCACCAACCATACGCTTCTTCTCGATCTCTAAATTATTTTCCTCATACCCGATGGCCTTCTCCCTTTCCTCAAGCCTTTTCACTTTTAATTCAAATTCCTTCTCTTTCGCTTTAAAATTTTCCATTTTCTTATCTAATGCCTGCTCTCTTTTAGAATTCTTCTCTTCCATGTGTTTGACTTCAACTCCCTGCTTCTCCACATCAAGCACCTTGCTTTTCAGTTCAACATCCAAGGATTTTCTCTTTCCATCAATTTCCAAGTCAAAGGCATCATGCTTCTCATCCAGAGTAGAATTATGTTCGTCTAAGAGCTTCTGAATCTCCATCTTCCCAAAAAAAAAAAGTATCAAACAAATGACCCTAATTCATCTGGCCCTCCTAGAGAACTAAATAAAAGAGGGAGATACATTTATGAACATATATAATTAAAAAATACATCTACCAACATTTTACACAGACGAATTACAGATGAATGCATGTGTCAAGGAAGCACTAACAAAACCTTACCTTCTGTTTAGCGTTTAACTTTTCTTCAAAAACGAGTAACTCCTCTTTCATCTAAACTTCTCCCCCACAACACCCCATTCCTGCATCCAGATGAAAATGGTAAATTAAATACCTATGTTGCTCGGACTCGGGTGTGTGTTGTATACAAGTATGTGTCCGACACATTTCCAAGTTTTCCCATGTATTCAGAGGATACTAGGAGGTCAAATCCCTATATGGCTATATCCATGTGTCGAACATAGGTATTTCAATAAGAATGAAGAGTAAGAACAACAAAGTAAAGCATATTTTATATAAATTACCGGTCAACATGAAAAACAGGCTACCTTTTCTTTCAAACTTAAATTCGTTAGCCTGTTCTTTATATCATCTTCCTTCTCCTTCAAGGTTTTGTTAGCCGCATCGATCTTCTTTTGTGCTTCTTCAAGGTGCTTCTCTTTTTGTTTGAAGAAACTATCATTCTCGTTTTCTCTCTCCTCTCTTTGATTGACAAATCTTTGGCCTTTAACCAGCCTCTCCTCCTCATCTTGCAATTTTCTTTCCCATTCACGCAGGTCTTCCCTTTGTTTGGACAAAGTAGTCACATGTGCTTCTCGCCTGATAGAGAAGAAAACAAAAATCAATGAAATTCCAATGTCCGAGTTCGAGTAACATAGCTGAGAACTGAAAAACAGAAAGGTCCCACTAGCGGATAAATGGGAGTTAGGTTGAAGCATACTCTGAAATAAACGACAGTCGCTCCCTCCTAAGTACATTTTCACGAGACTCTACCTCTTGTGACTTCCTTTCAATCTCTGACTTCTTTCTACAAACCTCGGCAAGCTTTGCATCACCTGCACGCAATTTTGCCTCCATCTCCAAAGCTTTGTCTTCAACACTAGCAATCAAAGCATTTGCCTCAGAAAGCTTTGCATCAGCAGAAAATTTGATTTCTGCATTTTCTGAAGGCAAGTCTCGTGAAGATTTCTCTAGCTGTATAAAACAAAAGAATCATTATCCAAACAAAACAAAATATTACATTATATACAATATCATGAACAAATCAACGAGTAAGAAAGCTTTTAATTTCCGAAGGCATCAAAATACATAAGCACACTTCAATGCAGAAATCAAAGCCTAAATTTACATGGATAAAACCAAAACAATGCAACCAGATTATATCGAAAACCATTCATCGTTATTGGGGGGAAATTAGATCCGTAAGTCAAGCACACACTGCTTCTCAACACCAAGGGCCATGCGTAGATTTTCTTCCCGCTTTTATTGCAGTTAAATGTGCTGCTTGTTCTTGTTTGAGAGCATCCTTTGCTTCTATCAATTCCCCATTGTGTTCTTCAAACTCGGGAGTCCACTCCTTTTTTCAATCAGGAGAAGCCCCATATTTTATTGGTATTCAAAAAGCTGGAAAGGAAACAGACGGGATACGGATCATTCAAACGAGACAGTGGGACATAGAACAAACCACTTAACCTTGAAATAGGATAGACCAACCAAACTGAACAGATAGCTTTAGAATACATCGGAAAAGAGTCGGTCATGCAATAATTCAATGTAAACATGAATTTGTGACCAACAACAGGATAGCATCCTCATGCAGTAAATATGAGGTTTAGTTTCAATTGTAAGGCCACAGAAATGAAGATTGACTGAAGAAACCATATCAAGTTAAATGTGTACTGAAATCTGGCACCTAACTCATTCTTTTTTCTTTTTTTTCTTTCTTTTTGTAATAACTCACTCATAACTTTAAACAAGTAATTTAAAGTCACTGATATATATAGGGATGGACATATGGGTGCTCGCAGGATGAGCAAAACTCAATTCAGACTCGAAAATATTGAATTTTTCGACTTGATACTGAAAAACTAGGCTCAACTTGATTAGACTCGTAATTTCATAATCTCTAATCGACTCGAATAACTTGAAATTTTTTATAATTAGTATATTATTTTTCAAGTTCAAGCTTCTATCAATTTTACATGATACATACATATATATATATATATATATATATTGTATATGATTATAGAAAGTTATTTAAATTTGAATCAATTAGTACCATAACATTATAAATATTTACAAATAAATTTATACAAAAACTCGAACGACTAGACTCTAATTTTATAAACTCGAATGAAAAAATTTAAATTTAAATTATAAAATAAGACTATCAACTCGACAAACTCCAAATTTAAACTCGACTTGAATTGCTTGAATACTCACCCATACTGGAATGCTGTCGTATATTCAAATTTCTCGCATCATTTAAATATTTTTCCTTGTATTTAGCTCGCATCTCCTAACGTAAAACCATGCTCCTTTCCCCCTCTCTCTACATATAAAATCAAAGTACCCAAAAACATTGCAAAAATTAAAAATATGTTTTCATAACAATAAGAACAAATTTAAAGAGGCCAAAAATAGCAAATTTAGATATGTATTGTAGCAAATAACCTCATTTGAGTTTGGATCCGAACCCGACCCGTCAACTTTCTTCCCGGGTGTCAAAGACCAACCCGACCAAACCTTCCTCTGCGGTGTTAACATTTATCGAATTCTCCAATTTGCCCCTCAAATGATCTTAAATTTCGCCTGCATGTCTAATACCCAATTCCCAAAAAGCACCATATTTCACGAAAAAATAAGTCTGTTCCTGGTTTGAAGGGGGAAATAAAAAAAAGAATAATAAAATAAAATAACCTTAATATTTGATAGTAGTCTTAAATTTATTTATATTTTTTTTGAAATATTTGTACACTGAATATTTATTTTTTGGTTAAAAATAATTCACGGTGGATGAAAACAGTTGGTCAGTTGGCAAAACACGCACTCTTGAAGGAAAAAATTGACGTGGATATCCATGTCATCAAGATTGATGATGTCACATTGCCACGTCATTTTTTTAAAATTATTATTTACATTTGTATGTTATTAATTTGCACCAATCACATAGTGACAAGTATTGCTCTGTGACCCACCACAATACTCCTCTTGTCGAAGCATACAATTGGAACAGGAAAGGAATAAAGAAGAGAAGAAGCAAATCACTGATGGAAGCAGCAGACGAGAACATCACAGAGTAATGCGAAGCGATATGGAAAAGGAGAGAAAAAAACAATAAATTCAAAGTATGGAGACAACTCTCAAGTGCTCCAAGAATCAAATTATCATCGGGAACTTCACCACCGTGGTACTTCACTTCTTGTTTGGTTTTAAAAGAAGAAACTAGGAATTGTGAAAACCCAATAGCAAACGCAGTTGAAAGTCATCAAATAGTAAGAAGCATTGTTGATACCAACAGCAGAGACGATAGCCCAAGTAAAGATCGTAGAAGCAACGAAAGGAACGCAAGCAAAGAAAAGAAATGTTTTGATCCTGAATTACTTACCTTTGATACATTTGAGTGAAGACCCTTAAAAAGAAAATGTTAGATTTAAAGTGATGAAAATGAATAAAAATAAAGAAAATAAAATAAAGAAGAAGAAAAAAGATAAGCTAAATAAAAAGGTAAAGATAAAAAGTAGATAACACAACCAACATAAAGATGGGGAAAATGAAATAAAAACAAAGACAAAGATATAACTATAAAACAAAATAAAATCAATATAAAAAAAATAAATAAATGAATAAAATAGAAAAAAAAAGATAAATAGAATAAATAAAATAAAAAGATAACACCAAAAGATAAACCAAAAAAGTAACTTAAGTGTATAAACAAAATATGGGAACAAATAACAAATAATAAGAAGAAATAAAGTAAAAGTAAATATATATAACGTAAAGTATTAGAGAAAATATAGTAAGGGAAAAATAAAACCAAATAATAAATAAGAATAATGATAATATGTAAAAAAAATTAAGGAAAATAATAAAAATAATGAAAACAATAAAAGAAACAAATGAATATATATATATATATATGCTAATTTTAGAAGGACGGAATTGAAATTCCAGTTAAATTTGAGGGTCAATCTCGAAGAAGAAGAAAAAGGGAAATTCGATTTGGGGTTCATAATGGGCATTTAAAAACAACGAGGGACCAAAAGCGTAGTTTACCATACTTTCTTTAAAAACACGTGGATCCCCTAGGGGATCCGTTCGGGTCTCGGGTCGGGTACACGGGTTGATATAAATACCAACCCTCAAACTTAACTTTCATTTCCCCTCTTCCTTTCACTCGATCAAACCCCAAGAAGAGATAATTTCTCTCAGATTCTCCCGGCTGTTCTTCAAGTTATTTTCAGAATTCGGTCGTAGCACCGCCTCGCCCGCCACCGATCATTGGCGGCGCAATTTTTTTTATTTTTAAACTTTTTTCCTCTTCTTTTAGAAAATCAAAAATATTTTGTTAAAAATTAAGCCTCCGAGACTAGATCTAACACGAAAGATCTCGACCAAGCCCCCGTTCATCGGCCGAGTTCAAAAAAACCAAACAAAAACACGCATGCAAGATGAACACACACTGAATCGAAGGTAAAAACGCTACATTTTTATTTCTTGCTTCAAAGAGTATAAATACTTGCTTTTGATTGCTATGCTCTTTCGTTATTTTGCCTCCATTTCTGTGTGTGAGTTACATAATATTTATCCAAAGAATGGCTATTTTTAGAGTTTCAGTTTGAATAAAAAACTGATGTTGGTTGCTTTTGTTTGTTGTCTTCGTGGGTTGTTGGTGAGTCCCATTAAAGCACGACGTTGAAGACCGAAAAAATTAGTGGTGGACTCGGGGCTGCTGCGCGGTGCTGTGGAGGAGAGATAGGGCATACGGTGCTAGGGTTTCCAAACAACCCTAGATGGTACCGGGTCGTAGGGCTTGGAAACGGGACAATGTTAGGCCTGACTGGTTGTAACTATTCATTGGGCCTGTAAATAAGAATAGAATGTTTGCTAACAATACATATAACATATACATAAAATAATATATATATATATATATGCGCATGCTTTTGGTCAAAAAGTGTGTCTACAGCTGCCCCTCTTTGCCCATAGTCATACAACGGGGATAGAGCAAACATTAAAAGACACATTTTTCGGCCATATCGAATATCCTCTGCTGTAGAGTTGAAATCTGATGCTGAGACTGCTTTGTCAATTTGAATTGAATTCTGAAATGACTCCCTTGTCGTGAGGTTGAGTTGTGAATGACTCCTTAGTTGCGAAGTCGGGTCCATCTTGAAATGGAATTGAAACTGCAATTTGGAATTTGAATTAGAATGTGGTTTCTCATTGCCAAATTGTAGTCAATTTCAGTCTTCTTCTCGATTTAAAGACATTGGTTTGAAAATTCGATTGGAAAATAATTCTTAGACTTCACCAAGTGGTTGATAGGCACTCAAGCTGAATGAGATCGAACTCGAGAGGTATTCGTTGATAGATAGCTTATCTCAACTTAAGTTATGCTGCAAATGACGTGCCTTTGATTTGGTGTTTCAAGAGAAACATTTTCAAAGTTTTTTTTTTGTTTCAAGAGAAACAATTTTAAAGCTTTTTTGTGTTTCAAGAGAAATTGTCCCAAGATTTTTTTTGTGTTTCAAGAAAAACTGTTTCAAAGGTTTTTTTTGTGTTTCAAGAGAAACAATTTCAAAGATTGGTTCATCAAGAGAAATTATCTCGAATGAGACGAAATTTGTTTAAAGGAAAACATATTCAAAGATTTTGTTTCAAGGGAAACCGTCTCAAGAGAGACAAAATTTGTTTTAAAAGAAACTGTCTCAAGGGAGACGATATTTGTTTCAAGGAAAACAAATTCAAAGATTTTATTTCAAGGGAAACCGTCTCAAGAGAGACAAAATTTGTTTTAAAATAAATTGTCTCAAGGGAGATGAGATTTGTTTCAAAGAAAACAGATTCAAAGATTTTGTTTCAAGAGAAACTGTCTCAAGAGAGACAAAATTTGTTTTAAAAGAAATTGTCTCAAGGGAGACGAGATTTGTTTCAAGGAAAACAGATTCAAAGATTTTGTTTCAAGAGAAACTGTCTCAAGAGAGACAAAATTTGTTTTAAGAGAAAATGTCTCAAGAGAGACAAAATTTGTTTTAAGAGAAACTGTCTCAAGAGAGACACAACTTTGTTTTAAGGAAAACAGATTCAAAGTTTTTTGTTTCAAGGGAAACCGTCTCAAGAGAGACAAAAAATTTTTAAAGAGAAAAATGTCTCAAGAGAGACAAAATTTGTTTTAAGTAAATTAGTCTTGAGCGAGGCGACCCCTTGTTTCGAGAGAAACAATCTCAAAGGTGGTCGATAATCTGCTTGTTCATTCATGTTAAAGAAATCCTTTCAAAAGATTTAATCATTGACTTAAAGAAGTCAAATTTGTGGATGACATGTTTGTTGTGACACTAAATCACTTCATCGGGCACGGTTTCCTTCTTCGTGTAGTTGAAATCGTGGATGGCTCATTCGCTGTGAAATTGAGCTTTTAATTGGATGTTCTTCGTTGTGAAGTTCGGATCCACACTTGTAAATAGCACTTCTTGTGAAGTTGAATTTGACTCTAGCATGAATCTGCAAAATTATGCACATATGCGATGCTATGGATGCGATGCTCTTATGTATGCCATGCTTTTATGTATGCCTAAAATGTATATACGAAATATGTTATTTTAGGGTTTGGATAGAAATCTCAATCCCTGATTGTCAGTCTTGATGACTCTTGATGCTGGAATCTTGAATTTCTGATTCTTGATCTTGGATTCTTCAATATGCTTAAAACAGAATGTTGATCTGTGAAGGGAATAATTGCGTGAGCAGTCTTCATTCTCTCAGTTTGTCTTCATTTTCACCAGGGTGTACTCTTGCAAACCTCAACCTAAGATAATTTTTTCCTTGCTCCAACAAATTTTGCCCCACAAATTTGGATTCTCCTGCCCCAGCTTCAATCTTGAGCTTCGGAGAGATATTCGTTGATTTCCAAGACATGCTTCCAAAGAACTCATATTGTTTTAAAATGCTTTTTTTCTTTGAATTTTCAAAATTTTGAAAATATCAAAAGGAGTTTTGAAAAATATTGCCTCCTTCTAGGTTTCACAATTGAAGCAAATCATAAAACTGGAGTTCATTAGACATCAAAAAAACCAAATGCTCTTTTAATCTTTGATAGCTGCAAACCTTTGACAAATATCAAGATCGAAAAGTTGGTTTAGAGGTGTGTTATTAAGGTTTGTTTCATCGATTCGGTCATCGTGAAGATCATGACATACCCTTTTTCTTGATTTGACATTTTGATCGGAGGTGAACAAAACGACACAACTAGCATAATCAATGGCTAGACCTTTCAGAACACTTCTGTTTCAGTTCTCTGAAATCTTCCATTTGTTCAAGTTTTGTAAGCTCCTCTAACAAAGGTAGTGCAGAAATATCGGTCTAAAAATGAGATTCTTGAGTGCTCGTGTGTATTTGACTATAATAGATGTTCCGTAACTCCCTTAGTCAATTTTTACTGAAACTCCTTATTTAAATAAATTTAATTCGCCATTGTTTGGCTAGCTGAATCCATAAAGTCGGGGCGTTTAACCAATTGTATTAGAGGGACAGCTCAATATGTAAATACCTTTATCAGGTTAGCTGAATCTTATCCATAAAGCCGGGGAGTTTAACCAATTGCCTTAGAGGGACAGCTCAAGCTTTATTGTATAGTATAATCACCTTTATCATGCTAGCTGAATATTATCCATAAAGTCAGGGTGTTTAACCAATTGCTCTAGAGGGACAACTCAAGCTTTATTGTATATATAATATTATAATGTGGGTATACGGGTCCAATTTCTTAAGTTTTTTAAGAAGAACCTGTTATAGTCTAGGTGTTTTTGAAGGTCAGAAAATCTCATCGTTAGAGTTCAATTCCCAAGCAACTGACCTAAACTAGATTCACCTACTTGGCAATTCCATCTGAGAAGATCATGATCATCATTGAACGTCTTAAACAAAAGTATAAACCAATTAGTTTTGCAATCTCATGTACTAGTTGCCCCATTCTGTTCGCTCCTAATACATATCTGAATACCAAACCTTTGATGGACTTTTCATGAGAAGAGAAAACTAGCTCAGTCACTGTAAGAGAAGAGCATGTAGTCTAATGTATCTTTTAAATTAGAACCAAGGGGTCTTTATTTTGCAGGGTTCAATCTTGTCATTTGTCAAAGATTTACAACCTCAATTATTAAAAAACTTTTAATTAAGGTGATATTCAAGGAATTCAAGATTAAAATTTGTTCATTTCCTCAGAAGGAAGCATTTTATTTAAAATGTTTGAACGTCAAGTGACTTTTGAACATAAGAAGCACAAAAGAAAAATAATTTCAAACAAGATGAGAACACAACAAAACTCCTGATGGATACCCCAATCAACTCGATCAGAATGCCTTATTACACATTGAAAGTCAATGCCCCTGAATCGATCAGATCTTAGACCTTACGTTTCAATGCCACACAGTTCTCAGTGGTGTGTTCTGAGCTCCCAATATGATAGCTGCATATGGCGTTAATATCATGACCTTCAGGATATGGGGCCTCTCTAGGTTTGGACTAAACCAGAGTCACAAGATTTTTCTCAACTAGCGTTGGGAGCAACTCCTCATATGTCATTGGGATTGGATTGATGCGAGTCTTTTTATGGAAGATGTTATGAGGTCTAATCCCCAAATTAGTCAGGTAAGATTTCTTTTCGTTCATTGGTTCTCTTTGAGTTCGTTTAGAAGTATCGGATGGTACAGTTACAGTGGTTGAGATCTGTTAGCGTTGTAGATGTTGATATTGTTGATCTCTCGCTCTTTGTTCTTCATGGGAGGCTTCTCACTGGAGTCACTTCCCTCAATTTTTCCTTGTTTTATAGCTAGCTCGATCATCTCACCAGCCATAACTAGATCTGAGAAAGTTCCCGATGTAATTACCACTAGGTGCCCGAAGTAAGGAGTCTTCAATGTCTGTACAAACAGCTTTCTAGTTTCATTTTCATCCAAAGGTGGATGAACTTGTACAGACAGATCCCTCCATCTCTGTGCGTACTGTCGGAAACTTTTTTTATGCTTCTTTACTAAGCTCTGCAGCATAACTCGGTCTGGTCTCATATCATTGATATGCTTGTACTGTTCTAAGAAAGACTTGGCTAAGTCTTTCCATGTCTTGATATGAGTTTTGCTGAGCTGGTTGTACCACCGGATAGCTGAACCGGATAGGCTTTCTTGAAAGCAGTGAATCAGGAGTTGGACATTTCCCCCATATCCCGTCATCTTCCGACAGAACATAGTGATGTGGGTTGAGGGACAACTATTCTCATCGAACTTCTCGAACTCATGGACCTTAAACTTTGGTGGAAACACCAAATCTGGAACCAAGCTCAGCTCCATTACGTCCACTCCATAATAATCATGGTCCTCTTGGACCATCTTCATCTGATCTTCTAACATCCTGATCTTCTCTTCCATCTTCTTTGTATTATCCTCTTCGTTAAAATCCGGGACGTGATAGTCTTCCAGATGATTATCAATGATGGTCGCAGAAGCTTGTATATTTGTACCAGTTATGGCTTTCCCCTTGATACCAGATGAGTTCCCTTGTAATCCGGGTAAGATCCCGGTTGAGATAACCACTTGTGGGGTTGATGGTATAGTGACTTTTTCAGATGAACCCGCCCCTGGTATACTGGCTTGTTGGAGACCCGATAACTTGGCCATAATTTGATCGACCAAGGACTCTTGGTTCTTCTTAACGGACTCCAGGGTACTTTGACTGTTTTGAGCCATCTTATCCTCCAGCTCTTTCTGTAATTTTGCCATATTTTCTTCGATTCGAATGATTCTGGCCTCCATTCGCATCTTTTTCAAGCGGGTGTTATGCGGATGGGGTGTGTCCAACGCTTGAGGTGGTGTATCCAGTATTTATTCCTTTATTGAGACATTTTTTCGTTAGTTAATGCGAATGCAAAGAAAAATAACAAAATGCACAGGAAAAAAAACAAAATGCACAATATGTCTAAATACATGAAATGTGTGAGGCATTGACCAAAAAAATGTGTCTGTTATTATGAATAATCCTTATTGGGGATAAAATTATTTTTTCTTTTAAGAGACAAAAATATCCTGAAAGCTTCTAACATGTTGACTAGTCTTTTGCCTTCGTCAGTCACCGATTGAATAATCTGTCGAACCGCTCCGGCTTCTCTGGATGAACTGTTCAAATGTTGAGTTATTTTTTGTATTGGGCCAAGAAGTCTCAAATGACTGCATCTCGGGCATTTATCTTTTGTTGAGGATGAATACATCATTGGAGCCCCTAACTGATAGGAACTATGTAAAGTTCATTTGTCTGGTTCTTGAATTCGTCAGCAATGGTCTCCAATTTCAGCTATCGTTTTGCCATTGTTATCTTTGAAGAGACTTCCAAGATCAGTAACCTTCATCTTGCCCTTGTAACCTCTGCCAGTCAGTTCTTCCAAGAGAGACTTTCATTGTGCTTGATGTAGACCTGATTCATTCTGAGTATTTTATAACTTAACATAGTGATATATTCTTCAATTGTGGGCGCCACGTCTTCGAGATTGAATGTGAAACATAGTCGCCTTGTAGATTGTCCTCTATATTTTCATGTCTTGTATTACAACCCCTTTATCCATTAATTCAGATTATTTTATGTATAATAAACACCTTTTGAAGGATCAATAGCCTCTTGTTATGATGCAAATGCTTAAAAAACACAGAGGCAAAAAGTTAGTAAAATAAATAAATATAAAAAAATGACGAAAGAAAGAAAGAAAAGTAAGGAAAAAACAACATGGTTAGGGTAAAAACGTCCTAGGGTTTGAAGTGAGGTTTCGGGGTAGGCTCTATTTCTCCATAGTCTCCCAGTTTTGGTTCTAAAAATGGTTCTCGAGTTCTCCTTGTCGGCGCCCCCTTGGGCTTACTAGACCCTTGGTCCTAAACCCATCACAGGCTTGTGTGGACTAAGTTAAACTCGAGAAGACACATTCCCTTATGTCTATGCGGAGAATAAATTCACACGAAGACATAAGGTATATGAATCCCGAAGGCTACTTGCTAGGCCCGCAAGGTGAATAAATTCACACGAAGGCGTCGATTTTACCCCTATTTAAAATAGGGTTCAAAGCTCGGGTTTAGAGCCTTAGAAGAAAAAACGAGTTTGGAAGGCTGAAATCATTAGAAAATGGTTAGTACAACTATTTACTTGAAATATAATCAAAGATAAGTACTAAGGATCGAAATATTACCTCAAAATTTAAACTTACCCTTTTCGTTAAAAAGACAACTGGAAATTATCTTAGCCTGACTCACTTACCTGTATCCCCAACAGAGTTACCAAACTGTCGGAACCGTATTTCAGGTGGGCCTGGAATTGGGCTTCGACTGGAATTGATTGGGTCAGAGTCACCACCGATCATTTATTTTGAAACAACTAGGTTGATCAGATACCTTTATTTCTTACCTGATCTGCGTTTTACCAGTGATATATCGGATTCAGGAGTCGGTTACAATCAAGGAATGGTTAGCACCATTGAACTGCCCTTTCGGTACTATACAATTTCCAATTGTCTTAAATTAAGAAAAAAAAAGTTTAAATTAAAAGGTAAAATTTGATCCTGAATTACTTACCTTTGATACATTTGAGTGAAGACCCTTAAAAAAAATATTAGATTTGGAGTGATGAAAATAAATAAAAAAAAAGAAAAAAAAAAGATAAGCTAAATAAAAAGGTAAAGATAAAAAGTAGATAACATAACCAACATAAAGATGGGGAAAATGAAATAAAAACAAAGACAAAGATATAAAAACAAAACAAAACAAATCAATATAAAGAAAATAAATAAATGAATGAATAAAATAGAAAAAAAAAGATAAATAGAATAAATAAAATAAAAAGATAACACCAAAAGATAAACAAAATATGGGAAAAATAATAAAAAATAAGAAGAAATAAAGTAAAAATAAATATATAACATAAAGTATTAGAGAAAATATAGTAAGGGGAAAAAATAAAACAAATAATAAATAAGAATAATGATAATATGTAAAAACATTAAGGAAAATAATAAAAATAATGAAAACAATAAAAGAAACAAATGATATATATATATATATATATATATGCTAATTTTAGAAGGACGAAATTGAAATACCAGTTAAATTTGAGGGTCAATCTCGAAGAAGAAAAAAAAGGGAAATTCGATTTGTTCATAATGGGCATTTGAAAACAACGAGGGACCAAAAGCGTAGTTTACCCTACTTTCTTTAAAAACACACGGATTCCCTAGGGGATCCGTTCGGGTCTCGGGTCGGGTACACGGGTCAAACTTAACTTTCATTTCCCTTCTTCCTTTCACTCGATCAAACCCCAAGAAGAGAGAATTTATCTCAAATGATCTTGGGCTGTTATTCAAGATAAAGAACAGCCGCCGCTATTTCCAGAATCCGGCCGTAGCGCCGCCTCGTCGGCCGCCGTTAACCGACGCCGACCACCGGTCATCGGCGGCACACTTTTTTTTATTTTAAACCTTTTTTCCTCTTCTTTTAGAAAATCAAAAATATTTTATTAAAAATCAAGCCTCTAGGACTAGATCTAACGTGAAAGATCTCGATCAAGCCCCCGTTTATCGGTCGATTTACTCCTTTTTAGGGTTTTCAAGTTCAAAAAAACCAAACAAAAACACGCATGCAAGATGAACACGCACTGAATAGAAGGTAAAAACGCTACCTTTTTATTTCTTGCTTCAAAGAGTATAAATACTTGCTTTTGATTGCTATGCTCTTTCGTTATTTTGCCTCCATTTTTGTGTGTGAGTTACATAATATTTATAGTCCAAAGAATGGCTATTTTTAGAGTTTCAGTTTGAATAAAAAACTGATGTTGGTTGCTCTTGTTTGTTGTCTTCGTGGGTTGTTGGTGAGTCCCATTGAAGCACGACTTTGAAGGCCGAAAAAATCGGCGGTGGACTCGGGGCTGTTGGGGCTACTGCGCGACACTGTGGAGGAGAGATAAGGCATGCGACGCTAGGGTTTCCAAACAACCCTAGGTGGTACCGGGTCGTGGGGCTTGGAAAAGGGCCAATGTTAGGCCTGACTGGTTGTAACTGTTCATTGGGCATGTAAATAATAATAAAATGTTTGTTAATAATACATATAACATATACATAAAATAATATATATATATATATGCATGCTTTTGGTCAAAAAGTGTGTTTACAGGAAGTAGAGGTGGGTATATGGGCTACCCGTCCGTTTAGCCCGCATGTTTTAACGGTGCGGGCTTAAACGAAGCGGTTTAAAAAGCCCGTAATTATAAACAATTTTGAATTCTAAGGCCCGCGGCCCGTCCATTTAACTCGCGGGTTAAACGGTCTTACCCGCGGCCCGTTAAATAAAAATAATTTTAAATGTTTTAAATACAATAAAAAATAATGTTCTAACTTGCTACACCTTTAAAAATGATCCAGTAACTTGGAAATGAATGTAGCACCGTCAAAAAAATTAATAATATTTAAATTTTATTTTAAATAGCCGGAAATGATTATAAAATAATATATTTTTAAATTTTTTAATCATTAATATATATATATATATAACGATATAATTACTTAAACTCAAATTAAAAAAACAATATTCACTTATATCACCAAATTGAAAAACAAATAAAACAATAACCACGTTATACTTTTATAAAACGCGATTATTAAATGCTATAATAAGAAGACACAAAAATGTCTGGAAGCAGAAATTCAAACTAAAAAATTCAACAAAGTCAAACATTATACAAATCTAACAATTTTTCTTTTGTAAAAACCTTTAAAAGTTGAAAAATATGTTTTCAATTTTTTATTTTACTTTTCTTTCTTATTTTTAATCTAAATATTACGTGTTATGTAATATATATTATTAGAATATCACGTAACTTTTTATAATAAAAGAATAAAATGGATAACATACTTCATGAAAAAAATAAAGGTCAAAATTAAATAAAAAAATCTTTAAATACCAAAGTGATAATCATGTAAATTTTATAAGACTAAAATATTATATAAATATTTTATTTTTTATTTTTTAAAATGAAGAATATTTTGATACATTGTAAATGAAAAAAAAGTATCAAGCAGCGGTAGATAGGGATGGCAACAGGTCGGGTTCGGGCCAGGTATTGGTCCCCCTGTCCCCGTTTAAAAAACTCGAATCCGTCCCCATTTAAAAAACCGCGGAGATTTAAACGGGGATCCCCATCGGGTAATTAGGGAAAACCGCGGGGAAATGGGTATCCTCGTTTAGCATAAATGGTTATTTAAACGGGTATCGGGCCGGATATATATATATATATTTAAATTAAATATATAAATATTATATATTTTTTTAATTTAAATTAAATTTATTAATATTATTATATATATATATATATATAATTATCTTTAATATTTATCGGGTCAGGTATCGGGTCGGGTAATCGGGTAATCGGGGCGGGGATTACCAAACTCGTCCCCGTTTAGCATAAACGATTTTTCCTCGTCCTCATCCCTGTTTAGCATAAACAATTTTTTCCCGTTCCCGTTTAATTCGATTTTCGATTTTTCCCGTCGGATTCGGGTTGCCATCTCTAGCGGTAGAATTATGACAAATGCCCTAATAAATTTAAGAACTACAATGGTTATAAGTAACATCATATTTATAGGAAATTTATTTTCTTTTTCTATAAAATTCTTTAAGTTTATTTTCTCTAAAATTTTATAAATTTTAAATTAAGCGGGCTTCGCGGGCTACCCGCGGTTATGCCCATTAAACTCGCAGGTTTAACGGTCTGGGCTAAAAAACCCGCAATTTAAACGAGCTTCAGTTTTTGATGTCCAAAACCCGCACGGGTCGCGGATTAAACGGGTAGCCCGCGGGCCTTAGCCCATATACCCACCTCTAACAGGAAGTAATAAATCGCTTCTTCAATAATGGAATGTATAATATATGGAAATGCCACGGTGTTGAAAAGTTGTTTCTTTTTGGGGTCAAAACTCAAAAGCAATGTTATCAAAATTGGATCAGATCGGTCGGTTCGACTGATTGAACCGGGAATCAATTGTCTGTTCGGTCCGGTCAGCCTCCAAAACCAGTTTTGCAATGAATCGGTAAAACTGGTTGAGAACCGACAAAACCGGTGTGAACCGACGATTTTGTTTTTTTAAAAATTAAATCAAATTTATTATCAAAAAACAATAAATTATTTTAGTTATGATTTTTTCAGTCCTAAATTTATTTTAGTTATATAATTATCATCAAAAAACAATGAAGGTTAATCTATGCTTGTTTATTTTAGTTATATAATTATATTTATTATTTAATGTGTTTTACTCTTTTACTTTTAATTGTTAAATATTGTTTGATAATTTAAATTTAACTTTGTATTTATTTATCATATTGCTAGGTGATGTTGTGGACTTTCAAGTTCAAAGTGATATTATGGAGTTTCAAGTTCAAAGTGGTGAAGGTGGTGGTAGCTCAACTAATGAAAAAAAAATTCCTAATATTTTGGAATTTGAGAGAATCAATTTCAATGAATATTATGATGCTTAATACTTGTATCAATTATTTACTTTTTTTATTTAGTTGTTGATAAGTTTCATTGGGTATTGACCTTAAATATTATGTTGTAGTTGATTTGAATCATTTTGTTTCACTTGATATTATGATATTTAACTTATATATGCTATGACTTGTGTTATTTTTATACTTTTTAATATTGTGAACTTGAAAATAGTGTTATATATATATATTAATATTACTTTGAATATTATGTAAAATTTTAAAAAATATTATTTTATATAAACCGGTTCAACCGCGATTTAACCTGATTAAACTAATGAACCATATCTTCACCGGTTTAAAGTCGGTCCGATTTTAAAAACATAGCTCAAAAGTGATATTAAGTTGGTAAATAAGCATATCTCTTCGTTGTCTCATGTGGATTATGCATGGCCATGTCATCAATCATTGGCGGAGCCATTAAAGTGATAGTGTGTCAATTGATACTAAAAATTAAAAAGATTTTTTTATAAAGTTTCAAATAAAAAATATTAAATTAATATTAATATCAATTCAAAAATATACTTATTTTTTAGATCCAAATAAGTATTTAAAGTGTTTAAAGTTATCATTTTTAGATTAATTCTGTCACGATCGTTAGAAAATCATAACAAAAAAGTGACTCATATCACATTTATAATTTTCTGATTTTTTTTATAAAAATAATATAAATATAATCTTAGTTTTTTATTACTTTCCCCATCCCACTAAAATTGTATCTTATTGACTTTTCAAAAATTAAAATTTTTAAACTTTGACCGTAACTATTTTAAACATTTTAAAAAATTAAATTTTATAAGATATATATTTTAAAATTACTTGATTGAAGATTTCTAAAATATATTTTTTTTTTATTTTTTCAATAATAAATTTTTAATAATACAGTCAAAGTTTTAAAAAAATTGACCCAAAAAAATCAACATTTCAATTGGGAGGAGATACTATAAATTTATTTTATTTTTTAAGATATATATAATTAAAATATTATATTAATTAGTATATCAAAACGAAATTCCCATAGCATCTTTATATCTAATTTTGAGAATTTATGTCATTATTAATTGGCTTGCCTACAATAAATTTTCTAACCTACCCTTGCTATTCGCTGTAAACATAATAACAAATTCTAAAAAAAAATCCTATCAACTCAAAATTTATTAATGACATTTACACATCAATTTCTTTCATTTAAAACTTGAATTCCTAAAATCAATTTATCAAATCATCACTTGAAAAAATATTTAAAAAAGAACAAATATTAAATATTTCACGTTGTAACAGCTTCACATGTTTTCGAAAACTAGCATTAATTTATATTTTTTTAAATTTTCATTTAAAAATAAAAAATAATGTTTATGTTTTATTAATCATGTTTATTTAATTATTATAAAACAAATATAGAGCCGTGAATCAAGGATTAAAACCTTTAAAAATAAAATATTATTAATTAATAATAACTAGAAATCAAAAGAAATCTTTTTAAAACTAAACAAACAAATTAATCTAAAAACGTGTAAAACGGTAAAACCCTAACCTTTTTTTAAGCATTAGTCATCATCATCTTCTTAAACTCTTGGAAATCAACGTTGCCATCGCCATTTTCATCGAACTTACTAATCATTCTTTGACAATGGCTCAACGAAAATTGCTCCCCCAACTTTTTCAACACAGCGTGCAACTCGCTGGCCGAAATCAACCCGTTCTTGTCCAGATCGTACAAGTTGAACGCATCTTTCAGTTCTTTGCTGCTCATCTGGTTTTCATCTCCAGCGATTCCATCAAAAGCGATGAACTCGTCCAGATCGATATAGCCATTTCCGTCTTTGTCCATCTCCATCATTATCTTATCGATTTCGTCGGAAGAGGATTCGGAATCTAAAGTGCTTAAGGCCAATTTCAATTCGTCGCGACAGATCATTCCGTCGCCGTTTTTGTCGAGCTTGTTAAACACTCTCTTCATCTCTTCCATTGATCCTAAAAAAGTCGCCATTGAAAATAATTTGAAATACACACAAAAAGTTATATATGTTTGGGTTTTATAGAGAGACAAATGTTCGTACAACGACACTCGTGGTGAATACAAACTAGGACTTCTGTTTACAGCTAAAATTAAGAATGATTAAATTGCAATTAAATCACACTCTTTTAATAAATGTATTTGGATGGGACGTTATAAATGTGGATCGGCTTAAATCAAATTTATGCTTAAAATTTCGTAAAAAATATAATTTAATAAAAAATAATTTTTCTTATATTTTTAATTGATTTATTTGGATAAACTATTTCAAGTGGATTATATTAAGATGTGGGTGAATTAATTCTTTAAAATTTTGTTTAAGGGGCCTCTGAAGTAAAACTAAATCAATGATGTCGTCCATGTTTTTTAATTGTATTAATTTTATTTGATAAATATTTATTGTTATAATATTGACCTGATAATTAACTGTGTTGACATCGTAGGCTATAATACTGACATAACAATTTATGTGTATACGGTGATATAGTAGAAGAGTTGAACTGGTTTTTAACTAATTTCATTGACATAATTGATTTTTTTACTTAATACAAAAGCATAATTTATTTTAATTAAAAGTATAAGGGTTAATTTAACCTTAAAAGATAATTTTAAAATTAATAATTTTTTTGAAAATATATATATATAAATATTGTAATTGCTTAAAGAATACCAAACGGATATAACCGAGAGTAAACCAAAATATAACATGATTTACATTCTCAGTAGTAATGTATAATTTATCAATTAGCATGAATAACATTGCAGCCCCTCCAACTTACTTTATCTTTCTCAAAGAATTTACTTTATGACGCTAAAGCTAAATGGTAGAAGATTGCTTAACTTTCTTTCTTAAATGCATGTTTTTTCTAACTTTGTGAGAAAGGTCATACGGTACAAGGATATACGTAAAATTTTATGTTAGCGAGGGTGAACTTGAAGTTTTAAAATTTTAAAAGAGCAAACTTGAACTTATAAAAATTTATAGAAGTGAAAATAGATTTTCAATAAAAAATACATAGAAAAATTCTAAAATATATAATAAATTTAAATTTTTAAGGGATACTCCCCCGCCTTCATTCCATCTGGGAGGTATGGCATACAATTCTACTAACCTCATTAAAGAAAGACTCGGGCTCAATATCAACATGGAGGGTTACAAGGGATGGTCATTTCACTCGAATTTAATGAGACTTCGGTTTAATTTAGCTTGGATTAGATTTTTTTTAAAGGTTAGAGTCATGTAGGATCATGTTAGGATCTAGGGATAAAAAATTTGATATGATCCAATATAATATCATAATTATTCATTATATATTTAGATATAATTACAATAATATATCTTTTTATTTTACTTTTATCAATTAGGTTCTTATTTTATCTAACATAAATAAATTATATGTACATATTTAGGTCAGGTTGGGTCATGTCAGATGTATATTAGGTTGGGATTAGGGTCATGTGAGTTATGTTGGAACTATTTTTTAGTTTTTTAGGGTCAAGCGAGAATCGATTCAACTTAATTTGAAAAAGATCGGGGTTTCAAAAACAAATAAATTTGAAGTCGCCATCGACCTTTAAATTTCGCCTGATTTTGGGTGGGTCTAGATCTCCCTTTTGCGGTTGAGGGGGGGAGGCGGCTGCAATTGGTCCTCCCTTGATTGATACTCCGATGTCGGTTGCTGACATTTGGAAGGCTATTTGGTGTCATGGGGATAGAGTGTCTTGGGATAGATTGGTTTGGCATTCGGGCCATATCCCTAAACAGTTGGTTCTGTCATGGATGGTTGTCTTAGATAGGGTTCCAACTAAGAGTCGTTTGATATCTTTTGGCATGAATATTGATAGTATGTATGTTTTGTGCATTATATTAAATCTCGTGATCGTTTATTTTTTTACTGTTCTTATTCGAAACAGATTTGGGAGAGAATTTTGTTGGCTTGTAATGTGAAGAGAGTGGTCATGGATTGGGAGTTGGAGCAGGGTTGGGCGTGTTGTAATGCTAAGGGTAAGTCTGCTCTGTCCTATATATTTCGGTTAGCGTGGAACTGCTTCCTTGCTTTGATTTGGAAGGAGCGAAACTGTCGAGTTTTAAAGGGAAGAACAGCTCTGTGGAAGCGCCATGGGTGTCGGTTAAAAGAGCTAGTGCGATTGAAGGTCACTGCTATAACAGGGTGTAAGTTGAGCCGGTTAGCTAGTCATAGCTGTGAATTTTGAGGTTTGAATGGGTAGGTAGTGTAGGTTTTTTCTCTGCCGTACAGTTTTTTTTAATCAAAGAGATTGTTGTATCCTAAATTTGAAAATTTAGAAAAACTCATTTTCTCTAGAAGGATCAACAAATTATGAATCGAACAACCAATAGCAACAGTGCATACATACAATGCGCATATTCGCTCATACTAAAAAAATTATAATTCATAAACAAATTCATTAGAGATAGTTGAAAATAATTTCGGTTCGATTTAGAAAAATATTTTTTAATTTAGTGGTATTTAAGTTAATTTAAAACTTTAATTCTAATTATGAGTTTGAATCATGTTTGAATTTGTAAAGTTTGAATAACTAAAAAATAATAATAATATTATTTTAGACATTAGCTAAGTAATTTGATTAATACGTGATGTGATCCGTAATTTTATTGTTTATTCGATCCCTTATTTATTTTAAGTTCAGTTTCTTTTTTTGCCAAATTTGAACTCTATTCTCTTCAATCATTTTTACAATACCTAAGTAGTTTTAATTTTTGTTCAGTTTAGACTAAATTTGGTATGATTTCTTTGTTTCTTCAATTTTTCATTCACTCTAAGTCTATTTTTGATTAAATTTGAACCATATACTCATCAATCACTACATTGTACATATATAACTTCAATTCATCTTTTTGACAACAAATTATTTATTTTTACAATTTAACTCAATTTTGCTTTTTATTCAGTTTAGTCATTTGACTACAACTCTTTGCAATTTGTTCCTTCTAATCAATTCATTATCTCGTTTATACTTCAATCAATACTATATCCCAAAATCTTTTTTTTCCCAAAAAATGAGATTACAAACTTCTTATACAAATTTAAATCACATTTGAGTTATAAAATAACATTATAAATCTTATTTACACATGTGAAAAAAATATGATTATATTTATATCTTATAGAGAGAGTAATTTCAATTAAAATCCACTAGAATCATATATTCGATTTAATTTGCTAAAAAATAAATTATTTGAATAATGAAACAATAATAATAACCAACGGATGTTAGTTCAAGTGGTAACTAGCTTGATATTGCTTAAACAATATCTCATGTTCAAATCCTTGTGTATACAATAAATCTCTGCCTAGATACTCATCCACCAAAACCAGGTGTGCGATCCGGATTAATCCAGATCTAGAGGGCAACAAAAACAACAATAACATTAAATTTGACTAACTTGATTTGATAAAATAATCATATAATTTTACCCCTACTACAAAAAGGTCACCACATGTAGGTGACTTCCATTGAAGTCATACTCACATGTGGGATACTTTGTGTTATTATGAGAATTCTTTGGCAATTTTCTAAATAATTTGGGAGTTGAGAAGTTTAACTAATATTCTTTGATAATAGGATGATTTGTGTATTTCGTAAGAGAACTATCGAAGACATGCTGAAAAAGATTAAAGAAGCTGTTGGTATTCAACTTAAGGGTATAAATATCAATAGATTAGATAGTATTAATGTTAACCTTTGTAATGCTTGGGGTATAGTCTAATCAATCTGTGTTTGTTGTAAGTAGGTTGTTTTTAATCTTCTTTGTTACAGATTGGTAGATTGCTTTGTAACATTTCTATGCTATTTAGATAATAAAATTCGATTCATCCAAAAAAAAAAAAAAAAGTCTGCTTAACTTTAACCCCTAAAACAATGGGCCGACCTACCAAATTTTAGGGTTATTGATTCATCACCATCTCCGGTCTGCGACTCCTCTGGCTAAAAGCCTAAACCTAGTACGATACTCTCCCCTTAAGCCTTAAGCTGCACCGCCGCCACTGTCGCCTCCCGCCAGCTGAATCCACTTGCTCCAAGTCCACCACCGCAGCTGATTCTTCAGTTCTATTATCCCTCTGCTGCATCTAATACAAGTAAAAAGCTTTACAGTTTTCTTCACTTCATTTTATTAAGAAATCGGAAACGAAATGGATATTGACGGCAAGGGAGATTCCATGGATGAGCTCAGGGGCCTCCGAATTAGTCCTCTTGACGACGACGACGACGAAGAAGACATCGTTTTAGATGAAGATGATAATGACGAAGATGATGGAGAAGAAGAAGAAGAAGATGAAAATGTAATTCTTGGGTTCGTTGAAAAGCCTGAGCACAGCAGGTCACTTCTCCGTCAACAGTTTCCAAGCAAAGCGGGAGGCGTCCCAGTAAACTTCATATTCTTCATTTTTGCTTACTATTTGAATATTAAAAACGTGCATTTTTGGGATTTTTATGGTATTTTTTTATTTGCAGGCTTGGTTGGACCCCGATAATTTACCCTCAGGAATATCTGGTGTTTGTGACATATGCGGAGAACCTCTGCAATTCCTACTCCAGGTACACTTTTTTTTTTGTAATGTTCTGTTTGACTTGAGTTCTACTTTGAACTCGAATAAATTCTTTTCAATATTGTATTTTGTTTTAAATTTTTGTTGTATTAGAAAAGTATGAGTGCTTGATTACCCTTCTAAGTCATTCTGCTCGAGTCGTTACTTGAAATTCAAAACCTGAACCTATTTTGATAGTTATAGACTTACACTCTGGAGTTTTTCTCTTTGATTTGAATTACCACGTGCTTGTCAGACAGAGGGGCAGAAGAAAGCTGATAGTGCTAATTTTCATATTCATTGAATTCCTAGGTTTATGCTCCATTAGTCGAAAAAGACTCCACATTTCATCGAACATTATTTGTATTCATGTGTCTGTCCATGAAATGTCTTCTCCGAGATCAACATGAACAATGGAAGCGCCATCCGGATAAGCAATCGAGGAGGTATATCAACAAATATCTGTCAAGTTCATGCCTTTCCCCCTCTCAATGTTAGAATTTTCAATGTTCTTTATCTTTCTGAGTTATGTTTTGTTTTCTCAAGTGTGAAGGTTTTTCGTTGCCAGTTGCCTCGTACTAATCCTTATTATTCAAGTAAACCCCCTGAAGGCAATGCGGCTGACAAACCTTTAACCCCTGGAGGTAACTTTGGAATTTTTTGGTATATTACATCTATGTTTGAGAATATAACTAAGTTTGTGTTTGTGTAAGATCTTATAATCTCACCATTCACTATGTGCTTAATTTGAAGGGATGAGTTTTGCATTAAGTTACCAGCTTTTGGTTTGAGTTGTCTTGGGCAGAGCAATAGGGGTATGTTGTAACAAAAAATAAATAAATTGAAAGAAAAGAGCTTGCATTTCCCTTCTTTCTTTAGGTGGAAATAGTAGTAGGAAGGAATTTTCTTTCATTTATATCTTTCAAATTTAGTTCATCCATAAATGGGAGGAAAGAAGAGGAAGCTATCAGCATTTCAAATGTAGTTGTTTAATTCATCGTTGATTTCTTTCTTTTCTTTTTCATCAAACAAACCGGTTTCTCAATTTATCCATCTCTTCATTTTTCCCACCAAGATCATGTATACGCTGGGATACTTGAGTCTTGTTATACAAGTTTTTCTTTGCAGATCGCTTGATTTGAAATTTTCAATAGATTTGAGAAGTGACTGAAAGAGGGAAGCTTCTTAAATTTTTGATGTAAAGTTTCATATGAAACCATAGTATTACTTAAAAAGGATAGTGAAATAACAGAGAAGAAAGCATTTTCCATCATGAGAATAATGATTCTCGAATGTATCCATGCAGTATGGAACAGCTGTGAGTTCCAGTGCTGCTGATTTCATGCTCTTTTCTTATTTTTGGTTCTGTTTATATATGTCATTAGATTCTGGCATAAGTTGACATTGAAGTGGGTTTTTCTTAATTACCTTGTCTGTGTTTATATGCACTCGATTTTTCCTTGATATTACTTTATAGTGATCACTTTATTCTAGGGATCAATATCATCTTCTTGTATCACTGCATTACCCAACTCAAATTGGGTTCATCAATTGCATTCACGCTCATAATGTGTTTTATCCTCGTGTATTCATGTTGCAGTTCCACTCTGCAATTGGTGTGGCACCTGGAAAGGAGATAAGTTTTGCAGTAGTTGCAAAGTAGCACAATATTGCTCACAAAAACACCAGGTAGTTGTTAAATTCTAGTTATTTTCACTTGTCAGGAGTCTATTTACCTACTTACCTTATCTGTTTTATCACATTTCAGGTGATGCACTGGCGCACGGGTCATAAACTTGAATGTCAACAGCTGAGTCTTTCACCTCAGTCATCTGACCCCAGTGCATTCCATGGTGGAATTGCACAAGTTAAAGCCCAAAAAGGCAAGTATTAATTGATATTACCCTGGGTTGTTGACTTGTAAATTGGCATGTTAATCGCCAGGCTTTCTGCCATTTTCTTCTGGGATAATTTTTAAGAATAGAGTGAACGTGTGTTTAAACTGCAGAGTCTAGACAAATTTTGTTTGATGATATTTCTGAATTCTCTCTTGCTAAATTTTGCATTTTAAACAGTTGCAAGCAAGAGTTTATGGCCAGAGTATGAGATGAAAAATGAACACGAAAGTGAATATGATACTGAGATGTCTGGAGATGAGGGACATACCGATAATTCATTAATAATGAGGAACAGGGTTGATGATGCAACGAAATCACTTATGGATAATTTTGAGGTTTTGATACTGGCACTGTTGGCTGTTGCAGTGGCTTGTTAACGAATTCTTGTTTTGATTATCTTAATGCTTGCATCCTTTGTTGCGTAGGGGGATGGTGACAAAAAGAGTTGGGCTTCTTTCCAAGAGCGGATAGCCAAGGCTCCTGAACAAGTTTTGAGGTGAGAAATTGTACACTTTATTGACTTCATGTGCACCATCAGAAAATACTTGTGCGTTGGGACTCTGTCATGTTTATTTTGCATAAACCATAAAGCACCCTGCACAGGTTGCATTACCTTAATATGGAGGATGGCATCTATGTTGCTCCAACTCTTCATTTTTCTTGAAGCATTTGTGTCCAACAATTGTTTCATACTCATGGATATGGGGATTTGATCTCCAAATGATCTTCAAATACATTGAAAAACATTTAAAGAAATCTGATCATATATGTGTCTTTTAACAATGACAGATATTGTAGGAGTGCTGGTTCTAAGCCACTGTGGCCTATCTTAGGTGGTCACCCTTCCAAGGCTGATATTCCCTTGTGCAGCTATTGTGGTGGTCGCCTATGTTTTGAATTTCAGGTACTTGCTAATATTACCTTCATGGAAGCCCGGTTATCTATCAAGTTCAAAAACAAGAGAAAAAAATTTCAAATCTGCATGATAATTTTTTGTGGATCTTTTGTTGATTTTAGAAATATTAATTCCACCTTGAGGTCTTCATTGTCACTTGAAAAGGAAGTCTCTAATACAAGTTCTATGCAAATTTGTTGTTCAGATATTGCCTCAGTTGCTTTATTTCTTTGGGGTGAAGAATGATGCAGATTCTCTTGACTGGGCAACGATTGTGGTATATACATGTGAAGCCTCTTGTGAAGGTGTAGGTTACAAGCAGGAATTTGCCTGGGTACAACTTGGTACTTCTATTAATTGCCCTTCATAGCCCCCCCCCCCCCCCCCAAAAGAACATGTTTTTTGGGAAAAAATTGCTCTTAATGACAAGTTTTGGGATATTTGCTTGAAATTTAGTTTAGTGGAGGCAATTTATTGTTTTTGATCTTAGGATGTGTAATGGTGGGTATTTATCAAACAGTAATATCCCCTTATGACAGAATATATTGTATGGTTTCTTTTCTGGATACAAATACAATTGAGATTCTAGAGGTTGAAACTCGGATTTAGGGGAATACCAGCTTGTTTCATAAAATCATGATATTTCTCTGAAATAGCATGGTGTATTAGGACAAGAACATTTTATGGATCTGCAATCTGGTGCAAGGAACAAGGATGTCATCTGCTAAACTTGCCACCATTAGAGAAATTTAAGTTATGGTTAAGAACATAGACCTGATATACTGTAGCACGTGGAGCACAAATAACTTTGTTCCAAAGATTTTCTTCAGTGAATACAGCTGCACTGTTCTATAAAACCAGTACTGGAAGATATGCACGTAATATTGGAGAACGAAAACAGTTTTCTTGAACCAACAGGAGCATCAGGCGCCGAAAGAAGTGGCGGCCTGCCTGTATGGACACTGCATTAAAGAAGGACAACTGCACCAACAGGTTGACAATAGTTTCTGGATCTGTCACCGACTGCGGGTGTTACTTTCATCGGCCCACAAATTGGAGTCGGATCCGAAGCTGTGGTGGCCACATTAGTCCGTTTCATACTTTGGCAGCATAGAATTAATCAACTAATACACGTGCTTATGTAATGTTTTTAGTGTGACATTAATAGGGTGTATTTGAGTTGCATAGACGACGATGTATTTGTCTGGCATTTCCAAAAAAAATCTGGAAGAAAAGGGAGCAAGAAACTAGTGGCAGAGACAGCTCTCGTCTCCCTTTCAGTGAAACCTGCATTACATTGGGAGTATCAAAAACTACGGCCACCTATTCCTCTAACCTCTTGTTTGTGATGGATGACATGCACATGCCACTCCCCATCACCTCGGTATCTATCACCTCCACTTGCGAAACCCATCTATTCCTTAGAGGCCCCACCCTCAAGGATCAAGACCGCTATCTTATCTAGTTTTAATTATAAATTAGACGTTATTTTTATACCCTAAACCTCCAAATGCTAGTGCCCAGAATTTATTGTCTGAGAAAAAGAAAGACATACATCAAATTAAATTGTTGATTTTTAGATGTTACATGTGAATAGATTGTACATTTTAGATGTGACATGATTATATTCGTTATTTTGTGTATATAATAATCTTTTAGCCTTAAATCATAAAGTTGGACACAAATAGAAGGATGAAATAAATGAATATGTGGACTGAGTTTTGATAGTTGAAGCTAAAATGAACATCAAAATCCAAAGGTATACTATAACTTATCTGTCTAAACAGGGTAAGTGTCATTAAACCTATTGCACCGCGGAGCTACAAAGGTCTACTACTTCATACTTGAGAGGAGCCGAGCCAACTCAGAATATTAAGCATCACACAAAATTATTAATCCTTTCCAAAAATGTCATCAGTCTTAATCTTTTCTTTTTTGTGTCGATCAAATTTTTAACCGACGCTAACGATTTGAGGTGGATTGATAATAAAATTAAATATTAAAGTATTCAAGATTGAAAACAATTTGATGAAACAGGTATATAATTTAAAAGACAAATAATTCGTTAAACCTAAACTTTAATTTTTTGGATTCCACAAATAAAATTAAAAGAGTTCTTATGTAATTATTTTAATTATAAAAAATAGTCTATATAAATTATTTATATAGATTTGAATTCAAATATTTAAATACATTATATTCATACAGGAGGATCATTACGATACTGGAATTAAAGTGAACTCAAATATTCAGGGTTATTATTTGAATTTAAAATTGCCATGTGAATTCACGACCGATAATAAATATAGTATTAAAATCGGGAAAAAAATACAAAAAGGAAATCGAGAATAAGATAATCTCGGATTTTTTGATATTTTACTGTACCCGGCTTTAAATTCCACGCGGATTTTAAACCTTGCAGTTCAAATTGTAGCTTCGTTCATGGCGTCCGCTCAGGAACAACCAGAGTTGAGTTTGAGAGAGTGGGGTCTTAGAGCTCGAATCCGCCATGAATACACCGTTTCAAGAAGATACTCAGGTTCATTCATCAGAAACACAAGCTCATTCCCATCCAAGTTCACCATTTCCAGCGACACCTCGTCTCCAGCATGTTCATTCAAAGGTACCTCCCTTGCTCATCTTCCATGGACAGTTTCCTTTTTTAATCCCAAACTTTGGCATCGTTTTCACAGATGGGATCGATCCTTCCACATATTCATTCACCACAGCTCTTAAAGGTAACTTCTAAATCATCCATGTACCCAAACTTTACATGAAAAGAATCTGGATTTCTTGTGCAGCATTGCAGGCGCGGTCATTGTACAATAGTTTGGAATGCTCGCCAGAGGGGTTTGCTTTAAACTCCAAGTGGAATGAGGCTGAGAAGTACATTTGTAACCCTGTCTCGGGAGAGTTTCCGATGGAATGTTTATCGGCAAAAACGCTGAGCGGAAGGTCATTCCGAAAATTGGCAAACAAAATCAACCTTTCTGGTCCACTGGTTTACCCCTCAACAACACTTGAGGAAGAGGAAGACATTGCTGGCTTCCCCATTCCAGGTTCATCAGTTTTAGTTGACCATGTGATTCCAGAAACCAGAGGTGAATCCTTAATTAGAGATGCGGCAACTCAAAGTACTCCTACCTCTGTTTCAACCCCTTCGATCTTGGAGACACCATTAAATCGACCGGGAACTGAAACCGGAGATTCACCCATCTCTAACACCAAATCAAAACCTGATGAACAGGTACGTTATTTCTAAGACTTCAATAACACAAGTCAGATTTGAGTATTGTTGGGCTCGATTTGTCTCGAAAAATTTAAAGTTGAGCTCAACTCGACTTAAAATTTCGCAAGCTTAAAATTATAAAGCTCAACTAAAATTCGAAATCAAATTGGAGTTCAACCCAAGTTCAAAAACACGAACATGAAATATTCTTAGACTTAACTCAGTTAAAACTCAAATTAGAGTTTAGTTCATGCTTAAACTTAAACTTTTAGTATATTAAAACCTTATTATATATATTTTTTAAATAAACAACAACGTATAAATGTTAATATTATTAATAGTTTAAATTAAAAAATTAAAATTTTAACTTAAACTTTAAGTAAATGAAAATTTTATACTATAATTTTAACATATAAATATAAATATTATATATATATTTAAAATTATTTGTGAACTTTAAGTACATAAAAATATTATGCCGTAATTATTTTCAGTCTTATGCCCTTCAACTTGCTACAAGGAAGACCACAGTTGGAAAATACATGCCATTTTAGTGGTTAACTGATTTAAAAGATAATGCGTGGCTTATATTCTGAAGACAGAAAAGACAGGTAGGATTGGCTGACACAGTGCCGACTATTTAAGATGAGTTGGTCCCTCAGCACATCAGCTACGTTTTGAGTGTAAGAGAGTAGGCTGTTTTGTTGCAGAAATAATTGAGGCATGTGGGCCACTAAAGAATCTTAATTGGTATGCCCTTTTATGGCAACATAATCCACACCTCAAGTCTTGCATGTTTTGCCTCTTTTCTTGCACCAAGAATTCAACTTAGACATTCCCCACCAGCCAGTCTCTTTATCTGTACCCTTAATTCAACCTAGACATTAGAAACATGATAAAAAGTATATGCATTGATGAACAAGATTGATTGGTAATGTGGGTTTTGCAGGTTGAAGTGAAAGAAACAAAAGAGAAGAAAGAAGAAGCAAGCATGGAACACGAAGACGAACAGATTAGGACGAGAGAAAAGGGTGAAGAAATGAAGTGGAATTGCTTGTCATGGGTGAGAAAAAGGCAGAGAAACAAACACAAATTTACCTCCAAAATTGCATGTTTCCCTCACCTTAAAGGCTGCTAAACATGCCAAATATATATTTCCGAGGTATTTGCTTTTATTGTAAAACTAAACTACTCTTACTCATTTTTGTAGGATTAATTTTCTAATAATTATATTTTATATATGTTTATATAAATTATTTATGTTAATTTTTTGTAGGATTAGCTTATAACAAACTGTTTATGCCTCTTAACAATCTCTACGGACATCTTCTCCCTCAGCAAGTTATATTTTAGCAAAGATCAATTCTACCTGGCAAAATGTTTCAGTTGTTCTGCAATTTTATTCCTTAATCTAATGTTATTATACATGGGAACAATAACATGATTTTATGTTCAGGGTGAACTTATGAAATTTTGAGAGAAAAAAACAAATTATCAATATAAAATACGAAGAAAAATTCTAAAAAATACATGAGAATTTAAAATTTTCATGGGACGACTGTCCTCATCTGTCTCTCCAATCAATCCATGATTATACATATAATACAAAATTTACCAGCAAAGGAAAAGAAAAAAAAAACTTGAAGAAATCAGGTATACTTCAAGAAACTGATGCATTAGAGGTGGAATTTGAAACAAGTCGAACTTCATATTCACCATTCTCTCCCTTCCCTAAGCCATATACTTTATAAGCTTCCAATACATAATATTTGTGTGTATGTCATGTGGATTACTACAAAGAGAAAACTCACCAACTTCAGCTGAGATGCCTGGTCCAAAGAAAGAAGCAAATTTTGCCTACAAAGTCAGTCATGATTTAGTTAAGATCATCAAGTTATCCTACTTATAAAACCAAAAGAACTTCTGAATTAAAGCATATAGGCGGCATGACTCATAAACTCTACAACTTTCAACATTCTTGAATTACAACTCAGTCTCACTTGTTACACATCAGCTTAGCAACTACTAATTGCCTCTACCATACTACTCAACAACCTCAACAGAAACTAACAAACTTAGTTACACCGACAGACTCGGTACTCAGCTATACTCTGTTACTCGAATAATCGTTTCCATGTTCTTAAAATTAAGAAATTAAGAAATATTAAGAACATGGAGAAACTCATAAATGACAACTTAAGAGATGGACATGTAATTGGTCGAATTGTACTTTCAAAAGATGTCTTACTATGCTTGTGTATGAATTTCAGATTCATGTGTTCAATTTTTCCTCAATTTGGAGGTTCACATCTCTAAATTCACTTCCAAATATGTTTTAAACACGACCGCCAAATATGAATACTTTAAGAACAATGAAAAAGTAAAAAGCATAGCTTGCTAGTTTACCTGTCTCTTTTCGAAATCCGACAACTCCAAAGCTTTAGCCTCAAGTACCAGGACTAAACAATATTTACCATCTTCTGTGACCTAAGACATTATAACAAATATAAGAGCAAAGAATCGAACCTCACTTTAGAAATGGAAAGATGCTAAAACTATGTTACTCAAATTTGGGTATAGGTGTGTTGGATATTTATGAATAAAAAATGAATATGTTCAAATTTTTTTTCTAAATTTTTCATGTACGTGAAGAGTTCTTGGAGAGTCATATCCCCATACTCTTGGCCGAATATGTTCCGGATGCTGACACTTAAAGCAAAATGAAGAGTTACAGCAACATAGTGCCGAAATATTCTTCAGAAATCACATTTATTATTGTACATGCCATAGGGAAAAAAGAGTTGGGAATGACAGACACCAAATAATATTTTCCATTTATAATTGGAAATCAAAAAATTTCATAAAATGAGTAAATCTAAGTTCAAAAAGTTTACTTCTTCCCGAATCATTTGTAGAACAGGTGCATTTCTCCGGGGAATTCCTCCACCCTGAGAGTATATAAAGAAGAACTGAAATCAAAAACATAAATTTGGAAACAAGAAAATTCATAACACATGGAAAATAGGCAATAAATTAGGTGCAATTTTCCCTGATAGGTTCGATAATTTTCATGGTAGGTTTTTACAAATTAAAAGACATCATATGTTACCTGGACTTAAGTGTGAGTGTCGGATAGGATATGCGTTCGGAATGGGTATGGTAAGATTTTTCCGTGTTTCTATGTATTAGGAGGATCTTTAAGGATCATATCCATATTCATTTTCCATGCAAGAGCAAACATGAGAACTTAAAAAAATATAAAGAGTCGGAGTGACATAAGACATACCAAACCAAACTGGAAAATCCGCTTCAAAGCCTCATCCAAATGTTGTTCGTCCCCGTAACGGTATCTTGTAACATCATTCCTTACCTAATAAAAGCTAAACAAAAGTCAATTTTTGATGTGATCCGCAAAATTAAAGAGTATAATAAGCATGGATGTTTGAATTTCACCTAATTTAGCAGCTAGGCATCTAAACTAACTCGGACTCATTTCGGAGTGTTGAACATGGGTTTTGTTGAAGAATCTCATGTTGATTATCTTAAACATTTTGTAAAGAAGTTGGTATTGCCAGAGTTCGAAAGTACCTGCTTAAGGATAGGAGTGGCACAGGTTTCCCTTAACATTTGAGCATCCGAATAGGTCAAGCATGGCACCGGTTTGAGCTCTGCATACTGCAATACAACCAACAACCAGAATTTATGAAACTAACTGCATAATATATACATATCTGTTATGGGAAATTGCAATGTTTTCAGAGATATAATATTTGAAAGGTCATTGGAATATCATAGCCCCATCATATCCTGATGTGGCAAACATGAGTCTTTCTCCAATAAAACTGATAGTAGGAACAACATCAGAGCTTGTCATAATTGATAAGGAATTTAGACCTTTAAGGTTTTTAATCTGTATTCCATGCCTTTAACAAGCAATTTCATCTATCAAATGTGATTATGATGAAGATGTTTAGTCCAGTTATACCAACTTAAGCCAGGATGAAATTTAAAACATATTTGAAAGCAAGACCTTCAGGTATCACGTAACAATGACGTGGAAGTCCTAATTTTGGATATCCGAGACTACTATATAATGAGGAAATATGAGACAAAATGATTTCAAAAATCCATTTCAATCAGGCTCCAAGGAAGAAAACCTTTACCTTGAGGGCCATTCCGATAATTGCAAGAGGGAAGCCGTAAGTCAGCATTATTGCGGACCATTCAGATCCAGGGAGAATGTTAAAATATGCCCCAAAACCATATCTGTATATTCAACATGTAAAGAGGGATAAACCAGAATACAGTAGAGAAAGAGGGAAATGCCAAACTGGTAAAGCACTCACGAGAGGAGCGAAAGTCCGACACCGAGTCCGATAACACCAAATGAAAGCTGCAAATGAACAATTATCAATAGTCATATGCTTTGTCAAAGTAAGACCTATTGCCCTGATCACATCATCTTTGGCTCATCATCATCCGATGAAGAGATTCAACTGAAAGGAAACTACAAACCCTGACCCATTGTATTGATTTCAGCAGTTTGGTGGCACATTTCAAGTTTTTAACAAGATAATTCTGCTACTCATAGATGAAGTGTTCCATTGTATATAGACCAATCAGGGACTTAATTGAGGTTCCGACTGTATTTTCGATTACGATGTGTTTATCATGATTGTGATCATTACGGCTGCAATAACGGTTTCAGACGACTGTTACCACTTACCACTATATAACATATGCTACTCAGATAGCGGACCGCTATTTAAATCCAACTATTGCTCTAACCAGTTTAAATCAGGATCAAGGATGTGAATTTCTAAAAAATATACTAGATTTTAAGTAATGGTTCAACAACTCCCAATCCAACACAATCAAAACTCTTGTTACAAATCAATCAAGCTAAAGATACAAATTTTCGTTTGTCTCAAAAACCAAACCTTTACTTCATCTAAACAATCAATCTCAACCATCAAAAACAATAAAAATATCCGTTTTTACCATTTTTCACACACACACAAAAAAAAAAGCATGAATGATAGACTAATTACCTTAGAAAGTGAGAATCCATCGTCACTGACAATGGTTTTTGTAGCAGAAGGCTGAGAAGTTGAATCGGCCGCTTTTGCTATGAAAGTAAGCTTAAGATTATGGGGTCTGGCGATTGATACCGAGAGGTGGTGGTACTGACGGTTTGATAGAGACGGTGGAGATAAAAACCAGCGGCGGTGACTAGGGTAGTGATGATGAGAATGAATGATTATGGCAGCCGTCGACGGTGGTGATATTGCTTTCATTGTTTTCTTTTGTAACGTCCTTCCGAAATTATTTGAATGTTCTTATTTTCCTTGGGTATTTTCAGTGTTATTATTATGGAAGCGAGAACAAACGAGAGGCTGTCATCCTCTACTGTCTCAGCTTCATGTTTCAACCTCTAAATAACATGCATACGCATGACTCTACTACGTGTCACTCGTGCTTTCTCTAATATTTTTCCTTTTAATTTGATATTTTAATATTAATATTCTTCAATATTTTGTATATTTAATTTACTTGGTTCACTTTTCACCATTTATTTTTTTCTTTTAGTAAATAAGTCACCAGAAAATCAATGTGTGAGGCAATGTTAGAAAAAGTTTATCCACGACGAAAATAAATAGTTAAAATTATTACATTGTATACTTATTATCTTATAAATAATTTTATCTGGTGTACTTTAAAAAATTAAATGTTATCTTACAAGCTTAATATAATTTTTTTTGGGTTTAGTATACTTAAAATAAAGAAGTGAAACTTTTATAGTGTTACTCTTTCTTTTACAATGAATAGAAAAGTTTGTTTTATACATTATGTCTTTTATATTTTTTGAGTTTTTTTTTAATTTTGAATAAGAATCTATATCATTGTGGCACGATCTTTTGTACGTTTTTCACATATTTTTGTTTTCGTTTTGGTACTCGCACAAAAACCATCAAGACATTTATTTTTTATTGGTTTGTTGGTAGTTACGTATTGTCAGGTCTCCTCTTTGATAAAATGTTGTTTGCAAATGTAATCAGAATTATGTAACAAAACAGCTTGTCAGATTGTTTAGTTCGCTCATCACTAATTTGTTACTTCGTAAAACATCTCATTCGACATAAACAATGGGTTTTTATGAAGGTTATTGGATTTTGATATTGATCATCATTCTCAATGAAATATTTTATTTTTATTCGCATATTTAGGTTTAATACTTTATTTTTGTATGGATATTTTGATGACTATTGTCTTCAATTTTCTCTTTATATTTTGATGCTTTATAATTTTAATTCACTATTATTAATAAAATTCAGTTGCCTTTATTTAAAAGAAAAAAAAATAGAATAATTCCTCTTAAAAATGGAATGAAAAAATCATTAGATAAAGAAGGCTTGACTACAACTAAAGAAGAAGAAGAAAGATCGTTAAAACAAAAAAGGATTAGAGAAAGAAAAGTGAGAATAAAATTAGAGATGAATAATGAAGAAGGAATATATTTGTATATACTTAGAAAATTAAGGTAAAATCATCCAAATGAAAGGAAAAATATCCTCAATAATAATAATATTTTGACATTCATGGTATTTGAATTTAAAATTTTAAAAGATACAATAATAATAAATTTTTTAATCATTGATGTTACTTTGTTCGCATAACACAAAAAATGTAAGGGTAAATTATACATTTAATACCTCAACTTTTAATATTTTCAAAATCATACCTAACGTATATTTTTTATTTTATTTTAATACTCGTCGTTAAAAAGTTGACGGTAAGCTAATGTGATACTTTTTTTATTTGGATAAATTATATAGTTTATCACCCAATCATCGATCTAAACCCAACCCCACTAACATCCATATGACCACAACATAACAATCCCCTAAAAACAAATCGTTTACGAACTGGAAACAAATGAATACAAAAAAAACGAATTTAAGTATCAATAATACAACAACAAAAGAGAAACCACATGAAGTGGATGAGAAGAAGTTGCCATCCATGCTTCCTCATTTCCTGTTAAAACTAAAACAAAGAAGAGATGAAGAGTATGAAACAAAAAAAATGAGTTTCTACTTGTACCTATTTTCTAGGCAAAATAATCAATGTCACTAGATCACCAATCAAACAAAAGCAATATTACCCCTTTTTACTTTCACATGCCTAATCATAATATCAAAATGAAATGATTTTTTTAATAAGAAGAACAAGAACTTGATGAAGATAAGTATGGACAACAAGGTTAATCATTTTTTAAAAAAAAATTTAACTCAATCGTACACTGCATCATGTAAGGGAAAAGAAGGAAATGAAAGGAAAAAAACAAGGGCTAGTATGGGGTTTTGAGGTATCCTTTGTTTCTTAAAGAAGAAGAAGTTAAGGATGGGTTTAGATTTGCTTTGGGGTTTGCGAATTTAGTGTTAAGATTAAGAATTTTGATTTTAATTTTTATTATAAATCTTATTTAACATAAAATAATAATAAATTTTCCCTGTCATATTCAAAATAAACAATAAAATAATCCATATCATCAAAGAGTGATCAAAATAGGAGTAATTTGGAAGTATAGTGATTAAATTGATTTTTTTTTAAATTTTAGTGGTAAAAATAGGAGTGAGAAGATAATTGAGTGATGAACATATAATTTAGCCAAATAAAAAAGTATCATGCCAGCTATGCCGTTAACTTTTTAACAATGGGGTACTAATATGAAACAAAAAATAAATGTAAGGTATGATTTTTTTAAAAAAAAATAAAAGTTTAAGTACTAAAATATACCAAAACTGATAGTTTACCCATAATGTAAATATAGCAAAAAATTAGATATAGATACATTGAATCATTAATTGTTATCTTATAATAAAAAAGTTATCATTAATTTATTTATATAAATATATAAGGAAAATTCTACAACGCTCAATGAGCACCGATGAACACTACTAACGATGAGTACCATTAATTTAATTTATAAAAAATTAAATTCTAAACGACTCAACATATAAAAATAAATTAGTTAAAAAATTAAAGATAAATTATTTAAAAAAAAGGATAAACTATACTAGTGACCACCTAACTATTGCTCATTTTTATTTTGACAACAATTTTTGAAATTTTATCAATTAGGTCACTCAACTATTTAAATGCATTCAATTAAGCCACTTACTGTTAATATTTAATGGAGAAGCTCATGTCGCAGTTAAAATATTTGATATAATTACACATTTAGTCACTATTGCAATATATTCTATCAATATGGTCTTAATTTTAATTTATTAAAATTAAATATTATATAAAATTATTTGATATATTTATAATTTTATTTTTTATAAAAGTATTTTGAGAATAAAGTAAAAAAAATTAAAGAATTGATTTTAGGATAGAAATTACAAAAAGAATTGTACTAAAAATTCAAGTTGAATAAAATATAGGATAATTTAGATATTTAGTCACTTAATTATTCGTGTGGTTTCGTTTTAGTCACCAAACTATTTGGTTTTTTTTTCAAAATCATCACTAACATTACATTTTTTGTTTCATTTTGGTCAACAATCTTTAAAAAATTAACAGTGATGTTAACATGTCACCATAAGGTAATGCCACACTATCATTGAAAAAAATAAAAAATTTCAAGACAATAGTTCTGTTAATATTTTACAGTAGATGATCAAAATTAAATCAAAACCTAACATTAGTGAAGATTTTGAAAAACAAATAATTAGATAACCTAATAGAACCAAAGTGATAGTTAAGTGATTAAATACATAATTAATCTTTTTTTAGTTGAGAAACTTTATCTAACTGTGATAAGGAAAAACTTTTAAAATTCATATTAATTTGGAGTAAGTACAATATGATATATGTTCTAAGATAACTCTCAACCATTTGACCGCATCCCAGAATCCAGAAAATTAAATTATTTATAATGATAACATTTTATTATTATATACTTCATTTCTTTATTATTATCATAATTCATTGTTTTGTGATGATATAATTTCTAATAATTTTATAAAGTACAGAATGGACATATTACATTAAAGTAAATATAAAAATTGTTGTTGAATTAGTATTTATATGTTGAAAGATATAGTGTTTGAATTGATAACGGAAAGATGGGGTTGATGGCTAAATAATACTCAATGTATATCATTATTATATATAAATAGAATAAAATCAATTCTTTTTTATTTTAATTTATTAAAATTAGGACCAAATTAATAGAATATATAAGTAACAGTGACCAAATGTGTAATTATACTAAATATTTTAACTGCCACATGAGCTTCTCCATTAAATATTAATTACAAGTGGCTTAATTGAATGCATTTAAATAGTTGAGTGAACTGATTAATAAAATTTAAAAATGGTAGTCAAAATTAAAAGAGGTAATAATTAGGCGGTTACTGATATAATTTATTTTTTATTTTAAATAATTTACATTTAATTTTGTAACTAATTTATAAATATACGTTCAATCCTTAAAATTTTAGATATTTATAAATTAAATTAATATTTATAAATGAAATTAATGGTAATCCTTGTTAATAATGATTGTCGTACTCGAGCATAGAAAATCTTCCCGTATATAATCATGAATATAAAATAACTTTGAATATTATAATATTAAATAAATAATACATTTTGGACTTCAAATTAAATCCACTTCACGAAAAACAAGTTTAGGCAAAGAAAACTTGAAAAAAGTTGGGACTGGTCTTGGTCTAGCCCATCACCAATATTACTTACAGTACTACTAACACATAGAAGCTGCATAAGCAAATTTGAGAATTCCCAATCCAAAGAGAAAAAAAGAAAAAAAAATGGTTGCAACATGTCTCCACACAAATCTAATCCCTTGCTTTAAACCCTTAATTTCATCTCCTTCTCAACAACCTAACTTTCCCCCTAAAACCTCAAAGCTGGCTAAATCCATAATCTCTTTACAAGTTGTTCTTTCTGGTGATTCCCCCTCTGTATCTTCTTCTGTAAAAGAGGTAACCTTTGGGTCCATTTTTATTCCCTTCAATTTCTTTTTTTTTTGGGGAGAAAAAATGGGTTTAATTCGATTGATGTTCTGCTACATAGAAAGCCACCAAAGTTTAGAACTTTAATTCCTTTACCTTTTTTTTCTTGTAAAACCATGAAAATGGGGTTATTTTGAACTTAGTTTATTGGGTTTTTCTTTTTTGTTGGTTTTGGCTTTTATCTTGTAACACCAGAGAAAACTGGAATGATTTTGAACTTAGATTCATGGGTTTTCTGTGTTTTTTTTTGGAGAATGTAGAAGCTTAGAGTGGTGGTGAAGCCATTGGAGAAGCCAAGGGTAGTACTGAAGTTCATATGGATGGAAAAAGATATAGGGATAGCACTTGATCAAGTGATATCTGGGCATGGTTCAATCCCATTGAGTCCATATTACTTTTGGCCTACGAAGGATGCTTGGGAACAGCTCAAGGTTTTGCTTGAAAGCAAGCCATGGATATCTCACATGCACAGGATTCACCTGCTCAATCACGCTACTGATATTATCAATTTATGGCAGACAAGTGGTGGTAATTTATCCTAACTGTTTCAATTGATAATGTTCTGTTTGCAACCTCTTGTATTTTTAATTGCAATTTCTTTCCATTGTTGTTAAATGTTCTTGTGATAGTTTTTTTGTTTGTGTGAATCTGAGTTTGTTTAAGACTCATGTTTTATATATGCACGTATATACCTCCAATTGTATGATTTGAGTATTTTTGTGATAGCTTTTTGTGTGAATTAGTATATGAATGTTCTTTAATCGAACACCGATTCACGCGAAAGGCTTATCACGAGAATAATCTTACTTACAAGAGGTTCATACATGCATATAGTTATATAGGCACAGGCACATTCACACATATAATCTGTGCGAATGAACTCCTAATCTGCCTGTATATTTGATGTTCGATATGCCAAAGTCGGTGTGAGTTCTTAGCTCTACTGATGGTTTTCAACATGAGTTCCTTTGAATGAAATGTGCTCTACTTTTTACAGCACATTGCCATTTACTTTGCTCTTACTTGTAAACATTTCTTCAAAAACACATTTCTTCATCACATTGCACATTGGATCTAAATTTACATGTTAGTTTTTGAAATTTATTACCAATCGATGTGATGAAGATACCCTGAATCGGAAGTCAAATCCCTATGCCAGTGCAAAAGCTGTAGCCTTGAATATACGGAAGAAAAGAAAGCGTGAATCTTCCAAGGAATGTTCAACTATGCAAAGCAAATGCATCGCATAGCTGAACATTCCAAAGCTAAGCTCATAATCATTGATATAGAGTTTGTGCTATAGCCGTAAAATGTTCATCCTCGTTTCGTAGCAAATTGGAATCCACAATGCCAATTGATCCATTTGCTCTAGTACATCCATACATCTAGCCATAAAATTGAACTCGAGAATGAAATGACCACCTGGTGCCATATGTTCAATAGAAGCAATCACCATAGTTTGTTTCATGGTATTTGCTTATCGCGACTGTTTGACAATGCCGAAATCTCCCACATGTGCAAATATGATATGACTTGGTTTTAGGCCACAGTGAATTATATAACTCGGATGTACCAAATGCCATGCAACGTCTATCATTTTCTATGTAGAATGTGCAATGAATAATGGTACGAGTATAACCATTTCTAGATGTTCCCTTTCGGCATGAATTCAAGCGCTAAGGCTTTGAAATCATTGCAAGAGCAATAACTGATGATCTTGCCAACATTGAGGTGAATCTTAATCATGGTAGAAAAGTTAATGATAAAATTGCAAACCTTTCTCGTAATACAATCATTTTAGTTGACCCTATTCTCATATGTAATAGGGTAAGGGGAGGTAGGATAGTAGGCTGCCTCCAACGTCAGGTTGAGAGCAACTTCCGTGGGAGACTTCCGACAGTCAGAATAAAATCTGCCACAATTTATTATATAATTTGACATTTATAAATTTATGTCACATTTTTTTTGTTGCTCTCCCGTTTCAAGGCATATTCCAGGTTATCTGGACCAATCTAGGTGGCACACTTGATTTTGATGGACGAGTCTCCCAACAAGGATTTTCTGCATATAAAAGGTCTCGAATATGAGGTTTTGATTAAACGATATCAAGTTGCTTATCACTTAAACGAACCGTTGGTTACGTTATATTTTCATATCTATCTCTTCCCACCTTTTTGACTGATTAAAAATGGAATCCGTCCCACTTTTACCTCAGAGAATATGAAAAATGAATGTGCAACAAATCTAAAAGCCCTTGAATCATTTAACAGAGATCTTCTATACTCACTTTCCGCCATCGGTGACATTTGTTTAATCTCTTTAATTAAAGCTACTCAAACTTTACATTTACTCTAATGTTCCATAAATTTCACGCACCGGCTTGCCTATATCCTTGACCATGCCGACGGATTAGTACACTGAACATTAATTTTAAAGGAAAAAGAAATCGAAAGAACAAATGCAAAGATGATACGATTCCGATTCTTAAAAACTGATTCTAACTATCCTTTTATGCATTGAATTCTGAAACAAAAAAGCAGTTTAAGTAAGCACATTCTACCAAGTAATGTTCAACTACAAAAAGGATCATAAACTAGAACGATCGTTAGAATCGGTTGAACGTTCGAATCTAAACTGCCTTAAGTAAGCACAACCTACCAAGTAACGTTACAAATTCTAACTATCCCATTCGGGGTTGTCGTTGGTGATTCCATTGAACACCCTCTTCAATTCATTTTGTGGAACCCATTGAGCGGTTCGAGCGATAAAATGGTATATTCTTCTTTTTAAAAGTTTGGGTTCGAACACCTACTACAATTGTATGATATGTATATATTATCAATCATTACGAAAGATTATGATAGATAGTACATTATAATCATTCAAACTATTTAAAAAGAAAAAGCGAAATCTGTTACGTGGACACAGTTTGGTTGATTTTGTTCACGTTTAATCCCTATTTATTTGAAGTGTTTTTACTTGGGATATGGACACTAGTTTCGAGAGCATTCGAGTTGATGGCTGATGCCCTTTTCATGCGGCTTTTGGGACGTCCATGATTTTCTCTAGTGTCTTCTATACAGCATTTGTAGAAAGATTAGACGCCTACATCCGATATTGTTATTTCAGTTTCTATGGTTAATAGTAGTTACGAAATCAGAAGAATAATAAAAAAAAATCGTAAATAAGAACACACAATTTTATATGGAAAATTTGTAAATAAGAACACACAATTTTATATGGTTGATTTTGTTTACGATGATATTGACGTGTTGAAATAAGATAATGTCACGTCATTATTGAAAAAAAAAAAATCATCACGTCAATAGTTCTGCTTATTTTTTTACAATAAGTGATCACAACGAAACTAAAAATAACGTTAGGTATAATTTAAAAAAAATAACTGACCAAAACAGAACCAAAGTGATAATTGGGTGACTAAATATGTAGTTTACCCTTTGTAATAATATCATATTTAAACATTGGCATGATTTTCTAATTGGCATAATGATAAAAATGCTTCTAACTTTTTAATTAAATAATTACTTTGGTCCTCCTCCACGGATAGAAATCGTTTGTTAGCAAACGATAAACGCTTCAATATATGAGCTTGTTGCTCTAAAATAAAACGTTGTGAGCCAAAATGCTCTAGGAAAAAAAAGAATGAGCTAAAGTGATAATTTAGTCAACGTTAGGGGCATTTATGCCTTAAATGAAGCGTTGAGAGTTAAAATACTCCAAAAAAGATAAGGTCCAAAATGATTATTTAATCTAATGTTAGATATATTTTTAAACATTATATCTTTTTAATTTTTCTTATTTCTTTGCACTCTGGAAGGAATTTTTTAGGTATTTCATTGCTTTGTATTTTCATCATTGTAAATGAAGTATTATGTTGAACATGAAAGAAAAAAAGACAGCATAATCGAGTCTATAATACCAAATAAAATTTACTCATATTTCTCACACGAGTACAGTCCTATTACTTTCCTTAATATATAAATTTATATAAAGAAGAATATCTTAGACATAAATCCTTAATAAAACTTGCCTTTTATTCTTTTCTGTTAGTGCTTAAACAACATGCCATATATGCCAACTCCAAATCCAATTCATTGTTCCTCAAAGGCCCAATTATATATATATTTTTTGTTATTTCCTTCCTAAAAAAATACATAATGTTGTTACCAAAAAATATATATATATACATAATGGGGTTTGTTTGTACTATAAATTCCCATCATGCCTTAATGATGATTAAACTCATCAAATACTATTTTTTTTCTTATCGTTCCTTTCAACTTGTAATTCTTGATTTGCAGAGATCACTGCCATGGCAGCCATGGTGGTGTGCTTGATAACCCTTTCTGTTCTTTTCATTTCTTTAGTGTTCAAACTTGTTTTGGACACCATCCAATGTTATTTTTTGATCCCCAGACGCATCAAGAACATCATGGAGAAACAAGGAGTTCGTGGCCCCAAACCCCGGGGATTAACCGGAAACATAACCGAGATGTTCAATCTAACCTCCCGGTCCACCGTGAACGACATGAACTCCGTCCACCACGACATCGTGGGCCGCCTTCTTCCGCATTACGTCAAGTGGTCTAATTCATATGGTAATGACAGTTTGTGTTTCCTTTTCTGGGGAAATCAGATATGGTGATTTTGAGAGAGCTGAACTTTGTGTTTGTTTCCAGGGAAAAGGTTTATATACTGGCATGGGATAGAGCCGAGGATGTGCTTGACGGAGACGGAATTGATCAAAGAACTGATGACAAAGCACCACCTTGTGACAGGCAAATCATGGCTGCAACAGCAAGGCTCGAAGCATTTCACAGGGAGAGGCTTGTTAATGGCCAACGGCCAAGATTGGTACCATCAACGACATATTGCGGCTCCGGCATTCATGGGAGATAAGCTTAAGGTAATATCCGATGTACCGTTTGCCTTCGTTTACTATTCCGGCTCTGGTCAAGACCGCAACCAGGTGAATGCTCTCCTAGGCTCATTTTATGTTTTCTGTTATTTTTGGAATTTGAATTCAACAGAGTTATTCAACACACATGGTGGAATGCACTAAACATATGCTACAATCACTGGAAAATGCAACGAAATCTGGGCAAAAGGAGTTCGAAATCGGCGAACACATGGCTAGACTCACTGCTGATATTATCGCGAGAACCGAATTCGATACCAGTTATGAGAAAGGAAAGCAAATATTCCATCTTTTAACCTCTCTGCAACACCTTTGTGCTCAAGCCAGCAGGCACCTTTGCTTTCCAGGAAGCAGGTGAGTACCTTTTTCAAGTTATATTGGGGTGTATTAGTTGTACATACATCTGTACAGATAAAAGATAGAGTGAAATGTGTGAATTTTTTATCAACTTTTTACAGGTTTTATCCAACAAAATATAACAGAGAAATAAAGTCATTGAAGATGGAGGTTGATAGATTACTAATGGAGATCATACAAAGCCGAAGAGATTGTTTCAAGATTGGTCGAAGCAGTTCATATGGGAATGATCTATTGGGTAATTTGCTTAATGAGATGGAGAAGAGACCCGGAGGGGACAAGTTCAAGCTAAATTTACAGTTGATAATGGATGAATGCAAGACTTTCTTCTTCGCCGGCCATGAAACAACGGCTCTTTTACTCACATGGACCGTCATGTTATTGGCCACTAACCCTCATTGGCAGCAAAAGGTTCGAGCCGAGGTGAACCAGGTCTGCCATGGTGGAGTCCCCTCTGTTGATCAACTCTCCAAACTAACTCTGGTAAGCAATGTTTTTCTTCTTTTAGTGTGACTCACCCCCTTAGGACATTATATAATCCCAAAAACGAATCCATTAAGCGAATTCAGTAGTAAAAGAGAATATTATTCTCCCTAAAAGTTCCGGGTTCAAGTGACTACGTCTACAATGTGTGCATTTATTGTTAATGACTAAAATAAATTTTGAACAAATACTGTCTTATAATCACTCCACACTATCAAAAAAATCCCCGAAAGCGTGCATATTTGAATATTATAGGATGTCCCCGTAGGACAAAGCAATTTAAAAAGGATCCAGCAAAGATATAACATGAAATTTGCTAGTTTCCACCTAGACCTTTGCAATATATATATATATTCTTCTACTTAACAACTAGCTCCATTAGTTCATGGATCTCCACTTCAACACTCTGTACATTCAACATTGTTCTTATGGCCATAAAGAATGGCTAAGCAATCCCTCCCAATTATTAAACTTTTTAGGTTTTATCTGCTTTGCTGGCCTAATTATAATTATTAGAATTCTTTATCAGCACCACAAAGAAAGGTGTCAAAGGAGGAATATATAGAAGGGGGTCTGAAAATTTTAAATTATCATATATTTTAGATATTTTCTTTGTAATTTTTTTTTATTGATAATATGTTTTTGCTATTCTAAAATTTTATACTCCTCACGTAAAATCATTTCATCCTCCATGTGTCAAAGGATTAGGGACCAAAAAAGCCCCAAAAAAAATAAACCGAGCCAAACTATTCTGGTATTATTGCATTAACCTTTGAGAGTTACTTATAAACTTACCTGTTTGATTCCGCAGCTACAGATGGTTATAAATGAATCATTGAGATTATATCCACCAGCAACAGTGCTGCCTCGAATGGCATTCGAAGACATAAAGTTAGGCGATCTGTTTATCCCCAAGGGACTGTCTATATGGATACCGGTGCTGGCCATCCATCACAGTGAAGAATTATGGGGAAAAGATGTGAATGAGTTCAATCCGGAGAGGTTTAATTCGAGACCCTTCGCGGCCGGTCGGCATTTCATACCTTTCGCCGCCGGCCCTCGGAATTGTATCGGCCAATCTTTCGCAATGATGGAAGCGAAGATCATTTTAGCGATGCTGGTTTCTCGGTTTTGCTTCACGATTTCGGAACATTATCGACATGCTCCGGTGGTTGTCATGACTATAAAGCCTAAATATGGAGTTCAAGTAAATTTGAAGCCATTGGAGGATTCTTGAAAATGAGAGTATGATTTTGAAGTGCAAATCCTTTTGATTTGAGCAAGCGTCTAATAGGGTTTATATTTTATGTGCTGATAGTATGTATATTTATATATCGTCAATGAATTTGATGTTGTCACATATCTTTATTTTTTTTTCATAGATTATTTTCGGTTACACAACATTATTTGAGTTATTGATAATATATAAATTTGTATACTATCTGTACTGAATATAATTTTTTAATAACTTCCCCTCAAATAACCTTAGGGTTTTTCTCTCTTCAAGTGTGCCGCTCACTTTCTTTCTTTCATATTGATTTGATCGGCGACGGCACCGATCTTCATTTTGATTACCGATCATTGATATTTTTTATTATTTATTTATTTTATTACATCACATTTTTTTAGTTTTTAATAATTCTATCTTCATGACACGTTTTTATCATCTTTTATGGCATATTGTTTTTCCTTTTGGTATGTTGTTGATATTTTTATCAATCGTTTGGCCGTTTTCTTTCATTTATCTTTATCTCAGGGTTATATTTGACATCGCCTTGACAAATCAAGACGACGCTTATTTGTTATCATGGTGATCTTTCTTACTTTGAACTAACAGATAGGATTTAGATACGCGGTTGTATTCGTGGATTGTTTTCTCATTCCGCTCGACTCTGATTTGCGGTTTGTCGATGATTTTTAAATAGTTTGATCTTTTTGTGGTTGGTTTGCCGATGCAGTCAAATATATTCTTATCCATCTTTTGTTCTAGTTATTTGGTTGGGTTTTTAACATTTTGGATTCGTATACGATTTAAGTGACTAGTGTCTTGTGTCAATGATTATATGAAAAAAAAACACTAATTGTGTGTTTAGGTTATGATTATGATTGTAAACCTTATTATAGTTTTGCATATTTTCTCTATTTAATAAAATTAACGGCTTCTTCTTAGAAAAAAATATAATTTTTCAACATTATTGTTTTAATTTTGTAGAGGCTTCTTTTATTGTTTTAATAATCCTAAAGGTTCTCAAATAGTTCAATCTAGTCCTCAACCAACCTACAACCCAAGAAATTATATTACAACATTGAGTCAATGCAAATCACAGTGCTTCAATAAACTCACATGGAAAATTTGGCCATCTCGTTTAGAGATGTAAATGAGTTAAAGATAAATCGCGAGTTATTCGAGATCGATTCGGCCAAAGCTTAATAAATACTCGACTCGAATGGACTCGAATCGAGCTGGAGCTAGACTAGAATTCTTAACCAGCCAAAACGAGCTACTTGATACTAGACTCGAAAAGCTCATGAGCAGCTCAAAAATATAATATATTAAGATTTATTTTTTTAAAAATAAATTATTAATAATATTAGCATTTATGTGTTATTTTTTTAAAAATACAGTATAAGGTTTTCATGTATTTAAGGTTCGTGTCTGAGTTTGAGTTTGAGGCTTCAATCGAGTTAAGTTTAAGATTTTTTTCATTTCGAGCTTTTACGAGCTTCAGTTCATTATTTCGAGTTTGAATCAAGCTTGAAAATTTTAGGCTCGCAAGTTTTCAAGTTGAGTCGATATCCATTTTAGAATTTTAGAGTCGAGTCGAAGCCAACAATACTCGAATTTAACTCGGCTAGTTTACGGCCCTTATCTTATTGTAGCCCAATGTTTTCGTCGATTTGATAAAACATTTCCCAGTTGGCCAGTTTCCATTCAAGCAATTATCATTCATCCACGACCATTGTTGCAGTTCAATCTGTTAGTCATGGAGTGTTGGTAATGGTTCTTTAACTATTCATTGTGAAACCCTTTACCTTGGTTTATCAGAGTTGGTAATGGTTCTATCACTATTCACTTTAGTCCCTGTTAAGAAATATAAGACATTTCTCTTAAAAAAATAGTACATTAAATAAAATTTTTAAAAAAGACATGAAACACTTTTGATATGAAATATAATGTAAAATATGAAAAATATGGCAGTAATGCTGTCTATCCCATGTTCATAAACACACGCGCACTTTGGAAGTGGAGACGAATTTGACTTTAGCAATTAGTTTTTGTATGGTTGACTTCCATGGAAAATCCTTAGCTTTCACGTGGATCTCAATAATTATTTCTTAATATATTATGACACTGGATCTGTTCAAGGTCTTCATCAATCTGAATCTTAAATAAAGCTTTGTAAGATTTCATAAATTAAACTTATTATTAAAATAAATAAAATCTTGCTTTTAATTAGATTTCAAAACAAAAATCTTACTTTTAACAAGATAATATTATTTAACTTATTTTTAACGCAGCAAAAACTTCTGCACATCAATATTCAAGTTATAAATTTGTAATATATTTAATAATATCTTTTTGAATCATTTTTCTCAAATATCTCTTTATAGGTTAAAGTTTAAATTGATATTTATATTAGAGTGATTTTCTAATTTTTCTTTTAAATTGTTGTCTTAACGGGACATAGTATCGCGCCTCTCTTTTTATTTAATTTTATTTTGATTTAGATCTAAATAAATATCCTCTACATTTCAATTTCTTTATTTCCATATGTTTTTGAAGTGTTTATTTTGTTGTCTTTATGGCATGGTTATTAATATGCTCTTATGGTACAGTTTTGTCTATCGTTATGATAGTTTGATATTTCATGTTGCATTTATTACGGTGCACCTACTGATTAAGAAATATCGATGATGTTGTATAATTATTCGATCTTTTTTAAGACAATTTGTTGATGCATTCAAAACTATTCACGAAGTAATTTGTCAGATTGATTCACTACTCGATCTCCATCCTTATATCAATATTGTGTATTAATTTTTTTTGGAAGATATATGAAACATGTATTCAAATTTTATTTTTCTTCAATGAAAATCTAACCTTTTATTAAATAAATAAATAGATCTTTGAATTTTAAAATATTTTAAATAAATTATTAAATTTTAAATTTGAAATTAAAATTTTCTCTCGATCTAACCATAAAATACAACAAAACTTCTTTAATATCGAATTTAGCACCAAAACCAATACTCAGACTAACTAAATGATTTAGATAAATCAATATTTTAATTTGATTATACAATTTAAACTTCATGCTAAATTTAATCTATAATTTCCGGACGTACAATGAAATTAAATTAAAATATTTTTACAAAAAAACTATGAATAATGTTCTTAGTCCTTGAAATCATGAAAAGTTATACAGTGCGACACCCTTAATATACAATTAAAAAAAACACTACCAGTTTTGTTATTATTTAAAATAAAAATTAGTAAAAAAATTACAAAAAAACATTATCATTTCTACCTAAAATATCAATGTTTTTTAATATTTCCGATAAAGTGTTCAACAATAACAAAACAAATAGAAAAAATAACAAAATCGATAGCACCTTACCAAAACGATAAAACGCCTTATAATAACAAAATCAGTAGAAATAATAATATTTCCAGTAAATTTTTATCGATTTTATTATTATTTATATTTTTTTAACCATATATTAAAACTGTCGCACATGATAATTTACCTGAAATCATTGAAGAGACAAAAGTGAAGAAAGAGAAGCATGGCCACGTATAAATTTAAAAAAAAAGGAAAAGGCAGTCAAATGGGATAATAATTAATGATTCTTCAAAATCTTTAAGCACTTATCATAGATAAGTTAAATCACCCGAAAAATACTACATAATTATTTATTAATTTACTTTAATTAATGTCTCGTGCGATCATTATATGATAAACAGAGCTCCCTACCTCACGTTTTGCTCAAACAATTGGTTGTCTCGAATTAGGAATTAGGCTCAGTGTGACATATTCAACAGGCCACGTGATAATTTAGTTTAATATGCAAAGGTAATTATTTCGTACCAGTGAACTATTTCTTAAGGATCTTTTTGAAAATTATTAATATGGATTTTAGAGTAAAATAACAGTGAAACACATTTATAATTATTTTCTAAATTTGTAGGTTTATTTAGGGGTGCATTTGAAAACATAACAAAGGTGGATTACAATTAAAGGTTGTGCGTTAAAAATATAAACTTGCTCATAAATGAATGATCAAAATGTAAATTTACCTAAACAAATTAACGCATACTTAACAATAAAGTAAAACGTTTAGACTCTCCATGAAGCACTCAAACATGTTTGGTATTGTTGTCGGAATTTTGGGCTTTCCATGAAGCATTTAAAAATGCTAGGAGATTAGGTTTCAGGAAGATCGTTATCGAGGTTTTTTTTTTCTTTGCCAATTACCGCACTCGGAATAATTATTTGCCCAGTAGGACACCCCAGAAATTATTTTGAAATCTACGGTGTTTTCTATAGTTTGGACGAACTCTACCTCTCGAGGTGACGAGTTACATGTGATATAATTTTTTTATTGTGGACTCAATATTTAATATTTTATTGAGGTGATGAGTTCTATTAAAAAATTATTTTTTAAGATTACTAAGTGTTTTTTTTTAAATTACCATAGGTTTAAAATCTTATAGTCGTTTTAGATTTGAAAAAGAGCTGTTGGAACTCGTCACCTCGAGGTGAGGAGTTTCAACATTCATTTTTAAAAATTTTAACTATAATAGGAGTTGAGTTAGTTGATAGAGTTATAGGAGAAACAAAAATGCACTTGTAGGAAGAATATTTCAAAAAAATTTCGGAAGATCATCTTTGGTTTGATTACTCTTCAGATGATTCGGATTCAAGCTTGTTTTCAGATGAGGAGTGGGTGAAAGAATCAATAAAATATTTTCTTGATCAACATAAGGAGTTGAAGAGGGAGGAGGAGGAGAAGAATGAGAAGAAGAAGAGGAAGGAGAAGGAGAAGGAGAATGAAGAGTTAGCAATCCGACGCAACAAACGATTTATCGAAAAAGAATGAGAATAAAAAAATAATGTAAAAATTAAGAGGAAAAGATGTTTAGTTTGTTGAAAAAATATTTTAAATAAATTTATGAATTTGACTTTAGTTAAGAGTTATAGTGTGCAATTATATATGAAACGTACAAAAATTGAAAAATTATCATTGATATTTGTAAAATCGGTACAAATACGATTACAAAGGATTTATCGACCTGCTTGATATCTTGGGAGATGTGGAAAATGCTTCCTATTTTGGCCTTCATCTCTGTAGTGGTCACATAGCTTTAGTAAACCTTGCTCTCTTTGAGGGTAATCCATATCAGTATGAATTCGAGTAAATTCAGGATGACCCCTCAACTTCCTGTGTAATTATGGATTGGGCAACAATTCTTCAGAGACAGTAGGTGGCCAATATGCATCGTTCGAGAGGTACTTAAACTCACAACTATATATGTTGTGTATAATATGCAAGCTATAACAATCATCAGTGTAAATGTATAGGTTCATATTCACATGCATACATGCAGCAATCGCGTGAGCGCATGGGTATCTGAAGGCTTGGAATCGACAATAATCACATCATCTTCTATTCAAATTACCAGTATAGGTGGCAGAAGTCACATCTTCATGTGGTCTAACGAGTGCTTCAATAATATAAGAGAAAAACGCCTCAGTGACAAAAAATGCCTTATAATATACGATTTTAACCAACTTTTTTGGGATTTACCAAAATGACCAACAAAATTGCAATGCGAAATAAAAATCGCAACGCGATCTCCAGAATCGCAATGCGATTATGAAGAATCACAATGCGATAGTACAAATTCGCATTGTGATTTTACAGAATCGCAACGCGAATATGAAAATCGCAACGTGAACATATAAATCGCAATGCGATTCTAACTATCGCAATGAGTATCCGTAAAATCGCAACGCGTATCCGTAAATCGCAACGACAATACATAAAATCGCAACGCGTATCCGTAAATCGCAAGGAGAATACATAAATCGTAACGCGTATCTGTAAATCGCAATGAGAATACGTAAATCGCAATGCGTATCCGTAAATCACAACGACAATACGTAAAATCACAACGCGATCTCCGGTATCGCAAATCAGTTTCCAGATTCGCAACGCGATTCTGACTATCGCATTGCGATTTCCCAAATTCGCGTTGCGATTTCCCAAATTCGCGTTGCAATTTTCCCAAATTCGCGTTGCGATTTTCCTAATTCGTCTGAATTCGCAACACAAATGTTTTGGGTATATAACTACGCAACAGCAACAACTCATAACCTAAATCCCTAAATCACAACTCATTCCATCTCCATCTATCACTCTCTCCGACGACATCCGTTCCTATATCCAACGACATCCTTCCCCATCCGGCAACAGGTTTTAGTTTCGCAGCTCGTTTGTTTAATAAATTAATTTACAATAATAAAATCATCTAATGTTGATCATGTTTGGATAGATTTGTGTTTTGGAGGGTCATGGGAGAATGTTCATGGTGTTTTACAATATATGCCTTTACCCATGAATCTTCAACTAAAACTGTCATTAAAAAAGTTAACTTATGAAACTCTAATGTTACGTGTTGCAAATAAATTGAATTTAGAGCCCCTAAGTGGATTTAGGCTATCTTATCAGAGAAATGGTAAAGTTTATTTGTTAACCGACAATGAAGATGTTGAACGATTCATTGCTTACATTAGTGTTTCAAGTGATGATGTTACATTGTATGTTGTTGAACCTAGAAGTAGTGAAGTTGGGTCAGTAGCGGGTAGTAATCAACTAAGTTTTTCAACCCCAGTTTATGGTGCTCAAAATTTAATGGTTCCACCACAATTTCATCACCAAGCAAATATTGTTTCACCACATTTCCAATACCAAACACAATCTCAAAACCCACAACCTTTCCCTAATCCAAATCCCAATCAACTTTCAGCACCAAATTCCAGTTTTCGTATTGACCAGTTAGACGATGATAAGCCAACAGAAAAAATTGTGAGTACTAGTCAGTATTCGAAATTTGATCTTGGTCAATACCCGGACTTTGATCTTGGTCAATACTCGGATTTTGATGATTTTTCAGAAGAAGAAACAGACCCTGCGTGTAATGATTTTGATATTGGTCAATACCCGAATTTTGATGATGAAACAGCCGTTGCTGAGGAAGATGTTGTTGATGATAATGAGGAGGAAGTTACGACTATAAATGAACATGTTGAACATCCATTCTGTAATTCATATAACACTGAAGAAGAAAAAGAAGAAGAAGAAATCCCCAAAGAAAAGTCCCCGAAGAAAATGCCACGGGAGTATAACTGGAATATGCCAGAATTACTTCAGATACCGGAAGAAGAGTTGGCAAAGATAGCAATTGATTGTTACACAAAAATTATTCGTATCAAGAAAGATGATTGTTTGATACAAAGGAAGACTTGAAGATAGCTTTGTATACGAAATGTGTGGAAGATGGCTATCAACTAAAAGTTAACAAATCAAGCAAAGATCATTTCGAAACAAGGTGTATGATTGACAAAAACTGTATGTGGCGTATGATTGCAAAGAGGATAAAAGATTGCGAAATGTTTCAAGTTAGGACTTTTATTGATAAACATACATGTTCAAGAACCCAAGTTTTTCCTCACCATAGACAGGCAAACAAAAAGGTGTTGGGTGGTTTTCTGGCTGAGTTAATGTTTTTGAATGGTAGGGTATATCGGGGACATGAAATTATGACTAACATGAATGCTCGGTTCAAGATTAGTATCTCATATTCTCAAGCTTGGAGAGCCAAATGTTATGCCTTGGAATTGTTGAGGGGGTCGCCAGAAGCATCGTTTGCCCAACTGCCGGCTTATTGTCATAATTTAAAGCTGAAAAATCTTGGGTCGGTAACTCATATCAAAATAGATAGAGATGGACGCTTTGAGTTGCTGTTTATCGCCATTGGTGTTTGCGGTTAGTAAATCAATATAATATTGTTGATTCATTTTTGTTAGTTACATGCATTTCACATTTAAAAGATTATATTTCTTGTGTATATGATTTTGTAGATTCGTTCGTTTATTAATTGCATGCACCCAGTTATTATAGTTGACGGAGCACATTTAAAAGGTCGATACCTTGGAGTAAACTTATTAGCAGTAGTCATGGATGCTAACAATGGGATACTGCCAATAGCTTACGGGGTTGGCAAATCTGAAACCTCTGATTCATGGACATGGTTTATGGGGCATCTTAGGGATTGCATAGGTCCTATTAGCAATCTGACAATCATATCCGATAGGGCAAACTCAATTGACAACGCTGTTAGAAGGTGTTTCCCAGATGCTTTTCATGGACTTTGTGGTGTTCATTTGTATAGAAATCTAAAATCAAGGTCTGCTGGTATAAAAAAATCACAAATGGATATACTGGAAGGCTGTAAAAGCTTATTGGGAAGTGGATTTTAATAAGCATATAAACTGTTTAAGACGTGTTTTGCCTCAGTGTGCTCAAACACTAGAAGATGTCCGGTTTGAAAGATGGTCAAGAGTACATCAACTTGGAGCAAAATATGGTTTCATGACGTCTAATAGTGCAGAATCAATCAACGCTCTAAGTCGTCATTCCCGGAAATTACCCATTACTATGTTAATGGAGTTTTTTCGAGCCTCTATTCAACAGTGGTACTACAAGTATACACCGGTGGAAAATGAAACCATATCTCTTTCTCACCACGTTGTATACTGTCGGGTAGATCCCTAGTCATGGTCTGAAGCCACAAATGGGTCAAATTAGCATCTCCACCCGGATGCTGTACTCTCAGCCATGGCCCGAAGCAGGTTTCCTCAAACAATTTTCTTTGTGCAGGTGAAAGCTTCGAAGCAATTGTAGTGGCTAGGCTAACTTTATTCCTTAATGTCAATGAAGCCGAAAAAAATTTCTACAAAAACAATAAACATACCAAGTTAGATATACCAAAAACTACACTGTGAAGATATACCAAAAACAATAAACATAAAGAGTAGTAGTTTATTCTTGAAACTAAAATTTGCAACACTGTTTTGTCTTTTGGTTGAAATGAAAATCGCAACGAGAGAATGACTATCGCAATGCGGAAATGACTATCGCAACGAGAGAATCGAAACGCGAAATAAAAATCGCAGCGAGAGAATAGCAACGCGAAATGAAAATCGCAATGCGATTTTGGTTTCGTGTTGCGATTATCTCGTTGCGATTTTCATTTCGCGTTGCGATTTTCATTTCTCTCGTTGCGATAGTCATTTTCGTGTTGCGATTTTCATTTTCATGTTACGATTTTAAGTTTAGAAACTATTATTCTTCTGCAAATTGAAACTTTAATGGATTGCATTACTTCAACCAAAAGACAAAACAAAGATAAATACTAACTTCACAGGGTTAAAGACTAAACAGTTTAGCAGTATTGGCAGCAATCGAATGAATTTAATAAGAAATCTAAGTGAAATGGTTAATCTATTATTGAAATTACCAGTAAACTTATCATCAATTTCAATATGAAAAACCTAAAATAATGCAAAAATTTCAAAATAAAAATAATTAAAAAAACTAACCCTCGGAGGTTGATTTTCCATTTCTGAATGATTGTGAGGGATTTCTGACCGTGAATGGTTGTGAGGGATTTCGCCGGAGATGGGGACGGAAAGCTTCGGAGATGGGGACGGATTTTGCCTTAGAGAGTGAGAGATGGAGATGGGACTGAGTTGTGATTTTAGGTTTTAGGTTATGAGTTGCGATTACGGGATATACTGTGGACGGTTCAGTGTTCCGATAATAAATATTCGTGTTTAGAATTTGAAAATAAAATACGCGTAGCGATTATAATGGCGCTTTAAAAATCGCGTTGCGATTTACGGATGCGCGTTGCGATTTTACGTATTGTCATTGCGATTTACGGATACGCATTGCGATTTACGTATTCTCGTTGCGATTTACAGATACGCGTTGCGATTTACGTATTCTCGTTGCGATTTACGGATACGCGTTGCGATTTTACGTATTGTCGTTGCGATTTACGGATACGCGTTGCGATTTTACGGATACTCGTTGCGATAGTCAGAATTGCGTTGCGATTTATATGTTCGCGTAGCGATTTTCATATTCGCGTTGCGATTCTGGAAAATCGCAAAGCGAATTTGTACTATCGCATTGCGATTCTTCATAATCGCGTTGCGATTCTGGGAACTGATTTGCGATTCTGGAGATCGCGTTGCGATTTTTATTTCGCATTACGATTTTGTTGGTCATTTTGGCAAATCCAAAAAAAGTTGGTTAAAATCGTATATTATAAGGCATTTTTTGTCACTGAGGCGATTTTCTCATAATATAATCATATTTCAGTTTGATGAAATTATGAACATGCATTGATGTTGCATGAGTTTGATTTTTTGTCATTGTTTTCTCTAGATTTGGAGCCCAATTTCTATCTTCGTTGAGCATTGCCTCTACCTGGACACTTTTGTCTACCCAAACTTTACCAAACCTAAAGTATGTCTCCCGAACAATACTTGCCACTGGAAGATGTCTAGTCCCTTTTAGCACTAAATTGATAAACTCCGCAAGATTGGTTGTCATTTGACCGTAATGTTGACCTTCATCATCATATGATTGTGCCCATTTTTTCTGAGGTATCTCAGCTGCAAATTTATACACATATTCTCCATGCTTTCTCAAATTTTCCAGTCTTGCACGGAAACTTGGTTGCAATAATGCATAGCCTGGGAAATTGTTAGGTGTAAGTATAATAATTTTAAATGAAGACCAAGACCAAAAAATGAAAGGTGAAACCAAATAAGTTACCCATAGTGATAATCTATTTCTTTATATTTTTATTCTTGAACCTCATCATAACATTTAATTTTATATGTGTATGCAATACGCAGGGAATGCATGAGGAGACGACCATCTACTTCCTTGTTTGTCAATTGTGGCTAATAACCCAGGCGAACAGTCTGAGGTCATATAAACCCCATATTGGGTGACAGTATGAGAGCACAAGTTTGAAATAAAGAAATTTCACGTTTTCTCTGACTCATTTTTTATAATGGCGAAAACAATGGGGAAGATGTTTCTATCACTATCTTGTGCAACAACTACCATAAAGACGTGTTTGTATAAGCCGTACAGAAAAGTTCCATCCAATTGAACCATCTATTTGCAATAACATAAGCCTTCAATTTGTGTCTTGAAAACCCAAAATAAGCCTCATAAAACTCTCTTCCCAGCGATAAATTGTCCATCAAATGTGGTTGTAGGATAAGTGTAGGAGTGAAAAGGGTCTCTAGGATGAAATATCCATTGCGTGCAACAGATGAGGTATCTCATTGTACTATTGATCCCAATTACCGTAGAGTGGTGTCATATCTTTCCGTTTGGCCATCCATGACTTGTAATAAGACGAAATATAACCAAATGTATTCCGTATTGATGTTACGATCATTGATACTAAGATCCTCAAATTTTTCTCAATCAATAGCTTCACATAAACACATATGACATCGAAGTCTAAGTGTTTGTGGTATTGAGATCCTTCATATGAGATCCCTCAGTGGCTATGCATATCGGGCATATCAGGAATCTCAAGATTCCTCATGGCATCATATTTTACCTCATGCATTGCAACTGCATGACGATATTAAGACATCTAGGGGGTGCGAACTTTCTACTTGCATGGTTGTTGGTGGATGTGCCTAAATTGGCAGATAATTCTGCATTGCTTGGCCACGAGAAATGGCTGCCTCCCAAACATCACCCTCTATGTGAGAGACTTTTTTCTCTGAAGCAGCCTCGACGATATTAGATTTATCGAGTATTGGTGTGTCATCGTTCATCATAAGCGGAACAAAAGTTTTATCGTCCTCACTAAAATCAGTAAGGATTTCACCAAATCACCTGGCAAGGTTATCTATATCTTCTGATGGTCATGCTTCTGCGGTCATCGGTCCAACAGTTGAGGAAGTAGGAACATTTGCAGTTTCAACACTAATCCCAATCATTTGATTACCGGAAGATTGATGAAGATCAACCATAACAACTACATCGTCGTCGTCATCGAGCATAATTGTTCCATATTTCAGCGGAGTCTTTTAAATGATGTATCGATATCTCAAACTTGAAACAAAGCTTTGATTTTGTTTTAATTTTCATCTTCATTTGTACATGACTTACATTTTCCGGGAACATCATGTTCATGGGACTTTGTGACATGAACTGAACATCATCTTCAGCTTCAACAACTTGACCATTTGGGTGGACGGCCGCAAAAAACTTGTTTGCCGTAGCTTCAGAGAGAGATTGATTTTTTCTTGTTCAAAACACTTGCAGCAAAATAATAAGGCTTGTGAAGATTCATCAGAAGTCTGCCAATTTAAAACGAATACGACCCCTTATTAATTGCCATCCAACAACTCTGCAGTGAAATGTCATCTCAATCTTCAATCTTTCAGTTACATTTTAGAGGTCATTTATTGCAACAATAATGCACTGTTTCAAATACTTTTCAGATGTCATTTAATGCATGATTCAAGCATTTGATCATAAAACGGGTGAAAATAGTGTTGCATTATCATCTTCTGCAACTTCTCAATGATATATCAACTTAAATCAGAAAACTTTTTAGTGTTGAATTGTCACTTCAAATCATAAAAAACGTGTATTTTAACCAGGCCAAATTATTCACTGCTTCAACTACTTTTCGGTGCTCAATTAATGCACTGTTTAGCTACTTTTAGAGGTCATTTATTGCAACAATAATGCATTGTTTCAACTACTTTTTCAGAGGTTATTTAATGCATAATTCAAGCAACTCTTCAGAAAACGAGTGAAAATAATGATGTATTATCATCTTCTGCAACTTCTCAGTGATATATCAACTTAAATTAGAAAACTTTTCAATGTTGAATTGTCACATCAAATCATAAAAAACGTATATTTTAACCAAGATAAATTATTCACTACTTTAGCTACTTTTCGGTGCTCAATTAATGCATAGTTTCAACTACTTTTCAGAGGTCATTTATTGAAGCAATAATGCATTGTTTCAGCTACTTTTCAGAGGTTATCTAATGCAAAATTCAAGCAGCTATTCAAAAAATGGGTGAAATAGTGGTGCATTAACACATTCAGCAACTATTCATACGTTTGAGTTGAAAGCCATTTAACTCTGATATTGAAGCAAAAAAACAAAACTATAACACCTTCAATCTTTCACTTCCAAAGCTTGAGTTTTTATTCAAACATGTCAACTCTTTGCGCAACTGTTTTTTACGATTGCAAATCTACAACCATGTGTTTCCTTAAAAATATCCAACTACACGAGTTGAAGTCCAATATAGAAACAAGAGTTCTACTCGGAAGTAGTAGAAGAGTATCTACCATATATTATAAATTTCTAGTATCATGCACGAGGTTTCATCTAAGCGATGATGTAGACCTTGCTGGCATGATTGAGACATATTTATATCACTCTTTGTCTAATGTTGATTTGTTTGTAGAGTTCAATGATCTCGACCTTGCTCGTACCATTGAGGATGTTACTTCCAGGTCGAATATCCCACCAACTTAGACAAATGACCAAGAAAAAAACATAGATGAGGCAACAACAAAAAGAATGAGGAATTGAATAACTTAATCTTACTTCTAACAAGTCTACTGATTACGAAGATTAAAACTTCTTAATCAATATTGTTATGTTAACATTTTTATTTAATATTTATTGTTTTGTAAGATTAGTCCTATTTACGTCCTCATGTTAATGTAATAAGTTTGTAGTTTTTTTCTTTTCAGAATTGTCTACCACATTTTGAAGAGGAAAAAAAATATGTGGGACTCGTCCCAAATATTTTTTTTGAAAAATAAATTCACTTAATAATCTTGAAAAAATAATTTTTAATCAAATGAAATATTAAAATATTAGGTATGGAATAAAAAATTATATCCCATAATGACGAGTTCGCCCCACATTGTAGAAAATGTCATTGATCACAATATAATTTATAGGGTGCCCTAGTGGGCCAAATAATCCACCCGCCTGCCGCATGGGGAAAAAAATCGTTATTGAGATGGATGGTGCTGAAGTTGTTCGGGTGACACAAAGAAATTCAAATATGTTGCGCGATCATGTTAAAGTGGATGCGAATCACATGATATTTCAAGGTGAATGGGAGGTACGGATCGAACATGTTTTTTTATTTATTTATTAAGTTAAGGTGATTATAAAGTAGTATATCTTCTAATTACTCTTAGTCATTTGATAATGAAGGCTTAATTACCCTACTGCAGTTATTGGTGCTCGAACCCGTGACCTCTAGAAACAATAACGATTCCTTTAACCACTAAGATAAATTGTTTCGTGCCGAATCTAACATGTTTTTCGCAAGCGAATGATTTGAAGAAGTTATATAAGGACAAGCTTTGAGTGAGATGCTATTTGATGTGTCCCTATCTATGGTAGCTGCTATCGTCGATCATGAAACACATGAAGTTGTTTTCTAATTAATGTTTCTGTTTAAGAAAAAGGGTAAAAAAATTATTCACAATTGATAATTTGAATGATCAAATTATAACTTTTAAAATATTATAACTTGATTATAAACTTACTCATAAATATAATAGCATGCTATGTAATTTACCCTCATTTCCAAGTAATCTAAAAATCCTCTTAATTTTTTTTTAGTTTGAGGTGAATACAAGGAATATAATTCCTCTGCCCCCATTTACTGCCCCCATTCATGCCCCTTTAATAAAATTATGCCATGTGTCCTTTTTTCCAATTTTTCTTTCCCGCTCAAACTATTTGGACCTTAATTTTCATTAAATAATGGAATCGACAAAAGCATAAGCGTGAGGGGGGAAAAGTGGTGCGATGAGTTGTTTTAGGTTAGATATAGCATGAGATATTGTCGAATAAATGGATGAAATAATTTATAATTTTTCCGGACATTAGTCCCTCATAAGAGTCTTAACTTCCGACAGCTAAGATGTCATTTGAGTTAATATAGCTTTATTTCAAACAATTATGTTGTATGATTCTTACTTATGTATAGGCTTAGTTGCTGTCATGTCATGTATTCTTAGGATTTGTTTTTAAATTTGAGCAACTTTTAACTATCGAAATAATAATAATAATTTTGCAAATATCAAACGTGGTCTGAGTTGGAACCAATCTTTAAGTTTCATCTAAATGAGTAAATAAAAAAAATTAAATTATAAAAGCGTTTGTTAGAATTTTTACATAATATCTTATTAATTTATAATTCTGATTATTTAGTATGATGTAAGTTGAGGAAATTATTCCTACGGTGGAGCATTCTGTGGAAGGTGGAGGAATTATAGTGGTAAAGAGTTGCAACTTCAATTCTGGAATTGTTTCGGATCCTCAAAACCAACCTAAATGATGGCCTATTATGTGATGGACACAATAACATGTGTGGGGCAGTTAATGGTTTCATACTTGAAGCCCATAATTGGCATGCTAGAAGAGACTTGATAAGGAAAATGGTGGCAAAGTGAGTATGATAGTAAATGGAAGTATCATTATATGCCTCTAGAGTTGTACGAAACTAGGGGGAAGTAGATAGGAAATTTAATGGAATGTCGAATGATGTATACTGACACATGATAGAGAGACACGACCTTCAAAATCCGTAATTGGGATGATGGAATACTAGGAGACTAGGCTGACGACAAATCAAGTTGCCAAAGTGGGAGAAGCACTTTCCTTAATGAGGATGATAGAGATTACGGATAAGGCTTGTGTTGCAATGAAATAGAGATGTAATGGACGTTGTCATTTCGGCCGCAACACTTGTCCACATCGCTCACCTAATGCTGTCAAATGAACATATACGGGAAGCACAAAATTACACAGAAGAGTTGCATAAACAAATTGACACCACCTCAAACTATGATCCATTCCGACAGACCAACACCATCGGTTTACCATTTCATATGTCAAACAATCATCATTCGATTCGGAGTCCAGTGTTGCATTTTCGCCAATATAATAGAGTTAATCGCATGACGCATCCCAAAACTGTGACTCATTCTATATCAGTCCCTAAGTTTTGAACATCTATTCTAACTCTAATTCAATCCCCAAACTTCTGAGCATTACATATTCTTCCTCAAACTGTAACCCTCGTTCTAAATTGGTCCCCGAACTAATGAATGTTCATATAAAATGCCCAAACTATGCTCAAAAGATCGAATACCAATTTAGAATGAGAGTCCGAAATTAGAATGTTCAAAAAGTTGAAGATCAATCTAGAATGGTATGTAGTTTGAGGACGTGTAGTGCAATTAACTCAATATAATATAATTGTCCACTTAATATTTTTAAAAAATAATATGTGATAATTACAAGATATTATCTATTCAAAACTTTTTTAATTTATTAATTTTTTGATCAATTTTTTAAACCAAAAGCATCTAGTGAAGTGACAACCTATATCATATATAATATCTAATACTCAGAAAGTGAAAATATAGCACAACAATGCGTCTACCGAATTTAATATGGGTTGGAGTGTTGCTGTGCACAGTAGTTCTGGTATATGGCAGTTTTGAAAGTTGTGTTGAGCACTTGCATTTTGCTAGGGACACATATTGAGCATTCAGTTTTGATAACTTTGGTGAATGTTTGGATTCGGACACGAACCCTGTTGTGTATTCACGCTTTGTCCCGAAGAAAGAGGGTGGGGGGGGGGGGGAGGCTCCACCATTTGCATCTTGCAATGTTCTAATTCTTACTCGAGTCTGGAAGCTGTCTCGGCCAAAGCATATATACGTACGACACATACCCAAACATTATGAGACGACATAAGCATAAATAGCATGCGCATAACCATTACAGAGGAATGTAGCTAAACAAAATTCAACGGATACAGATTTCCAATGGTGGTGATCTCCATTTCCATAACAAATATCAATCAATCATTCTTCTACCAATTGTAGCCCTCATCTTATATATTACAAAAATAACATAATTCAGACCTTTCTTCACAGCTTTGCTTCCCGCCTTATCTTCCCTTCAATCAATTATCAAACTACTTACTGTGGCTATTAGCAATCAAAAACATCATAAACACTACTCAACTGAAATTATCTCTACTTTTCTCTAAAATTATCAGCTTTTAGGTCGCTTTGTTTTCTGGAATTGGGGCATTTGTATGTACACTTGATCTACTTTTAGGCCATAGCAGGGATGCTGGAATTCTGACGACTTCTGTTTAGGCAATCGAATCCTTCTACTCTAATGGTGGCCGGTTTATAGCCAAACTTCAACCTAGTACACCGTCCTTTACATGATGATGATGAAGACAGAGATGGGATTTCCAGGGATACATGTCTTCCGTCATTGAATAGAGCATCTTTCCACAGGTGGATTCGAAACCCTACTTGGAGGCGACCGTGAAAAAATGGGGGTGGTGATGCCACTTGGTTTGCAGATTGTTCTATCCCGAAATCCTCCTGCAAAAAAAAAAAAAATGGTTAAAACAAGTCAACCCTGGAAGCTGCTCAAGCTTGGAACATATATATTGAAAAACAAGTTCAATTTGTCCAGAAAATTCATGGCTAGAAAATCATATCTTCATACCATATAATACTAAAGCAGATTCAAGAGAGTATCAAACACAATTATATTCAACTTTTTCCTAAGATTTTCATGTATCTAGAATGGAAACAAAAATATTAATCAATATTTCTAAATCTTGGAATAAATATTGAAAGTTTAAAACACATTAAGTTTGATTTGTCCATAACTTTAATGATTAAAGGATCATAAACTCAGTTACTCGATGAATTCAAGAGCGAGCGAGTGTCAATCACAGATTTGAGTCAAACAGAGCAATAAACTTCTAAGATTTTCATGCATTAGAAGGTTTTGAAGGATCATACATATTAACAATAGGATGTTTAGACAAATTTGCGTCGAACACAAATTCAGTATTTTCTAAGATTTTCATGTGAGTGACAGCAGCAGTTTCGTGTCAAAGAAAGCTAATTCAGCCTATTAAATCCTTGCACTCTAATTCAGATACAGTCAAACAAGAGTATCAAATACAAACATGTGAATCAAATACGGACACTTGAAAAAATTATATGAAGTTAGAGCTCAGATTCTAAAATACCTTCTTCAGGATGATATCTAAAAGCTCAGACCAGCTCTCAAGTCAGTTATCTCGGCTTGATCACGGAAATAAAAAAGCACAATTAAATAACGACGCTTATAAAACAAAACAAATCAAATCCAAATAAATAAATAAAATTCAAATAATAGTATCAGATAAAAGGAATGAAAACTGCACCTCAAATTCAATGTCAAGGGCCTGCTAGGGTTATTGGGGAGAACCCAATTCGCCGAGGCTTAGGGCTAACAACGGGGCTGCCCCTTTGGTGATCATAAGCCGAAACAGCGGCGTTATGTACAAGATTGCAATGATCCATCTTCCCGAGAAACAAAAAATTAGAAAAGAACGCCTATACAAGAAACCCTAAAGAAGAACAAATCAAGTCACAGATCCAACAATCAAGATTCAATTAGAATGATTGAATAAAGACAACCCAAAGTTTTTTAATGATAAAAAAGAAGAGATCTTTAGCTTAATATTGGAAAAAAAAACAATTGGAATTAAATCAAGCAAAACCCAGTATTCATATAATTAACAAGAGAGACAAATTTTAAAAGGCCCGAAAAATTAGGGATTAATTAAGAGATAATAACTAAGAACGAAAACCCCAAAAGGGAAGTTCAACTTTTACATCTAAAAACATATCAGTTTTGCTATAAAATCACTTAGAACTTTGACTGAAAAACAAATTTGTTTTTAACTGGACAAGAACAGGGAAAAATACAAGAGACCAGATACACATAGACATAGACATGAAATTCGAATTGGTTTTCAGATTACCCGAAGGAATCCATCGAAGGAAAAGGCGGGCCACGAGGCAGACGAAAGAAGGCAAAGGCAGCGAAAGGGAGTTTATATTGTCTGGGCATATGCATATCAAAGACGTTAACTTCATTTTTTATTGAAGTTGAGAAAAAATGTGCTAGCCCATCTAAATTCACCCTAAAACGATATATCAATACATAAATCCGGGGTTCGAACAATCCGCTACTTTAGTATAATATATTTGTATTATAAATGGGTATGGGGATTTGATCCTCCAAGGACACTCAATTAACCATGCTCTTGAACATATATTTGTATCTGTTAGTTTTTTGGTAAAATCTCACATTGGTTGTGTAAAAGGAGGAGGGAAAATTATTTTGCTATAAATAGAATTCTTCTCCTCTTTAGTTTAGCATCCTACAAATATAAACATTCTTCATTGTTAAAGACTATTTGTAATCTTTCTCTCTTTGTAATATTTCCTCTATTAGTAAAATATTATTTTAGTAGTGTTCGAGAAGGTAGACATAATTTTGGCCTAACCTTGTTAAATTTTGGTGTTCTCTATATGTCTATTTAATAACTATTGTCGGGTATAGTTGTTGTTAATTATTGTCCTATTAAAATTACTAGTTTTGGTAGTTCTGTCTAAGGAAAATGGATTTTAAGAGGGACCATTGTGACCCATCCTCTTTCTTGGGAATCTACCTTGGGGTGATTTTTAGTACAATCGTTTTCACACTAGCCACCTAGATAATAGTTTTCAAGGTGAATTTGTTATTATTGGTGGAAATTAACCCGAATTCCACAACAATTGGTATCAGCGCTCTTGGTTTATTTTAGTATGCTCTGTGGTTGCAGCTTAGGCTGATCTTCCACATCAGAAATTTTTTTTCCTTGGGGTAATTGACATTCTGCATTGACAACTATTAAATAGAATTTGTAGTAGAAATGACAGACGACATAAAAACATCCACAAGAAATGTTGTGACAAATGTTAGATTTGCAGTGGAAATTTTTTATGGCACCAGTCATTTCGGCATGTGGCAAAGTGAGGTTCTAGATGCCATACTTCAGCAGGGTCTAGACATTTCTATTGAAGAAGAGAAACCAGATGATGTTGAGGAGAAAGAATGGAAGATGATCAATAGATTGACATGTGGTACTATTCGATCGTGTCTTTCTAGAGAGCAGAAGTATGTATTTTCTAAGGAAACTTCTGCAAGTAAATTGTGGAAGGCATTGGAGGAGAAATTTTGAAGAAAACGGTCAGAACAAGCTCTACATGAAAAAGAGATTGTTTCGCTTCAACTATATACCAGGTACCACTATGAATGATAACATTACTAGCTTTAATCAGTTGGTGACTGATCTGATGAATATGGACGTGACTTTGAAGACGAAGATCTGGCTCTGATGTTGATGGGATCACTTCCTAATGAGTTTGAGTATCTTGAAACTACTCTACTTCATGGGAAAGTTGATGTGTCTCTCAGTGAAGTAACTGTGCCTTGTATAGTTATGAATTGAGAAAGAAAGACAAACAAGAAATACAAGTGTCGAAGCAGAAGCTCTTGTTGTTAGAGGCCGTTCAAAGAGTCAGAATAAAGGAAGGAGAGGGAGATCGAAGTCAAAGTCCAGATTGAGCAAAGATGAATGTGCCTTTTGTCGAGCAAAGGGCACTGGAAGAAAGAATGTCCCAGGCTAAAGAATAAAGGCAAACCTGAAAGGGGAAAGGCTGTCTCAGAATCAAATATGGTCGAGTATAATGATATAGATTCAGATTTCGCATTCGCTGCTACGCCATCAACCAGCTGTTCCAGTTCATGGCTGTTAGATTCATCTTGTAGCCACCATATGATCCCCAATAGAGAATGCTTCTTTGATTTTAAAGAACTAAAAGGTGGAATTATCTACACAACAAATAATTCCCCTCTTGACACACTTGGGATTGGTTCAATTCGCTTGAGGAATCATGATGGATCAATCAGAACCTTAACAGGTGTCCAATATGTACCAGATTTAATGAGAAATCTCATCTCTATGGGAACCTTAGAGTCAAAAGGTTTAGAAGTGAGGGCAAAAGCTGGGATTATGAGGATTATCTCTGGTGCACTGGTGATAATGAAGGGAATCCGGAAAAGAAACAATGTGTATTAATTTCTGGGTAGTACAATTGTTGGGACAGCAGCAGTGGTAGCTTCTATTGATGAACATGAGTCAGAAGCAACCAGGTTATGGCATATGCACTTGGGGCATGTTGGTGAAAAATCCTTGAAATTGCTGATAGATCAAGGATTATTGAAGGGTGCTCGGGCTTGCAAATTATCTTTTTGTGAGCATTGCATCAAAGGGAAAAAGAAGAGGGTGAAATTTGGAACAACAATCTATGATACTAAAAGTATTTTGGATTATGTTCATTCAGATGTATGGGGGCCTTCCAAGACAACTTCATTAGGAGGAACACACTATTATGTCACCTTTGTTGATGATTTTTCCCGGAGAGTTTGGGTGTATACAATGAAGACAAAGGATGAGGTGCTAGGATTTTTCTTTAAATGGAAAAAGATGGTGGAGACTCAAACAGGCAGAAAAATCAAACGTCTCCGTACAGACAATGGTGGAGAGTACAAAAATGATCCATTTCTGAAAGTCTGTGAAGAAGAATGTATTGTCAGGCATTTCACTATCATATCTACACCACAACAGAATGGGGTGATAAAGCGTAACCGAACATTAGTGGAGAAGGTTCGGTGTATGTTGCCTAATGCTGGGTTAGGCAAAGAATTTTGGGCTGAGGCTTTGGTCTATGCTTGTCACCTTGTCAACTGCTTACCATCGAATGCTATTGGTGGTAAAACACCATTAGAGAAATGGTTTAGAGAACCTGCTACAGATTATGATTCCTTATATGTGTTTGGTTCCACTGCATACTACCATGTTAAGGAGTCAAAGCTGGATCCAAGAGCAAAGAAGGCGATCTTTATGGGGATCACATCTGGTGTGAAAGGCTATCGTCTTTGGTGTCCAGAAACAAAGAAAATAATCTTCAGCAGGGATGTTACCTTTGATGAATCTACCATGTTGAGAAAGGTGACTTCAGAAAAATTGGAGCATACAGATGGAACTCTCAAACAGGTGGAGTTTGAAGGAAGCAAAATTGACCCAACCAGTAAAGAAACTGATGTTGACTATCCTATGGTAGAAGAAGAGTTAGATGAAGAAGAGATTCAGACCCAAGAACCTCCACAACAACATGAATCAATTATACTCAGAAAGGGAAAGAGGACCATTAGACAACCTGCTCGTTATGCTGACATAGTCTCTTTTGCATCATCAATTGCAATTGATGACGTTCCTGTCACTTTTAATGAAGGAGTCCAAAGTTCAGAACATAAAAAGTAGAGGATCGCCATGAATGAAGAAATGCAATCCCTTCAAAAGAATCAGACGTGGAAACTAGCTAGTCTTCCGAAGGGAAAGAAGACAATTGGGTGCAAGTGGGTATATGCAAAGAAAGATGGATTTCCTGACAAGAATAACATCCGCTACAAAGCAAGATTGGTGGCTAAAGGCTACGCTCAAACGGAGGGAGTTGATTATAATGAAGTATTTTCTTCAGTTGTAAAACATTCCTCCATCAGAATTTTGTTAGCTTTAGTAGCACAGTTGGATTTGGAACTAGTTCAGATGGATGTAAAAACTGCATTTTTACATGGAGACTTGGATGAGGAAATCTACATGACTCAGCCAGATGGATTCAAAGTTGCTGAAAAACAAGAGATGGTGTGCAAATTAGAAAAATCGTTGTACGGATTGAAGCAATCTCCAAGGCAGTGGTACAAGCGATTTGACAAGTTTATGATAGGGCAGAAGTACACAAGAAGCAAATATAATCATTGTGTGTATTTACGCAAGCTACAAGACGGATCCTATATATCTTCTTCTTTATGTTTATGATATGCTGATAGCTTCCAGGAGTCAGATAGAAATTGCGAAACTAAAGACTCAATTGAACAGGGAGTTTGAGATGAAGGATCTTGGTGAAGCGAAGAAGATTCTAGGCATGGAGATATCAAGGGATAAGAAATTAGGGAGGCTTTGTATGTTTCAGAAAGAATATCTGAGGAAGGTACTGAAACGTTTTGGCATGGATGGGAAGTCAAAACCAGTTAGTACACCTCTTGCTCCTCATTTCAAGCTCGGTGCATCCATGTCACCTAAGGATGATGCAGAACGGGAATACATGTCAAAGGTTCCGTATGTAAGTGCTGTTGGTAGCTTGATGTATGCAATTGTGTGTACAAGACCCGATATTTTATAGGCAGTTAGGGTTGTGAGCAGGTATATGCATGATCCTGGAAAAGAGCATTGGCAAGCTGTGAAATGGATTCTGCGGTATATTCTGAACACCGTAGATGTTGGTTTGGTCTTTCAGCAGGACAAACAAGATGGTCAGTGTGTAGTTGGGTATTGTGATTCAGACAATGCAGGTGATTTGGACAAGCGTCGATCAACTACTGGTTATGTGTTTACATTTGCAAAGGCACCAGTCAGTTGGAAGTCCACCTTGCAGTCAACAGTGGCTTTGTCTACTACAGAGGCAGAGTATATGGCAGTTACAGAGGGTGTGAAGGAGGCAATTTGACTTCAGGGTTGCTTGGTGAATTGGGAATGGAACAGAAGCACATCAAAGTGCATTGTGACAGTCAGAGTGCTATTCATTTAGAAAAGAACTAGGTTTACCATGCAAGGACGAAGCACATCGATGTTCAATATCACTTTGTACAAGAGATTCTAGAAGAAGGTGGAGTTATAATCCAGAAGATTCAGACCACTGAGAATCCTGCTGATATGTTGACAAAAGTGGTAACTGCAGTCAAGTTTAAACATTGTTTAGACTTGGTCAATATTGTTACAAATTGAAAGATGAATTTGCAAACACTACTGAAGATTGGATTTTTGAGATATGTGTGTGGAATTTGCCAAGGTGGAGATTTGTTGGTTTTTTGGTAAAATCCCACATTGGTTGTGTATAAGGAGGAGGGGAAATTCTTTTGTTATAAATAGAGTCATCATTCTCCTTAGTTTAGCATCCCACAAATATAAGCCTTCTTCACTGTTAAAGGCTATTTGTACTCTTTCTCTCTTTGTAATATTTCCTCTATTAGTGAAATATTATTTTAGTAGTGTTCGAGGAGGTAGACATAATTTTGGCCTAACCTCGTTAAATTTTGGTGTTCTCTTTATGTTTATTTAATAGCTATTGTCGGGTATAGTTGTTGTTAATTATTGTCCTATTAAAATTACTTGTCTTGGTAGTTCTGTCTAAGGAAAGTAGATTTTAAGAGGGACCAATGTGACCCCTCCTCTTTCCTAGGAATCTACCTTGGGGTGATTTTTAGTACAATCGTTTTCACACTAGTCACCTAGATAATAGTTTTCAAGGTGAATTTGTTACTATTGATGGAAATTAACCCGAATTCCACAACAGTATCTTGTATTCACCTGAGTCCGAGACACAGAGAAAAGCAGATGTTTCCAGGAAAATTGAAGAGCTAGAGTGCAATAGCTTTATAGAAGGATATAAATCTTCTTGCCACAATAAAATTTCACACTTGTTGAAGAAAAGGTTAATCTATTTCCCGTTGTACATGCTTATTCCAATGTATCGAAGATTGTATTGCAAATCAAATTTCATTTCCAAAACTGTATCTATTTCTGTCATATTAAACTGTGGAATTATACTTTTGACATTGTGTTCCTCTTTCAGTTATCAGTAGCTCATGAAAGAAAGTTCAAGGATGCCATTGTTTGATCTCCGGAAGCTTAACGCATCACTTCCGATGCCTAAATTGACCGACCGTTCAACAGAAATTCTCGTCTTGGGTGCAAAAGATGACTTCTTAGTGGTAATTTCTTATCTTACAGCTTCAATTTATGAACTTCTAATATTCTGTCATGCTTCTGTTTTCCTCGCATCTCATATCAAAATCTTGAAACGTATGAGAATATTGTGCATATAACAAAAGTACATGCCTGAGACCTATATTACTTGGACTCACTGGTTACGAGTATGTTCAATTCCCCATTGCCATATCTAGATGAGTACTGAACATGATACCGGACACGGGTGTTTAAAGAAAAATAAAGAGTCAAAGTAACGTAGCTAGAGATTATTTTATTACACTAGACCATTTCTTTCTTTCATCCTTTTTATAAATCAATATATATAAATGTAGGATGCCAAAGGACTCGATGAGACGGGCAGATTTTACGATGTGTCACCGATATGTATTGAAGGAGTTGCGCATGATATGATGTTGGATTGTTCATGGAAGAAAGGTGCTCATGCTATACTGTCATGGCTCAATGGTTTCAGCAGATAATCAGACATATTAGGGTTCATTTCAAGCATATTTTATTTGACCGTGCAAAAAACTAGCTTCTTTGTTCTTTAACAAATACGAGATTTAGATTCGTTGATTTATTGAACCACTTTTTAAGAGGCCGTATTTAGCAGTTTTTTGTGCCATTTTTTATTTTCCTTTTTTTTTTAAATAAAATGTTTGACTAAAAATAAAATTTTGTTTTTGATGATGAAGATGTGGAAGTGCCCATGGAATAATAGAAATAGAACTATCATGACAGATTTGATATTTAAAAATTGATTGCGGCAGAATCAAATCATTTCCTTTCATGAGGCGATTATCTATATAGATTGCGGACTTGAATTACGTTTTTTCAATTCAACAAAGGGCCAAAGGGATCTTCCGGCGTCGGGCTTTCCGATGCTTGAGGTGGCGGAGGATGAGAGTTGGACATCGTGTGAGACTCGTCATGGCCATGGAGCAGGCAAATATCTTTAAGGTGACTATAGAGACCACAGTGGAAGCAAACCCTAGGTAGTGACTCATATTCAATGATTTGAATCCGACTATTGAAGTTGACGGCCATGCGAGCAAATCTTCGTAGGAAACCATTATCGGTTTGATAGTCAACTTTGACTACCGAACCAATTTGGTTTTCAGTCGTTTCAATAAAACTTCGTTTGTATAACATAACAGATACCTGATAGGCGGATCCAAGCCACGAGGCGGCTAGAATGGGCTTACATAGGTTGGAAATCAATAGACCATGGCTCTACTAACAAATAATGTCCAAAAATTTACCATGAACCTTTAGTAAGAACCTTGAAATAATCACCATTGTCACTAGATCTTTTTTTTTTGAAAGGTGAATGTATTCTTCGTTTAAAGAACAAATAAAACAAAAATCTTTGATGAGATACTCATTAAAAACCTCCCTAAATCTATCGAAGGAAAAATAGTGCTCTTATCAAAGACGCAACGAACCAATAAACAAGAGTAAAACTGAAATCAAAACAAAAACACGCAGTGTAAAGGACTAACACCAAATATGTGTTGCATCAACGAGCAAATGACCATAGAAGCTCCATCAACTTCGATCCATTGTGATCTCTGAGGAGACGGCCAATTCCACATTTTCCATTCGAACGATTATAAGCTCCATCCATGCTGAATGACAAAAAATCAATCGGAGGCGGCCTCCACCTAGCAACAACAGAATTCCCAATCGGCTCCATTGTCACTAAACTTGACAAGAAAGAAGTCGTTTTCTATATCCATCAATTTGTTTGGGTGGGGAGGATTTCCGTAGATTGTTTATACGGTTGTGTGGAGCATTATAACTAATCCGACAACCAAGGATTTTAACGACCAGGGTGAGGTTCATGCTCCTGATAGCCAATTGCTGAACGTAATCGGAGAAATAAATAGTTGTGATGACATTCAAGGATCCAATAGCAATGTCATCATCTAACAACTCCATGTCGTCGTCATCAAGGTTAACGCTCTCATTGTCAGGTTGATCATATTAGTGTTTCCAGTGAACATATCCTTGTACGAGAGAGGGGGGGCAGTGATCAGTAAGGTGTGAATAACATTCCATAAGAGAGGGACCACCAAGTTTTCGTCATTTTTTTTTGCTGCGTCTAGGATCAGTGGAGTTTTCAGGATAAGAGGACATCAAGGAAAGTTATAGCTAGCGTACTCTTTTTTTTTTTTCGTTTAGATGCCTAAATTATTTTTCGGTTAGTTCAGATGTGTAACTTTACAAATGTTACAATTTTAAGTGTCTCAGTCGTAACGATAGTTAATAAGTCTGTTAAGTGATACAAGTCGCAATTAGGTAATTTTTAAAAATTTAATTTTTAAAAATAAATTTTAAAATGTTAAATATTGAAAGAACCCTTAATTTCTTTAAAATTACAAAAAAAAAACCACCAACCTCTAAAAATCCCTAAATTCTATCCTAAAATCCCTAACCTTAACCTTACCTTTATCCTTTGCTGGCCACGATCACCGTTGTCTCCACCACCCTTGGTATCTTCCTTTTCAGCCGTTGTCGTCTTTTTTGTTGTGTACATCGTCGGATCACTATGGTCTCGTGATTTTTGGGTTCGAGTTCAACATTTGGGGGTTCAACTTCGTTGTTTTCTTTGTCAGAGACAAAGATTTATTAGGTTTTGGTTCTCGAATTTGACTTGTCAGGTGGAGACTATGGATTGGACCAAAAATAATTTAGATACCTAAATAGGAGAAAAGTACAATTTGAATTTTTACTTTTATGTTAAACTTAAAAGGAAATGAACTTAAAATGATATACGTTTCGCATTATGAATATGATGAAAAGTACAGTTTGAATATTTGCTTTTATATTAAACTCAAACACTACAGTAAAACAGAGTTTTAGCAGCATTTTCTTAGTTCTATAGTAATATTTTTAAGCGCCGCTAAAAGCACTTGCGGCGATAGAAAAAGCGCCGCAAGAAGCACCAGTTATACTAGATCCGCTAAAGTTAGATGCGTTTGAGAAAAAAAAATGTCGCAATAGGTCAAGATCTATAGCGGCGTTTTAGGAACAAACGCCGCAAAAAGTCGAGATCTATAGCAGCGTCTTTAGAACAAACGCCGCAAAAGGTCGAGATTTATAAAGGCGTTTTTAGAACAAACACCGCAAAAGGTCGAGATCTATATCGACGTTTTTGGAACAAACGCCGTAAAATGTCATATCTATAGCGGTGTTTTTTGATACAAACGCCGCTAATTACCTTTCTTTGGCTAAGATTAATTGATTTTTCATATTTCATTTCTGCTCTACATCACCTAAATTTAATATCATGTAGCTTTATATAATTAACAACAACCATATATTTTAATTAAGACACAAGTATTGCAGAAAAAAATACTTAAGAACAAAATAACTTAAAATTTAGAATCATTAAAATTAAATGTAATGTAGTTTGACATTGTTCTCTAGAATTTAGTCTAGGTTTTTTTACTTTCAATTAAAAAAAATTTTGTTCACTAGAATTTAGCTTCATTGCTCCTTCGTTGAGCTTCTATGCAAGGTCTAAACCAAGTGTTCACATAGAAACATCACCTTAAAAATAACACTACCACACCTGTGACCAAATAAAATATTAGAAGGATTCAAAGCTTTAACGATGGTAGCTATTACAAGTTCCATTGAAGAAAACTAACCTGACAAAAAAATATGTCCTCCTAAAAAATTAAGCAGTTTGCTGCTGCTCGTATCTGTGTGTAATGGGCTAAGGTTAGGACTTACTGCATTAGTTAAGAAAAACAGTTCCTTATTCGGTATAAATAGTTAACACACTCCATATAAATAGTTAACACGCTCAGCTAACTCACGAGTCAACTCTAAATGCTGCTTCTGATCTTCACCAACCAAAACTGAATTAGATTGCAGAAGCATGCAACAATTGCGTAAATATAAGACATTTTCTTTACAATAAGAGGTAATAACATAAGCTTTTAAAGGATAAAAACATGGAACTAATGAAATACATCATATAGAGATGTCAAAATCATATGCATGAGATAGTTGTGAAGTGGGAATAAAAAATCAATGATGATAAAGTTGGTAATTTTACTTTATTTTGAGAACCCAAAGTTCATAAACTTCTCACCAGCAAAAATAGTGTACTACACCTTCACAGCATGTCGTATGGTGATGTAACTTTTCGACTGCAGCAGTTTGGTGTTGTATTCATGGAAAAACTGTAAGAATTTAACATTTTCATAAGATATTTAAATGGTTCTTTCCATCTTTATGTTATACTGTATGAAACATAACATTTTCATCAGAGATTTAAATGGTTCTTTCCAGCTTCTGAACATGTTCTTATATTACTCATTATAATTATACATGGATATATACTTATATATGTGTGTATGGAATCGTGCACTTTACCCAGTCATAATTTGCAGAAAGGAATTCAGCCATAGTGGATTTATGCCTTGTCAAAAGCTCCTGCACATATGTTTTTGTGTGTCACTCAGGAGTTCATGCTTATGTTTTTTTTCGCACAAACTAAAACACACACAAAAGAAAAAGAAGAAAATTGTACTCAACTTTAAAAGTGGCTTGAACATCTGATGCTATATAAAAATTTGGATTCTGCAGATACTAAAAGAACTTCTTCATATGGTCTGATTCCAAGACGTACCTGTAAAATCAACCCACCAAAATCATCAATTTTAAGATTATTTTCCCTCAATATACTGAGGGAATTATGAGCACTATAATTATATATGCAACTAAACAGCCATGGGTTAAAATTCTATAGTCTGTGATACGTTGCCTGGTCTCAATTGTGAGTGTCGGGCATTGTTCGATCCTTTTAATTCTTAGCAGATAATGGATTATGAAAGAATTGACAACAAATCAGTATTGAAGAGCATAATTAATCGTGCTAATTGATATGTTTGATCTTCGTCACCACAAATTCTGCTCAAGTTTCTGACATAACATTTCGGTTTAATTACTAAAAGTAACCATTTGGTGAAGTATTTTGTCAAACACTTTGAAAACAAATCACACATTAACCATTTTTTATGTTTTTACCTAGCAACATTCTGATGGCGGATGCACTCCTTTAAGATTTATTCATACAATCATTAAGTTTTTTCATGTATTTTGATGCTGAATATACATCGAAAACGAATATTTCAAGAGAAAAAAAATCTTACCCAGGTAACATAGTATCCATGATATACAAGTTATTTCCCAGATACTCGAAAACAATTAAATTTCAATTCACCTTTTGTCTTAGTAGATTCGCAATCACATGGTAACATTTTGACGGGCCTGCAAATCTAATCAAGATCATACACTCGATAATTAAAAAGAACTAAATAAAAGTGTTTCATATTCAACAGTTCTTACATATCTAAATGCTTACCCCATAACGAAGAATCGGATAACGGAAATCATCCAAAAAAATAAAACATTCTCTGCTCGTTTCTTTTTACGGGTCTCATTGTTACCGAGGACAAAAAGAAGAAGCTTGTTCAGGGACTGCACCATCTCTACTAATGTCCGAGGTTTAGTTTTGAACAACCCCTTTATTTTTTCCCTGAACCCTTAATCCCTTTATCCCTCTAACAACTAAGTGTTAGTATCTCATATTGTTGTGCTTTTCAAGGCAATGGAGGATGTATGGTTGTTAGGGTTTCATTGAGAGGAGGATGGTTAGATATCGAAGATGATGCCAAGGAAATAAAAAAGGGTTTAGAGGCATTTGTATAAAAATGCCACTAAAATAAGAGTCAATAGCGGCGTTTTTATAAAAAAAGCCGCTAAAGTATGAGTCTTCAGCGGCATTTATATAAAAACGCCACTAAAACAAGAGTCAATAGTGGCGTTTGTATAAAAACACCAATAAAACACGAGTCTTTAGCGACATTTGTATAAAAACACCACTAAATCACGAGTCTATAGCTACGTTTGTAAAAAAAGCCACTAAAGTACGAGTCTATAGCGACATTTGTATAAAAACGCCACTAAAGTACAAGTCTATAACGGCGTTTGTATAAAAACGCCACTAAAATGCTCGTCTATAGCGGCGTTTTTAAAAACACCGCTAAAGTACTACTCTGTCACAGCGTTTGTTGAAAAAACGCCACTATATGTGAACATATTACGGCGTTTCGCCGCTAAAGTACTACTCTATCACGCCGGTTTGTATAAAAACGCCGCTAAAGTACTGCTCTATCGCACAAAACGCCGCTAAAGTTACCATTTTGTGGCGTTTGGAATGTAAACGCCGCTATATGTTTAAAGTTAGTAGCGTTTACTCTAAAAACGCCGTTGTAGAACAATTTTGATGTAGTAAAGGAAATGAACATTATCTTTCTAAGAAAGGACATGAGTAACAACTTGATTATGTGTGTCTAATTCTGTATGTTGATTATTGTCATAATTGATCCAATTGAATTTATCTAACTTATATAGTATAATAGAGTAATTATGTATCATTAAGTTTTGTAGAGCTCAATATTTGAAATTATCTCTTCATGCGAAGGTTAATGATTTTCTTCAGCTAGGGATAAGACAACGCTACCTTCAAGAGAAATCTAAGCCTAATCTTTCAAAGCACAGTACTTGATTATCATTAGGGGACATGCATATAGTAAGACCCTCAATTGTCTTGTCCTTGGTTTTTAAAACATTTAGAGCTCTAGATTTTTATCATTAGAGAATTGTAATTTGAGTTTTTTTAAAAAAAAATAGGTGAAAATATCATTTATAATAATTTTGGATACACATTAAGAACAATTATAAATAAAATATAACATCAGACGACTAGTGACAGTCTAATGAACAAAAACGTAAATTACTGACACAAGGACATATAAATACGGATCATTCTAACATCTCTAAACAACAAACTTAAAGGGGAAGAACCTGGTCGAGACGTTTCTCTGCCCTACGACGGAGAGTGCAAATAGTACACCCCAAACGGTGTAAATAGTCTCGAAAAAGTAAGTGTCTATCCTCCTTGAATCAAATGAAACACCAAATTGTAGAGTCGCCACCAATATTTTAATTTGGTGAGATTGGTCACCAAAATGTCATATTATTTTAATAAAAAATCCTAAGAATAATATTAAAATAATACAACTCGGGTCTGCTTACAAAAAAAATGAGTTCGGGAGTCGGTTACGTCTGGGGAATGATTAGCACCCCAAAACGCCCAAAATTGATACCGATATTTATTAATTAGATGTCTTTGCAATCAATGATAAATTTATATTTAATTTTAGACAAATAAATTAAAATAAAGAACTTATTTAATAGTATTTAATATTAATATTAATATTAATATTAATAATCCTATTATAATATTGAACATTAGAATTATATAGATTAACTTATAAAATTATATAAATTAATAATCCTAATATAAGATATAAATATTAATAATTAATTCTATAGTCATGATTAATGATTAAAATAGAAAATATTAAAATTAATTACCATAATGCAAAATAATATTAAAATAGTGTACTAATAATAATTTACCCTAAATTATTATATAGGTCGAAGTGTAAATTATTAAAGATATTAAGGACTAAATATGGTATTTATCATAAAATATATACATATGCAGCAATGATCAAAACATAAATAAATAAATAAAATTAAAAGACAAAATTAAAAAGCATAAAACATGCTTTCAGTGACTAAATTGAATGTTTACAAAATTACAGGATCACAGATACAATTTTCCCTACCTAGAATTACACCCAGGTCCCTCCCCAAAACGACATCGTTCGAGGAGGGGTATAAATAGGCCTCATTAGGCCTTAAGAGGCTTAAAGTCTCATTTCTCCTTCTCTGCTTCTCTCGCTTCTCACTAGAATTCCCTCACAGGAGGGAATTCATCCCCAATCGGCAGTCGATCGCCATCATCGACTACCACCCATGGTGGCCGGATATCAACAAAATACACCAAAACAAAGCTCTCTTTCCCCTGAACCTAGATCTGACCTTGTTTTCTTTCAAAAACGATCATATATCAGTATATCTACAAAGTTTACCTTAGAAATTGGTTTCTCCGGTGGTGCTATTTGCTTCTATTGATGGCCGAATCTTCGAGGGTAAGACTCTTTTCTATCTTTTCTCTATTCTATTGGTTTTGTTGTTGTATATTGGGTACTGCTTTCTTGCTTGCTCCGTTATTGTTTGCAGGGTCGCCTTATATAGGCCTCGAAGATCAGTGTAATGATGATAAGATCCGGTGAGTCACCGAACCTACGATGGTGACTCACCCTAGACCAGTGTGTTGTGCGGTCTGTGTTCATCTTCTGGAACCTTCGTGATAGCTCTGGAGAGGCGGCAATCGTCGTGGCAGCGCTGGATTAGAGCCCTGGAGGTGGTGGCCGTAATAGACCCTAGGGTGGTAATGATACCCTAGGGTTTCTGCTAGTGCCTTGTGGACCCTTGGATTTGCCTATGATCATGCGGTGGAGATGAGCTACGACGTTGGAAAAGATGGGGAAACCCTAGTTGCTGATGGGTCTTCTCGTGTGGGCCTGCTGGAATTAGACCTGGACCGATTGTTGGGCATGGGTCTAATCTGTTGGGCTTAAGTCTGAATCAGGCTCGTTGTAATCGAGCATGTGTGCCTTGCTTTGTAATCGGGCCTGTGTGCCTTGCTTTGTAACCGGGCCTTCGGGCTTTGTAATAATAAAATTAATATTATTATATATAAACGTATATAAAATAAACGTCACTCGGACGAAAACTACTGTCGACACCTGGAAAGTATCACAAGTAGACGGATGAAAAACTAAACTTTCCATTAATCGCAATCTTATCCTACCATCACAAAAAGAACTGAGGGAGAACAAAGAACAAACCCTTGAAAAGAAGCCATGGTCTATACAAAAGAAAACAAGACCAAAGGATGGCATCGCAAGAAAATCGAGATAAAAAAACCAAGTAAACAATTGAATATTCAATCCACGCAATAAACTTATGACAGACGAAGAGATCAATACCTACTCAGACAAACATAAAAAGAAAACCAATGAAAGAAACCTGAACTGAAAATTTAAAAGCCTAAATAACTATGATACCTTCTATCAGAGAAAAAGTCAAAACAATATATTATCATAAATATATTAAAATATAACTAAATAAAAAAAACTAAACAATTGACTGAAAAATAAAAAAGAACAAAGTAGTGGCCGGGCAAAGCCACCACCACTGTTGTCCTCGATCGGTGCCAAAAACTGGTGGTAACTTCCCAAATGCAAAATAATTGTTACAAGGAAATAATATTTTAAATTTATTAAGATAATATTTAAAATTAACTGCTACAGAGAAAATTAATATTTTAAAATTACTTTGTAATTCGATTTTAAATAAGTATAAATTTAATGGATTAAAAGTGTGAAATATTAATTATCCTTATTGTTGATCGCTTCAGTGGATGGAGTAGTATACTTGATTCTCTGAATCTTTGAGTTCAAGTTTAGAATGTTATAGGATGACTTTTCATGCATACCAAAGTCAATTTTATGAATCTTATTCTCTTTTGCATGTATATTTGTCTTGTCTATAGATAGAATCTTAACCTCTTTTGTGATATATATATATATATATAGCAGCTGGAAACTTGCAAAGAATTCAATTATTTATCTATATTTTTTATGGAATATTAATATACATAGAAGTCCGAAAATAGCATTACACTCCTTAAAAAACCATAAAATGACAGCAAAGATAGCCAAAATACATGCATGCGTAAATAAATAAAATTATTTATTTATTATTTATTTGATCACTAAGGCCGATGAATGAAAATGGCTGCTGGCACTGTTCTTAAATTCACAAGCCGTGAAAGAACCTGCTGTTGACTCCCGCCCTATAAATTGCAGCTCAGATGCAGTGGCAGTAACGGTGATCTGAGTGTTGGCAGGTTCAAACAACACATCTCCTCCGGTAACAATGCCTTCCCAAGATCCCATTTTAAATGTTCCTTCCCCTGCAAAGGCCAGGAAGATTGAAGGGCCCGGGACGGCCGGAAAAATCCCGATGACCCTTTCTGAAGAACGCAACGGTCTACTTCGAACTCGTCGAACGGTGGGAGGTACCTTGTTATGTAATGGCTCAATGGAAGTCCCGAAAGGATTTCAGGATAACCCTAAAACACAAATCATAAGCAGCAATTATAATTGTTTAAGAAAACCAAGAGTTGGAATTATGTATGTATGTATGTACCTGGTTATAGGTGAGCATGGAACAAAGGGTTTGAACATCACGATGCTTGGGAGTAAGACCAGCATGCATTCGATGCAGTCGCCACTTAAATAAGTGTGAGGCTCATTGGCCGCCAGATACAATACTTCCCCCGGCTTCAGTTTCATGTAATTCAAGAACAACGCCGATAACACTCCGATGTCTCCCGGGTATTGCTTTTCCAACTCCAACACCAACACTTCTTTCTCCCTCAGACTCCTCACCTGATCCAAAAACATAAACTCATTTCCATATTTAAGTTCTGAGCTTCTCAATTACTACTGACCTGACTTTCTAGGAGCAGCCAAGTCTTAAGTTTGGATATAGCTTTGGTAGTCATCTCCTTGCTGGCGGACATAAGCTGCGTCAAAACAGAGCGCAGAGTAGATTTAAGTTTGGCGGCGCCATCTTCATCTGCCTCCTCAATATCCATCACTTGCTTTGCTGATGCACCACCAACCAGCTGTACAATCTCAAGGAACATCTTCAAGTACTTGCTTAAGTTCCTTAATAAACCAAATACATAAATAAGAATTAAATTACTCGAATTTTAATATGGATTTCAAATTTTAATTTAATTTAAAACTAAGAGGATACAATATAAAAGGATATGAGACGAGAACACTACGATGACTCATTTTATATGTTTTTATATATATACGTCTATAATACTAATGTTTTATATATATATATATATATATATTTTTATTTTATAAATTTTTTATTTATTATTTTCTTTTTAAAAATAAACATTATCTAAAATACCTATCTATATTAAATTTATAATTTGGATTCAATTATCAACCTTTTTTTCAAAACGAATAAGTTTTAACCTTTTTTTTTAATTTTCACTTCATTATTTACCTTATTTTACTTATTTTATTATCTTTTCTTTACTTCTCATTTTACCAAATATTTCAAACTCTTCCATTCTCTCATTTTTACTTTTTCCTTTTAATTTCTTTTCTTTATTCTTCCCTTCTCATAAGGTTTAAATTAACTGAGTTTAAGTGAAAAGTTTGTATTTCTGTTCATTTATTTATTATTCTTGAAGGTATTTATATTTTGTTTGTAATTATTTAAAATTTTAATTTCATATTTATTTATTTATTTATTTTTGAAAGCATTCGTGATCCGTTCACATAGCGTTCGTGAATATTTTTGTTTAATGTTAACAAACATATTTGTTTATATATTCACCACCATGATCATATATTTATTTTTATTCTTTTATTTGCAAATCAAAGAAAAATGGTAAATTACACTATTAGTCCTTTAAGTTCTTTAGGGCTCACATTTTGAACTATAAAATTTATCTTAGGTTCAATTTAAACTCTACATTCATCAATATTTAAAATATAAAAAGAAATAAAAGGAGGAGGAACCAGGTAAATGGGCCAATAAACAAGTTTTTAAATGAACTTGTTTTTTAACATAAATGAACTGAACACACATCTTTTGTGTTCGTTTGTTTATTAAACGAGCATAATTTTGTTTATACCCATTTATTTAACTTAATAAACAAACGTTCTACAAACAATTCACGAAAAATTCCAAATATTTTGTTCATTTACACTCCTATGTTATCACCCAATTAGCAAGAGTTCAGGGATTCCGACCCATATCCTTATCCTTATTGTTTCGACATAGGTGCAACTCTCATTTTGATGAGTTAGAGTAGCAAAGTTTAAAACGTATAATTGAGGTAAAGAAATAAGGAATACCTGGAGGGAAATGAAGCCACAAAGTGCGGTGAAGTGAGTTATAGCCAAAGCCATCTCAGGCTTGTGATTATCATCTTTATCAGTGTTTTGAAAACCGGACCGGACCGGCCGGTTCAACCGGGAACTACTGCCTAGTCCGGTTCAATTTACACCGGTTGAATTGTTATTAGTGAACCGGTCAGAACCGCTGAACTGTTCAAACCGGACCGACTGAAAATCGAAAAAAACCACCAATTTTATTTTATTTTTTTAAAAATTAAACCAAACGACATCGTTTGTTAAACGAGTCAAGTCCAACTCGAGTATTGCTGAGCTCGACTCAAACTTGAAAACTTTAAAAGTAAGCTCAACTCGACTCAAACTCACGAGCTAAAAATTATCAAGTTCAACTCGAACTCGAAATATAATATTGAAACTTGAACTCGAAAAGGCTTGAACTCAAAAAAATTTAGAAGCTCGATTGAAGCCTAAAATTCGAGCTTAATTGAAGTGAAAGAATAGTTCACTCAATGCTCACCAAAAGGCTCCATAATTTTGAATGTCAAATTACCTATATTATTTATAGAAGTTAGTTGAGATGCTCTTCTATATTTCTTAGCCATGTAAGATTGTTTTGTTCTCATATTTTTACTCTTTAAACTTTTGAGATGCTCTTCTATCTTTCTTAGTCATGTGGGATTGTTTTTAAAAAAAAAATTAAACCAAACAATATAATTTTGTTATGATTTTTTTAACCTCAAATTTATTTTTTGATTTAGTTATATAATTATATTTATTATTTAATATATTTTACCTTAAATATTATGTTGTAGTTAATTTGAATCATTTTGTTTCACTTGATTTTATGGTTTTTAACTTATATATGTTATGACTTGCTTTGAATATGACTTGTGATATAAAAAATTATTTTTTTATTAAATATTTTTGGTATTTTTATTTAATTTTTTAAATAATTATGACGTTGTCCGGTTATTCCGATCAGTCAAACCAGTTCGATCGGTTGAACCAATGAATCGATAGCATGATCGATTCACTAACCGATCCGGTTCTAAAAACCATGATCTTTATAAACATCCGGCTTCATCTTGTGCAATTCTTTTGCCATTTCTTTATCGGGATGCGCCTGTATTGACAGTGCTTTCCCCACTGACAATACCTATTTTACCCCCCCCCCCCACATACATACGCTTATATTAGACTACTTCATTAATGTTGTCTTCAATTGAGAATTAATTTAATTTTAAACTAATCGAAACTCAACGTCATATTTCGAGCTAACAAACAAAAAGAAAGCAGAAAAAAAAAGGGAAGAGAATTGAACAAACCTTGAACAAGAAAGGAAGACGAGACCCCCATGTCTCTAAAACATTGACACCAAGCACATTGGGGTTATTCTCTATCCACTCATTCAATCCCAAACCCACATTTTGTTCATCATCCTCAACCAAAACACTAGGCCCCGATTCATGGGTCCCCATCCATAACTCCGCATAAGGCTTGTTTGGGTCTATCTCGTCCCCCGAATTCAAAACCATGAGCCTCGACTGTTGAAAAGTCAAATTCTTTGGCTATTAGCAGCCGGCGGCTATCTTTTTCAAATTGAGCTGCTAAAATGGTTGAAAATTAGCAAGGTACAACTACACATTTAGTCATTATATTTTAGGGTATTTATAAATTAGTCCTTAAGTTTCAACTATAAATACTCTAGCTCATTTAGCTTCAAAACCATCCCAAAGCATTCTAGCTTTCTTCCAAATACTAGAGAATTTAGAGAGTTTCTTGAGAATTGTTTTCTCATTTTTATCAAGAGAGAATTATCATTGTTTTCTCCTTGGTAGATCGAGAGATGTTGTAATTCCTATTTTCTCATAGTGAAATTCTTCTACCGTTGCCCGTGGTTTTTACCCTAAATTTTTAGGGATTTTCCACGTAAATTTTGTATCTCTTTTATCTTCATTTTTATTTTCTCAAATTATCAGTTGCGATTTTGCTCTATCCGATAGTCGTCTTCCGCAACAATTGGTATCCGAGCTAGATTAGAGTGTGTAATATCTGCTTATTGTCTTTGTGGTTGCCACCAAAAGGTGGATCCTCCAACATAAGAAAATAAGAAGTTATTACCAATTCTTTGAAGGTTCCAGAGAACTATTCACGATAGTGAAATAGTGGGAGCTATCCGTAAAAGAAGCTATGGCAACGAAATTTGATATTGAAAAATTCAATGGGAGAAATTTCTCAATGTGGAAATTGAAGATGAAGGCCATCCTAAGGAAAGACGGGTGTCTAGCGGCTATCAATGAAAGGCCGGTGGATTTCGCAGATGACATCAAATGGAACGAGATGGACGGGAATGCTATGGCAAACTTTCATCTAGCATTAGCAGATGAAGTATTGTCAAACATCGAGGAGAAGAAGACAGCTAAGGAGATATGGGATCATCTCACCAAATTGTACGAGGCCACATCGCTGCACAATAAAATTTTCCTTAAGAGGAAATTGTACACTCTCCGTATGCCATAATCTACTTCAGTGACGGAGCACTTAAATACACTGAACACCTTATTTTCTCAGCTTACATCCTTAAGCTGTAAAATAGGAGAACAAGAACGTGCTGAACTTCTACTTCAAAGTCTACCGGATTCGTACGATTAACTCATCATCAACTTGACAAACAGTAATGTCACCAGTATAGTCTTCGATGACGTTGCAGCTGCTGTTCTACAAGAAGAAAATCGGCGCAAGAACAAGGAAGACAAATAAGTAAATCTGCAACAAGCAGAAGCGTTGACAACGATGAGAGGGAGATCAACAGAACTTGGCCAAAGCAGCAGTCACAAACATGGTAGATCAAAGTCGAGGAGCAAGAAGAATTTAAAGTGCTACAACTGTGAAAAGAATGGTCACTTGAAGAATTATTGTTGGAGTCTAAATAAAAACTCTAATCCACAAGACAATACCGCAAACACTTCAGATGATGGAGATGTTCTATGCTGTGAAGCATCAACCAGCGTGGAAGGCAGAAAAAGATTTGCAGATATATGGCTCATTGGTTCGGGAGCGACATATCACATGACCTCAAGAAGAGAATGGTTCCATCATTATGAACCTGTCTCAGGAGGATCTGTGTATAGTTGCAATGATCATGCTTTAGAGATCGTTGGTGTGGGAACCATCAAATTAAAGATATATGATGGAACAATTAAAGTTGTTCGAGATGTGCGGCACGTGAAAGGCCTGAAGAAAAATTTATTATCCTACGGATTGTTAGATAATAATGCTAGCAAGATTGAAACACGAAAATGAATCATGAAGGTGTTCCGTGGAGCACTTGTGGTGCTGAAAGTTGAAAAGATAGCTGCAAACTTGTACATGCTGAAGGGAGAGACATTGCTAGAAGCAGAAGCCTCTGTTGCCTCATGTAGTTCAGATTCTGCAATGTTATGGCATAAGAAACTTGGACACATGTCAGAACAAGGAATGAAAGTCCTTGTGGAGCAAAAGCTACTTCCAGGCTTAACAAATGTATCACTTACTTTGTGTGAGCATTGTATAACAAGTAAGCAGCACCGGTTGAAATTCAACACATCAAATTCTAGAGGCAAAAGTGTTCTAGAATTGGTTCACTCTGACGTATGGTAAGCACCAGTAACATCCCTAGGTGGAGCAAAATACTTTGTCTCATTTATTGATGACTACTCCAGGAGATGTTGGGTGCACCCTATTAAGAAAAAGTCAGACATGTTTTCAACTTTCAAAAACTTCAAAGCGCGGGTGAAACTTGATTCTGGAAATAAGATCAACTGTTTCAGAACAGATAATGGAGGAGAATACACAAGCGAAGAATTTGATGACTTTTACAGGAAAGAAGGCATCAAAAGACAGTTCACAGTGGTGAACACTCCTCAACAAAATGGAGTGGCAGAGCGGATGAACATAACCTTGTTAGAAAGAAAAAGAGCAATGTTGAGGGATGCAGACCTAGAAAAATCATTCTGGGCAGAAGCAGTCAATACCGCCTGTTATTTGGTGAATCGAGCTCCATCAACTGCAATAGAGCTGAAGACACCAATGGAGATGTGGACTGGAAAACCAGCTGATTATTCAAACCTCCATATATTTGGAAGTATAATGTACGTGATGTACAACTCCCAAGAAATTTCAAAGTTGGATCCAAAATCCAGGAAATGCAAATTCTTGGGGTATGCTGATGGAGTAAAGGGGTATCGCTTGTGGGATCCCACTGCCCGCAAAGTGATCTTTAGTAGAGATGTTATCTTTGTAGAAGATAAACTACAAAGAAAAGAAGATGATGATAGCGCTGAAAAGTCAGAGACTACTCAGATACATGTGGAAAAAGAGTTTGAAGAAGGAGATTCTTCTGAAGCAGAACCAGCACATGATGAACAAGAACCAGAGAGTTCTGAAGCTCCAACAACTCGTCAATCAGATCGTGTGAGAAGACGTCCCAATTGGCACTCAGATTATGCTAAAGAAGGTAATATTGCATACTACCTTTTAACAGAGGACGGTGAGCCATCAACATACCAGGAGGCAATAAACAGCTCAGATGCTTCACTGTGGATGATGGCGATGCAAGAAGAAATTGAAGCCCTTCATAAAAATAATACATGGGACCTTGTGCCACTACCACAAGGAATGAAGCCAATTGGTAACAAATGGGTCTTCAAAATCAAGCGAAATGGTGACGATCAAGTTGAGAGGTATCGTGCAAGACTGGTGGTCAAAGGATATGCTCAAAAAGAAGGTATTGATTTCAATGAAATATTTTCTCCTATGGTTCGACTAACAACAGTTCGAGTAGTCATGGGAATGTGTGCTACATTGAACTTACATCTAGAGCAGCTAGATGTTAAAACAACTTTTCTTCATGGAAATCTTGAAGAAGAGATTTACATGCTCCAACCTGAAGGTTTTGAAGAAAAAGAAAAGAAGAACTTGGTTTGCAGGTTGAGCAAATCTCTGTACGGTCTAAAGCAGGCGCCGAGGTGTTAGTATAAGAGATTTGATTCATTCATTATGTGCCTTGGATACAACAGACTTAATGCAGACTCTTGTGCTTATTTCAAGAGGTCTGGTGATAACAATTTTGTTATATTACTGTTGTATGTGGATTACATGTTGGTTGCAGGACCCAACAAAGATCATATTGAAGAATTGAAGGCACAACTGGCTAGGGAATTTGATATGAAGGACTTGGGATCAGCAAACAAGATTCTAGGGATGCAAATTCACCGAGACAGAAGTAATAGGAAGATTTGGCTTTCACAAAAGAATTACTTGAAGAAGATCTTGTCACGATTCAGCATGCAAGATTGTAAGCCAATTTCTACCCCTCTTCCTATTAACTTCAAATTATCCTCCAGTATGAGTCCTAGCAGTGAAGAAGAGAGGATGAAGATGTCTCGAGTACCGTATGCATCAGCAGTGGGAAGTTTAATGTTCGCTATGATATGCACAAGACCAGACATTGTACAAGCAGTGGGAGTGGTTAGTCGATACATGGCGAATCCAGGAAAAGAGCATTGGAATACAGTAAAGAGGATCCTGAGATACATCAAAGGGACCTCAAATGTTGCATTATGTTACAGAGAATCAAACTTACTAATCAATGAGTATGTAGATTCTGACTATACAGGGGACTTGGATAAAAGCAAATCTACTACAGGATATGTGTTTAAAGTTGCTGGTGGAGCTGTAAGCTGGGTTTCAAAATTGCAGTCAGTTGTGGCTACATCCACAACAGAAGCATAATATGTAGCAGCTACACAAGCCAGTAAAGAAGCAATATGGTTGAAGATGCTATTGGAGGAGCTTGGGCACAATCAAGAGTATGTCTCTCTGTTTGATGACAGTCAAAGCGCCTTGCATCTAGCAAGGAATCTAGCATTTCATTCAAGAACAAAGCACATACGAGTTCAGTACCATTTCATTCGTGAAAAGGTGGAAGAAGGAACGATAGATATGCAGAAGATATATACCAAAGACAACATAGCAGATTTCATGACTAAGGCGATCAACGCTGATAAATTTACTTGGTGTCGATCCTCTTGTGGTCTGTCAGAAACGTAAGCAACATGAAGGTATAATGTAGAAAGAATGGTGTGAAGATATGATTGTTCCAATCAAATCTTCAAGTGGGAGATTGTTGAAAAGTCAAATTCTTTGGCTATTAGCAGCCGACGACTATCTTTTCCAAATTTGGCTGCTAAAATGGTTGAAAATTAGCAAGGTACAACTACACATTTAGTCATTGTATTTTAAGGTATTTACAAATTAGTCCTTAAGTTTCAACTATAAATACTCTAGCTCATTTAGCTTCAAAACCATCCTAAAGCATTCTAGCTTTCTTCCAAATACTAGAGAATTTAGAGAGTTTCTTGAGAGTTGTTTTCTCCTTTTTATCAAGAGAGAATTATCATTGTTTTCTCCTTGGTAGATCGAGAGAGGTTGTAATTCATATTTTCTCATAGTGAAATTCTTCTACCGTTGCACGTGGTTTTTACCCTAAATTTTTAGGGGTTTTCCACGTAAATTTTGTGTCTATTTTATCTTCATTTTTATTTTCTCAAATTATCAGTTGCGATTTTGCTCTATCCGATAGCCGTCTTCCGCAACATCGACACCTCCGCCTCCGCCTCCGCCCCATTCCTTCCCCACTCATAGTTTTGAACCCATGCTCTCAGCCTCCTCAACCTCCTCAACCTCGGATCAACATTAGCTTTCGCCATTGTCGAAGCCAAAAAAATAAAATGAAATAAAGGACAACGGTGAGGATTAAGGGAATTGGGAGTGTTTGGTGGTGTTTAAAATACAAATCCAGATAACATGCGTGGTTGTGGACGAAATTGTCAATAGTAAACCGTTTGGAGAGGTCGAAATATCAGGATTAAAAGATAGGGTGGGAAGAGGAAACCAGTTGGAAAGAAATGCAATATATCGGGGACCAAGTTTTGATAGTTGAAAACGAGAGGGTTTAAGCTAGCAATATCCGGATATTACTAGTCATGGAGATGTGATGGGAAGAATAAGAGGTGGGGTCTCTCTACCATCACTTCCTTGTTTTATTTGCATTTTTCTTTATTTCCTTGTCTCCCCACGAAATTTCCATGTCCCTTTTCTTGTTTTTTATATACATTAAACAAGAATCTCATTTAGGAAAATAATATGAAAAATAAGATTTATCTAATTGATATGAGATTTATCTAATTGATATGAGATTTATCTAATTGATATGAGATTTATCTCATTAATGTGAGACAACTTTTACATTAGTGAGACATTGGTTTCTATAAATATTTAATATATCTTTTTTATATTTTTTTTATTATTGGAGCTAAAGCCTATACAAACGTATTACTATCTGGTTTGATGTTATTTTTCGTAATAATATATACTTTTTCATTTCGAATATACAAAGTTTGAAAGAGTGTGTTAGTTTTGAGGATAATATATACCTTTAAGATTACATCAATTCGGACGAAATTGCTTCTATGACCATAATTTCTACCATAATATAATAAATCATTCTAATTTCACTATTTATTTTATTATTACTTATCAGTGAATGCTAATATTATTATTTTGTAATAATATTATTTTCTAACAAGAAACGTAATTGTAATGTTTCGATCATATTAGAGTTTTGGGCTAAACTTACAACATTGGTGATGCTTCAATGTAAGTTGTAGGCTATCGTAGAGGAGAAGATACAAAAGGACAAGGTGGAATTACCAACGATCGAAGGTTCCCTTGTAACATTTCTAGCACTTTACCCATCGATGGTCGATCAGATGGGTTATTTTGAATGCACCAAAGGCCAACTATACTCAGCTTCTTTGTTACTTCTTCCTCCTCTTCAACAACGACCCCTCAAGATTCAAGCACATAGATTGATCAAGATGCCTATAAATCCATGTCGGAAAATATACTTCGCTGGTTCGAGACGCTTCAGCATCGATATTTTTTCTTCCTCCGATCATTTCAAGGATCATCATTCCATAGCTATACACATCAGATTTATAAGAAACTCCACCAAAGTTTCTGCAAAATACTTCTGGTGCAATATATCCGATCGTTCCTCTAGCGCATGCCATGGACACAACACTCTCCTTCGTTTCGCATAACTTCGACAATCCGAAGTCAGATATCTTGGGACAGAAGTTTTCGTCTAAAAGGATGTTATGCGGCTTTATGTCGAAGTGCAAGATCCTTGTGTTACAACCTTGATGCAAGTATTCGAGTCCTTTGGCGATGCCGAGTGCAATGTCGTACAAAGTTTTCCACTCTAATCGCCGTTGCTGACGACTTTGGTTATCCGATCCCTTGTTATAAATGAACTTGTCCAATGATCCGTTAGGCATGAATTCGTAGATCAACGTTCTCTTCGATCCCTCGAAACAAAAACCGAGTAAAGTCACTACATTAACATGAGAAGTTCTGCTAATGCTAGCAACTTCATTGATGAAATCCTCTCCATTTCCCTTGGATTCACTTAAGACCTTGACCGCCACGGAACGACCGTCGGATAACTTGCCTTTGTACACACTGCCGAATCCTCCTTGACCTAATTTATGGGTAAATTTATCTGTCATTTTCTTGACTTCTCCATAAGAATATCGCTTGGGAGCAAAGGAACCGAAATTTGTGATGAATGCCTCAATCGTAGTATTGTCTTTCATCTTTCCATGGAAGAAATGATTTGATAACGAGTCTCTTTTGAACCACAGGACTGATATAGTAGCAACAACACTTACACTGACAGCCAATCCTGTTATGACTGAAGATTAAATCGGTCAATTAACTTCATAAAAAACATCTAAGAAATTATTACTCTTTAAATCATTTAATAATTAAACTACACAAAAGAAATTATAAAACTTTTGTTAAATAAGATTATAGCTTTAGCCAAATAATTCAAACGAATTAAAATTTTGAGAAATGTAAGTGTCGAAAATTAATTTGAAATTTGGACCATTTGTTTTAGTGTGCTTAAAATTCCTCATTTCTACACTTTAAAAATTTCACGTACATTATAACAAATAATTTAATAAATATGACCATTAAATAAGTGTAAATCTCAAATTAATTTTTCAACACCTGCCCTTCTTTAAAAATTTCCTCATAAAAAAAACTAATCGTTTTCTTCGTGCTTCTCTCTTTTCCTTTTTTTTTCTTTACAATTTGTATCAATTTTATTGATCAATTCAACTTTTTTTTTCTTAATTTTTTTAACCGATGACGGCATCGATTTTAATGTTGATTGTCGCCTGCCGGTTATTTTTTTTTCTTTTACAATTTTTTAATAAGAATAATTATATTGTATGCCTTTATGACACATTTATCTCTGTCTTTGTGGCATGTTTTTCTTTGTTTTTTGATAGCTTACGATTTTTTGCCGTTGTTTTTGTTTATCTTTTTTCTCATTGTTGGATTTGACATCGCCACAACTGATCAAAATAGCACTTATTTGTTATCATGATGATCTTCCCTGTTTTGGACCCTTGGATTGATTTGGATACGCGTTTTGCGTTCGTAGATAGTTTTCTCACATCGTTTGACTCTGATTTACGATTTGTCGGTGGTCTTTCAATAGCTTCATCATCTTTTGTAGTTTGTTTACCGATGCAGTCAGATTTGTTCCTATCTCTATTTTATTTGAGTTTTTTGTTAAGTTTTTTAACATTTTCCTTCCTTAGTCCTTATGTGATCTAGGTGGTTAGTTTTTGTCTCAATGGTAATAAAAAAATATCATAATTATATTTTAGGTTTACGATTATGTTTGTAAATCTTTATTGTAATTTTTAATATTTTCTACTTTTAATAAAACTAGCAAATTTCTATAAAAAAAATCACTCATAATATTTCTAAATTTTGTTGTAAATATGGCACGTTAAATAGTTTCATACCTGTGATTGGATTCCATTGCAACTTTGAAGTGGAACTGGAACCTGTAAAATAAAACAGACAATATTTTTAAATTTATCAATTTAAAATACTAGTAATTGTATTTGTTTTGTTTGGATAAATACTTTTAGAAAGAAATTTTCAATATTGAAATTTGATAAAATAATTATAATTTAGAAATAATAATAATTTGATAAACACAAATAACTGTAGTAAAGAAGATTTAACGTTCATATTAAATAATTAAGAATGTTTAGAATAAATATTATTTTATAATTGATTTAATAAAAAATATATGATAAAGTATATAAATGATCCTCCAACTATATGATATTGTTTTATTAAGTCTTCAGATTATTAAAAGTTATAAAATAGTCTACCGAATATAAGATTGTTTTTTAAGTCCCTCGACTATTAAAAAGTTACAAAATAGTCATTTGACAATTCATTGTATTCCAAATTCGTCCTTTGACTATTATATCTCAGTCAACATGTTAACGTCAAACTCAAATTACCATCAATTTTTTAACGAAAAAGGACGAGTTGGAATGCAATGAATAGTTGGATGACTATTTTGTAACTTTTAATAGTCGGGAGAATTAAAAAAGGAATGCCCTATAGTCAAGAGACCATTTTATAACTTTTAATAGTTGAAATACTCAATAAAACTATACTCTATAGTTGAGGAACCATTTGTGTACTTTATCCAAAAATATAAAACCTAAATAGAAATTCATCCCTTAATTTATATTTTGTATTGTAGTTATAAGATTACCATGTCGATTTTGAGTAACGCGTCAGTTTAAATCTATTATTTTAAAACGAAAATAGTAACCATAATTCTAGAACAACTTATTTAGGTGTAAAAGTGGAAGGTGCGTACCTTGGCTATACGTGTTTCCACCATTTGTTGGGGTATACTTCTTCCATTTCACCTTGAACCCTTTTTTCAATGCCTCTGAAAGCAGGTGAGATTCGTTGTGAAACTGAAATCTTCCCCCGGAAGGATTGGCAATCGGAAAAGTAACACGAGCTGAACATCCATCTGCGCCGACAACATCTGTAGTTACGGAAACACTGTTGTATTTTGAATCATCGCAATGGAAGAGCCCAAGATTCGACGGGACTGAAGATGGGCAGTCATAAGACAGGGTAACATTGGTGGTATATCCAGGAGCAGGATCAAACAGCTCTGAATCCATAACGAAATCTCGGATTGGTGTTTGAAGTCTACAAAAGTCATGTTTGAACAAATCCTCCCTCACAATCGTTAGGGTTTGGCGTTCGCGGCTGATGTCCAGCACCTGATATTTTACACCAGCGATTTCAATGGTGGTAGTATCAGTAGCATCGTGACAGAGAAGCTCCAAACCAGGTAGCCCGCACTCTCGTCCTCGATTACCTCCGAAGAAAGGATATCCGACGGAGATTTTCCCACATTCGAACAATGCATCGTGGCAGTGTAGGTAAATTTCAGGATTGCTGTGTGAAACAGGAAAACCAGACATGAAGAACAATAGGGAAAACATAAGAGTAGGAAGAGACGATGAGAAAGAAAGGCAAGTCATTTTGTTTGTCAGAGCAGAGATGGAAGAAAGGTTTGATTGCCTCTGCTTTGCTTTGCTAAGCTCAGCTCAGCTCTTGTGGAATTTGAAGGAAACCGAAAGTGAAAAAAGAAGAAAGGGTAGAGAGAATTTGGAATAGAGAGCAGTTGAGTTGACTTAAAGAGACTTTGAGTGTGGTATATATTTTCCAAAGTCTGGGCCGTGTCGTGTCCGGCGAGTCACAGTTGCTATTAAATGTAAATGAGGACGGGAAGTGTTCGGAGTGTAGGGAGAAAAACGAAACAAAGGAAACTAAAGATGGAGACACTTAAACGCGCATTCAGCCATATGAAGTTGCATGGAACTTTCTCAAGGCTTGGAAAAACGTGGTGGGATGCAGGAGTCAACAAACAACGGTAGGGCTGTAAAATAATATGTTATCAGATTCTTCATTCTTTTGTAAAATACTAAGACGATCTTAGAATATAACCATATCCGACACTAACCAGAGTGTGAGCGACATGGATCACAAATAGTAAGACAGTGATCATAAATCATTTTATACATATATTTAATCATTGATTGGATTCCCATCCCTGACTGTTATAAATTTAGAGAGAGAATCCAACACGGATACTTCTTTGACTTATGATCACAGGTAAAAAGGTTGAAGCAATTAAAAAGGAGGCTAAATCAATATCAGAAACTGTTCACACATAAAAGAACTCCCAAGTCCTTTACTAGACTATATCATATGCAAATTCAAACATAAAACATACTACAAAAAAATAGTAAATGAAATAGTCCAGCTTCACATACATACACACACACACAGATATAGAAGCACCAAAGGAAACCAGAGATGACATAAAGCAAATTGCCGGTAATGCAGTTTCGCAGCCAAGTTTGGCAGATATGGGGAAGCGGATCCCAAAGCTTTGAAGGCAAAAGGCTTGCCAACACAAGGCTGTTGTACCAAGCGGTCTCATCCACGAATTCCTTCAAATGCTCTCCCATTGATTTGTCAGCGCAATTATCAGTCACCCACGCAACACATTTAAGTCTTAAAACAAAAGAGGAAAGTTTGGTGAAATTACAGATAGGCAGAGAAAATAAAATATAACTATTTCTATGAATAATAATTTAATAAACCCATCAAGTGGGTTTGGATTAAAAAGGAATATATATTTTTTTAAGATTTTAAATTAAAAAATGTAAATGTATCACTAGAAAAATTTAAATAAATATTGTCTTATAATCCTTTTAAACTAATAAAAATAATAATAATAATTCAATGACCAAAGAGGTGATCATTTGTTTGTTTGAATGTTTTAGAGTAAAGCTTGATTGCCTGGATCGGATCCACATACCGAGTGGGGGAAATAAAAGTGTGCTTCAGTTTCCATGCACGACGTGGGGGGGGAAATATGTAAATGGGGAAATTGAGTTCAAAATAGAAGATGATATTTGTTACATCACTACAATTTACAAGGTAATGCTGTTCCAGTAGAGCAGCGCATCCTCTGAATTATTTCCCAATTCCTCTAACCAGAGCAGTTCAGTTTTGCTGATGGAATTTGAGCAAGTATTTCCCTTTCTACAGTAGAAAACTCCTAAGAGAATTCATGTTCATTTGCAGAAAACTCAGGATTACATCGATCTTATCTGTACCTGTAAGAAGAAAAAAAATGAAGGGAAATTAGGTTTCCATTTGTTTTCCCTTTTCTGTATGGATATGGCTATGATCTAATATCCACCACTTTAGGAGGTAGTGATAGTAGAGAAGAAGCTAACCCATTTATCCGTCTCATAATCCGGGGAAAGTGGAGGAGGAATGCTCTTCGACGCTCCAACATCATCCGATCTACTAGCCACCACTTCAGCTTCTGATCCCCCATCCTCAATCTCTTTCAATGTCGCCAACACTTCTTCCATGGATGGCCTCATCTCCCTCTCCTGTTGCAAACAGCGAAACGCCAGTTCCGCCACCGCCGTTACCGTGTTTTTCAAGTCACAATCATCCTCGAATCCGAGAGACGGATCAACCAGTTCATGCAACGCCTGATTTTGGATTCTGCTGATTGCCATGCTAGCCAAATTTATGTCATGTCGATGCCTGTGGATGTCCACTGCTTGTTTCGCCGAAACTAGCTCGATCAGGACAACTCCGAAGCTATACACGTCGCTCTTCTCGGTAAGTTGGTAGCATTGGTGATACTCCGGGTCGACGTAACCTGGGGTGCCTTGCGGAGCAGTCGAGATGTGCGTAACATCGTTAGGAAACAATCGTGACAACCCGAAATCAGCCACTTTCACATGGAAATTGTTGTCCAAGAGAATGTTATTCGATTTAACGTCACGGTGTATGATCTCCGATGCATGGAGGTAAGCCAATGCCAGTGCCGCCTCGACGGCGATGCTCAAACGAACATGCCAAGTAAGCGAACCGGAGTTCGATCTCTTTCCGTGCAAATGATCAGCCAAGGTTCCATTCGGAATGTACTCATAAACAAGGAGAAGCTCTCGACTACGTCTAGAGGTACATCCATAGAGTATCACGAGATTCGGATGACGAATGCGAGTGAGGATTTCGATTTCGTTCATGTACCGATCTACACGCTTGAAATTGTTATCGTATAAGCGCTTAATCGCCACTATACGACCATCCCTGAGTTCACCTAATCAAGCAAATCAAATGTAAAATGGTGTTTTTAAGGTTAAATAAAATGGAAAGTAGAACTGATTCGAACACATATAAAATCAAGTTAAGATCGGGATGAGTAAATAATTATATATCGAACACAATTAAGATTCATACCGTAATAAACAGTGCCAAAACCACCTTCTCCAAGTTGTTTAGAAGAACTGAAATTATTAGAGGCTTCCTGAAGTTCTTCATAGCTAAAAACATGGGCACCAAAGTAAGTGCTTCCTCTTTCAATGTCACATTTTGAAGTGGAGTATGAAGAATTGGATTGAGATGTGGAAGTTGATTGAGATGTTAGAAGGTCTCTGCTCGTAACCTGGGCTGCGATTTTCTTTTGCCGTCGTTGCCGGAAACGTAAAATTCCGATTCCAATTAGTATACAGGCAATTGTTGAACCTGCACCTGCACCGGCTATTCCAAGTCCAAGCTTGAGACGGTTGTTATTGGCATTGCCTCCTGCAATAGTAAAAAATCTCAACATGTTCTAACAACACCAAGGGTTTGTGAAGAATTGCTTGTTACAACAACTTTAGCTCAAGAAACTGTTGGCAGACATATTTCAGAGAGAAATTCAAGAAGAAGCTTATGTTGATGACCAAGTACCACAACTTATGCTCTCGATCATGATTACCCTCTAGCGCTTCAACGATTATAGTCGGAATGGATCAAGGGGACATGTGGAGACAGTTTCTCTCATGAAAATTTTAAATTAGTATATATTTTAGATATTTTTTTTAGATTTTCAATTGATAATTTAATTTTATTAATAAAATTTTATAAATTAATCACCATCTAAAATTTTAAAAGATCATCATTTTAATATAAAATCTTAAGTCTATCCTGAATTTATAAAGAAAATTTTACAAAACGTAAGGCTATCTTTTGGTAATAAAATGTCTAGATAGGATAGACCGTCCATCAAATCCTACTAATGAGAATAGTGAGAATAAACTAACCATAATGGGTTTCCTTTGTTTCTTGAGTGTACTATACTCTCAATTGAGTAACTTGAAAAAAGATTAGTTTATTTCTACTCATTTAATAATAAAAAATAAAAAACTAAAAGTTTGATAATAAATGAAAGTGGATTTAGTTTAATTAAATAATAAAAAGTTATAATTGTATAATAAATATAAAGCTTATTTAAAAAATATATATCTTCTCATTTAAATGTTTAAAAAGTTTTCTTTTAATTAAAATAAATGCATAAAATTTTATTTTGTTTTTAGGTTTAGGCCCTCCCTACACCAAATCTACAACGAGTTGGCTAAATTCCAAGACTCTCTAGTCAAAAAAATATTCAATAAAAATTTGATAAAAAATTAATAACCTAAAATAAAAAGAAATATAATTAGATATTTGTTTTTGTAAACTTTGAACACTTAATTTTTTCACTGAAAAAATATGTATTATTTATTTTAATGAAAAAGCTTTACATAAATAAAAAAAACTATTTTATTTTTCAAATAAACCTAAATGTAAATATATTAATCAGCTGTGGAATTTGAAAAGAGTCCAATTTACCAATGGACGAGATGAGTGTTCTAAGTTGGTTCAAATCAATTTTAATCTGACATTTTTTATTAGTTATGAATAAAGTTAATTCACTTTCTTTCTCTTTCTCACACACATATATAAAATATTAAACTACACCACTTAATAAATTATATAAATGATTAAAAGAATTATTATTATTCTTAGAACTTCTAGATTTGAACTCTAACAACCGTAATAAGGATGTTTGAACGTTTTTATTTCCCGAATTTATATTTTGTATTGTAGTTATAAGATTACCATATCGATTTTGAGTAACGCCTCAGTTTAAATCTATTATTTTAAAACGAAAATAGTAACCATAATTCTAGAACAACTTATTTAGGTGTAAAAGTGGAAGGTGCGTACCTTGGCTATACGTGTTTCCACCATTTGTTGGGGTATACTTCCATTTCACCTTGAACCCTTTTTTCAATGCCTCTGAAAGCAGGTGAGATTCGTTGTGAAACTGAAATCTTCCCCCGGAAGGATTGGCAATCGGAAAAGTAACACGAGCTGAACATCCATCTGCGCCGACAACATCTGTAGTTACGGAAACACTGTTGTATTTTGAATCATCGCAATGGAAGAGCCCAAGATTCGACGGGACTGAAGATGGGCAGTCATAAGACAGGGTAACATTGGTGGTATATCCAGGAGCAGGATCAAACAGCTCTGAATCCATAACGAAATCTCGGATTGGTGTTTGAAGTCTACAAAAGTCATGTTTGAACAAATCCTCCCTCACAATCGTTAGGGTTTGGCGTTCGCGGCTGATGTCCAGCACCTGATATTTTACACCAGCGATTTCAATGGTGGTAGTATCAGTAGCATCGTGACAGAGAAGCTCCAAACCAGGTAGCCCGCACTCTCGTCCTCGATTACCTCCGAAGAAAGGATATCCGACGGAGATTTTCCCACATTCGAACAATGCATCGTGGCAGTGTAGGTAAATTTCAGGATTGCTGTGTGAAACAGGAAAACCAGACATGAAGAACAATAGGGAAAACATAAGAGTAGAAGAGACGATGAGAAAGAAAGGCAAGTCATTTTGTTTGTCAGAGCAGAGATGGAAGAAAGGTTTGATTGCCTCTGCTTTGCTTTGCTAAGCTCAGCTCAGCTCTTGTGGAATTTGAAGGAAACCGAAAGTGAAAAAAAGAAGAAAGAGTAGAGAGAATTTGGAATAGAGAGCAGTTGACTTAAAGAGACTTTGAGTGTGGTATATTTTTTCCAAAGTCTGGGCCGTGTCGTGTCCAGCGAGTCACAGTTGCTATTAAATGTAAATGCGGACTTTCATTACGGGAAGTGTTCGGAGTCTAGGGAGAAAAACGAAACAAAGGAAACTAAAGATGGAGACACTTAAACGCAATTCAGCCACATGAAGTTGCATGGAGCTTTCTCAAGGCTTGGAAAAACGTGGTGGGATGCAGGAGTCAACAAACGGTAGTGTTGTTCAAAAATACTCGACTTAAACTGTTTGACTCTTTAATCCGTTGATTCCGTATAAAATTATCAGATATTTTAGAGGTAAATATTTTATTTTATGGGCCGAGTACCCGACCCGTTATTTTTTACAAGTTTTTGGATCGAGCCTGGATCACAAAATTACCCTTAATAGGTACCCGTCGATCTGCCACCCAATTTCCCTTTTTGATTTTATTAGTATTTTATTTTAAATTAGATTTTTTTTTATTTTTTATTTCAAAATTATTTTACCCTAACATTTTAAATCCATATTTTTTTCAAATTATTTCACCTTAACATTTAAATTATTTATTTAAATTCTAAATTATTTTAAATTTAGTTGTAATTTTATAATTTTATATTTTATTTTAGTTATATAACTTGGATTTATAAATTTTATGTTTGTGTTATGTATTTAAAGTTTTAAGTTTTAAAATTTATGTTTTTTCTAAGTGATTTTTTCTAAAAAAATTAATATATTTTAAAAATAAAATAGAATAAATATTAACAGTGTACTCGTGATCTGAAAATGTGGGTACCCGAATATTATAAGTACCCAACTTACGAGTACCCATCTCTTACGGGCCGAGTCATGGGTCGAATTTTTGTGACTTGAAAATCCCGAGTAGCCGAAAGTACAAATACTTAGATTTGAACACCCCTAATAAACGGTTGATGTAATTGGATCACATCTGCTTCAAATGGGTAAAAATCTGAGACTTGGCTCCATTTGCATATGATGTATTGCAGTGTAACACTTGGTTTGTGACGGTCGGTGATAATTAGATTGAATGATTACTACCCTCTGACAATAGATTTGACTCTAACATATCCCTGATAGATAACATGGACATGTTAAATGCCTTGTCAATAGAATGTAACTATCGAAAGGATGATCCTTTGAGTGACTCCTCTTATTCGAGAGACCTCAATTGTTGAAGAGGTTATTGATAGAGGAAATCCGGAGAATATGTAACATGTATCAATGTCTTCAACACCAAACAACATGGGTTAAGTAGGTTGTATTAATCATATGAATTATGCTGGAGTTCAAAAACCATTAATAAATTGTGGAAAAACTTTAATAGATACAGGAATGAGAGATTTAAACTGCAGGAGCACTGCAATGTTTCCATTGGATTCGCCACTGAGCTATTTCAATTTCTTATTACAATAATTCATATTTTCATATTCATACATTATTTACCTAATGATACATAGGGATATTGCATACTTGTGAAGCACATAACCATTGAAATATCCCACTCCACTGCAAAATCCAGTCTATTTCTGCACAATACTCGACATATCCGGATTAGCAACATACTCTTATTCAAAGGTAAGCTCACCATGAAAGAAAATTCCATTTGAGAAAACCTCCTTGCCCTCTCCTATTGACAAACTTGTAATTTGAACCAGAAACTAGCACAGCTAAGGCTGAACATGTTAATCATATGTTTTTGAAGCTATCATGTTCACACTGTTATTATTATTATTATTTTAAGTACACTTGTTCAACACTCGTATGTGACACAAGAATATAGGCATATGATCTTCAAGAATTCTCTAAATACACGAAAGAACTTAAAAGAAAAATAACCATACCAGTGTCGAAAGAAAACATATCGCGTATAAACCATACACTTAAAAGACAAATGAGTTCCAGAAATAAAAGAAACCGTACCTTCATAACCCCCCACAACTGGATCTTCTGAAAACAAAATGGGTGCACTGATATTAACATATCTGCAAACAAAGTTGCATCAGAACGTAATACTTTAATTTGTTTGAATTTTTTACTTGTTTACTTCAAACTTCTAGATTTAAGCAATGTATAATATTTATGTTCGTTTGGTTCTCAATTTTAAAGTATTTGTGTATGTTACCATATCTGCACATGTTTAAACATGGATACGAGGATATGACCCTCCAAAAACCTTCTAAATATATGGATATGTAAAAATACATATCCATGTTTGATATTCACATCCAAATCCAGCAATATCACATGTAAATCACTATTCCCAAAAGAACGAAATAAGGCGTATATGAATACGAGGATACATCCTCATATTTTTAGAGTGAACTTTTACAAATAATAAAGAGATGGAGTAACACTAATGTCAACTATTCACATACATATACAAGCAATAGATGACATTGATGTTGCTCCATCTCTTCATTATTTTTGGAGTATTTGTATCTGATATTATATCCGCCATATTTTCAAATGTGAGCATAATGAAACAACACTCCAAAAGCATTTCAAATATATGAATACGAGGGTATATACTCATATTCAACTCTCACACTTATCCGAACAACATAGGATAACAACAAATGCAAGTTACAATTCCTAGAAGAAAGGAATGGAGAGGAATACTTACTTGAAGCAACCAAGGCCAGCTGCTAAATGACCAGCAACACCAGTGGCAAGTCTAGTTTCGGCCACACTATCAATCATAAGTTCCAATCCTGATTTTTTACCCATTTCAACAATTTCAAGGATACCAAAAATCCCGAATTTGGATAATTTAATGTTGACAACATCCACAAGATTTTCCTCAGTAAGTTTTTGAATGTCAGTCAAATCTCTGCAACATTCATCTGCTACAACAGATATCCCATACTTATGTCTTGCAACATTACTCACATCACCAAGGCCTCTCCAGTCATCTCTGTGAACTGGTTGTTCAAAGAGTATTGGCGTCACCCCTTTTTCTGCGATAAGATGAATTCAACTAAGTCAACAACATACAACAAACTGTCATTTGATTCTTCAATTTTTTTCTTTAAATATTCGTTTTTGATGCATATCTAGGTATGGAAACAGGATACTACCCTTCAAGGAGGACCCTCCAAATACATGAAAATCCAAGAAAAAATAGAAGATGTCCGTGCCGGACACTCTCACTCAACTCAAAGTAACATAGATCATTATCTTATTGTAATATAACTTGTCATGTTTGAAAATTCCTTACCGTTTAGTTTGTCTAGAACTTCAATGGCTTCCTTTAGAGTGCAACTCTCATTTGCATCTAAGATAAATAAGCAATGAGGGTGAGCTGCTCTCACTGCTTGAAGAACTTCAATATCTGCATTCAGGCTCCTTCCTAGTTTAATCTCCAATGTGGTGAATCCTAGTTTGCAATATTTAGCATCCAGATCGAATGCTTTAGCCGAGGAAGTAGTTGGAATCTATATACATGGAAATTATTAGCCTCCATCGCAACCATGAAACTGATACTTGAGACAGTCTTTGTAGTGTAATGTGCTATGTTGGTTCTATTTCATTTGTTCGTAATTGAATCCGATATTCACGATCAACACATATTCATATAATACGAAGATATGGTCCTCTAAGACTTTTTAATCATGTGAACTTCTAAAAACAAAGAATTCAAAAACCATATGCATTTACTTAACTGTAGCAGCAGTGGACAAGGAATTGGAGACTCCCCCAAACAATCTCCATAGGGGCACATCAATGCTATTAGCAACTGCATCAATCAATGCCATTTCAAATCCAGCTCTAACCTTCATACACAGGTTGAAATCATAAGAAGGATCCAATACAAAGCCGACTGAACAAAATACTTGGTTAAATGACAGGTTCTTGTAATGCTAGTACATATTGATAACATACTTACAGAAGCAAACTGGCTACCAGGAAACATTTCTGAAATCTGATGTAAAAGCAAATTCAAAGTCACTGGAGGTCTCCGGCTAAGGAATTCACAAGCTTCTCTCACTTTCTCAAGAACAGTAGTTTGGCTCCAGTTAACCCATGGAACCTCTGGAATCTCACCCCACCCAACACACCCATTGCTGAGTTCAACTCGGACAGCCACATTCTCAACCTGTTCAAGCGTAGAACACCCGATGGTCACGGGTTCTTGAAGCCCAACATTCAGTGGTCTCCCTTCAGCACTATGAACATCAACCCAGAAAATCTCGGTCAAGTTCTTCAACCGCAAGCTTGTTCTTGGCCTTTCAATCGTTTCACTAACTGATGATTTACTCATCAGCTCACTGCTGCTAGCGCTGGAGCTGGCAATGAAACGACTCTGCAAGGCTTTTCGATGGGTAACGACAGATGGAGAGAAAAGCAAAGTGCTTGTTGGACAACTGAAACCGAATGAAGCCATCATCGTAGGAGATGATAGAACTTGGTTAACTTTATTAATTTTTAGCAAGCAGTCATTAACCAAAGTAAGCAATCAATGTCGTTTGAATTTCCATTCTTCTGTTGTTTTACTCTAAATTTATTGTCAGCAAACTAAGAGAAAAAAAAGTCTAGATCCGCCTTGCCAATGTCGTCGTTTTTTATCATATTTTAGCAATTGGTGACCTTTGGTAGAGTGCAGGGGTCGCATGAAAAAAAAAAAGTTAAAAAACACGCGATGACTTAATTTGAAAAGGGTAAATTACACCATAGGTACTATAAACAATTTTATAATTGAGCTATCACGTGTTAGAAAATTACAATCGAGTCATTTTATTTATCGATGATAATAATCAGATCATTTTTCCTTAAGTGCGTGAGAAACGTTAACTTTTTTGGATAAAATTATATTTTGATCACTCAACTACAAATAAGTTTACATATTGGTCACTCAATTTTCAATTGTGTCAACTTCTATAGATTTTCTTTTGTAATTTCTTATATGTAGGTGCAAGATCGATTCCATTTTATACTAATATAAGTGATCTTGCAGTGAACAATGATGTTCTCATCTTTTATTTTGTACTCAAAGGATGGATCAAAGGGGTGTTAGGGTCGTAAACTCTGAAAATTTTAAATTATTATATAATTTAAATATTTTCTTTTTAGTTTCTATTGATGATTTAATTTGACATCTCCTTATTTTTATAATTTTGTAGCCTCTAAATTTCTAATGAAACTTCCTAAAATTTCATACCTTTAACATAAAATTTTGTGTTTATTTATATTATACTGACATAGAAAACTTAATATATTATTAATTTATGAATTAATCTGATATGAAATGACTCTATAAGCGATAACGATGATGTGAAGAGGTAAAAGCAATCGATACAATAATTCAATCATAAAATATTCTTCTTATTTTTATAGATTCATGAAGTGTAAAATATAAAATAAAATTATCTAAGAAGAACATTAAAACAATAGGAAATTAATCTTGAATCAGCTTATAAAAAATAAAAAATATCTCACAAATGAAAGTTGAGTGACCAGACTAAAATATAAGTTATAGTTCATTGTACATTTAATGACCAAGTGACGTGATTGTACCAATAACTATGTAAAATGATTATATTGTGACTTTTTAAAATATAATAATATAATTATAAATTTACTTTTAATATACTTGTCGTAACCGGTTTTCATCCGGGCACGAATTTTAAATACTCGGCGGGAAAATAATCTGAATAAATGATTTGGGAAATAATTTGTGAGTCGCCATCGACCTTTTTGAATCAGGTAGGTCGAATACCTAAAAATTTTCTTTTAAAAGAGTTTTTAAGAAAACATCAATTAAAAGATAAACTGATCTGCGTTTTAACCAAAAATTCATTCTTTTTAATAATAAAAAGGGATTCGTGGTCGGTTACGTTTAGGGAATGATTAGCACCCCTACAACGCCCAAAATTGGTACTTTTTAATTATAAATTGTCTTTATTATTAAAATTTTAAAAATTCAAAAATATATTTAATTTATAATTCTATTATTTCAAAATTATAAAAAAATATTTATTTATTTAAAAATATCCGAAAAGAACTTCTAGGTGCCTTAAGACAGCTCTTTTCTTTGATATTGATAAATATTAATTTTAAATAATATTGTTTACTTTTTAATTTTAAAATATCAGAATAGGACATCCAGTTGTATTAAGACTGTCATTTTCTTCGATATTAAAAATAAATATTTAAAAGTTATTATTATTATATATATTTATGAATATAAAAATATTTAACAATATAATAAAAGAAAAATTCTACTAAAACAATATATTTAAAAACAATAAAATAAATTAAAACATATAAAATAAATGACTAAATTACAGTAAAAATAAAATTAAAAATCTAATTCATAATTAATCAAAACTATAGGGATTAAATATGTATTTCTTTATTTTATTTATTTGGTGACTAAAATAAAATTATCTAAAATTCGGATATTAGATTCAAATAAATTAAAATATAAACTAGGGATTAAAATATTATTTATTAAAATTAATGGATCAAATCTGTAATTTATCCTAAATATATATTTAATATGGTGGACTAAAATAAAAGAAATTAAAATTCGAAGACTGAATTAAAAATATTATAATTCAATTAGTGACTAAAATGTAAAGTTTACAAGTTCAGAGGACTGCGGACAGGGTTTAATTATTTTATAATTACGCGCATAGTCCTTCCCGAAACGACGTCGTTCGGGAAGGACTATATATGGTCCAAACCGGCTGGCCCGAAGGGCCAGCTTTCATTTCTCATTTCCCTCTCTCTCTCTAAACTGAGAGAGTTTAAAACTCTCTCGCCTCTCTCTAGCTTCCCTCACCGGAGGGAAGCCGGTCACCGGTCGGCCACCGTGTTCCGCCGTGATTATCACCGCCGGCCACCGCATCCGGTGGCCGAAAAATTTTTTTTTTATACTAAGAGATAGATCGGACCGTCCTAAGGACGATTCCGGTATTGTTTCCTCCTAAAAAGCTCCCAATCGGAGCAAATCTACAAAAGTACCTTCGGTGTTTCGAAGGTTCCGGTGAGATCCGGTGACGGTTGGGGCTCTCCGATGACAGGGTAAGCTTTTTCCTCTCTTCTCTTTTTTTTTTCCTTGCTGTGTTGATGCTGACTGAGATCGTTGGTTTAGCTGTTGTTGTTTTTTTTTTTCTTTCTCTGTTTTTTTTTTCTTTTTCTCCGGTTCTGTCTCGGTTTCTGTCTCCCTTCTTTTTTCCTTTTTTCTTTTTTTCGCAGATGGGGTGGTGGCTTTATAGCCACCACCGTTGTAGCTGTCAGACCGGTCCGAAGAAGGGCTCTCGGTGAGTCACCGGACTACCAGTGGTGACTCACCCCGTAGCTATGGCGTGGACGGCTGGTGTTCTAGCTTCTGGATTCTTCGGTTGGGACGTGGCAGCGGCGGAGGCGGTGAGGGTTTCTGGAAGCAGCAGCGGCGGCGCTGGGACGTGTCCCTAGGGTATAGATGCCCTAGGGTTTCCTCTGGCAAACTGTGGACCGTTGGATCAAACCAGATCCAACGGCTGGGATTGAAGATGGCGGCTGGTTTAGATTAGGGTTAGGAAACCCTAACTGGAAACCCAAATGTTTAGGGTTTCTGGTTTGATCTGGACCGGTTCTGGTTGGTTTGTAACTGGGCCGGTCCAGTTGTAATTGGGCCTGTAATTATTATTTTTTTAATAATATGTATATGTATTAATATATTTAATAATAATAATAATAATGATAATAATAATAATAATAATGATAATAATAATAATAATAATAATAATAATAATAATAATAATATTAATAATAATAATATGGATAAAAAAAATTAATATCTTCAGCTGCCCCTCTTTGCTCATTCTTGTGTTAACAAGAATAGGGCAAAGATGAAAAGATAATAAATTTTTTTATCCATTTGGCTTTACTTGATTATAATGGAGATATTGAATAAATTCTTCTCTTTCTTTAGATGAGTTCTTCTCATTATGAACTTTCTGCTGGGGATGATGATCCATCAAATGATGAATTCAAGCAAAAGATTGAACAAGTTCTTCTCATTATGAACTTCTTCTTCCTTCTTCAGATGAGTTCTTCTCATTATGAACCTTCTCTGGAAAAGATAATCCATCAATTTGATGAATTCAGAAAAAAGGTTGAACAAATTCTTCTCATTATGAACTTCTTCTTCCTTCTTCAGATGGGTTCTTCTCATTATGAACCTTCTCTGGAAAAGATAATCCATCAATTTGATGAATTCAGAAAAAAGGTTGAACAAATTCTTCTCATTATGAACTTCTTCTTCCTTCTTCAGATGGGTTCTTCTCATTATGAACCTTCTCTGGAAAAGATAATCCATCAATTTGATGAATTCAGGTAAAAGGTTGAATAAATTCTTCTCATTATGAACTTCTTCTTCCTTCTTCAGATGAGTTCTTCTCATTATGAACTTCTCTGGAAAAGATAATCCATCAATTTGATGAATTCAGGTAAAAGGTTGAACAAATTCTTCTCATTATGAACTTCTTCTTCCTTCTTCAGATGAGTTCTTCTCATTATGAACTTCTCTGGAAAAGCTGATCTTTCAAATGATAAATTTGAATCTTTGCTAAAATCTTTGAAATTCCTGTTAGAAATTCAACAAGAATAAAAATGAATGAAAATGCATCTATTTTTGCAAATGCCTAAATATGATGCATGAATATTAAGTTGTTTGATTTCAGACTGGTGAATTGAGTATTTCTTCAATTATAAAAACCCAATATATCTGTCTTCTTCAAATCAAAGAATCTATCACCTTTGACAAATGTAGATGTAGATATAATGTCACAAAACCTCTTGAGAATAAAACTCAATAGTATAAACTCTTGAAAAGCTTGCATTCTGGCAACATGTTGATTCTGATAACAACTCATCTGATTATGAAGTGACCTTTCAAGATGATTTCACAGATATCGATAGTTCTTTTAATACCGAGAAATCTTGAATTCTGATTCTGATGAGGAGAATAAATTGTTATACTTGACAAAAATGGGATTCTCATGGGCTGAAACTTCAATAGCCCTGAAGAAATGTGGTCCAGATTCATCAATTGCAGAATTGGCAAATTTTATATGTGCTGCTCAAATGACTAAGGCTGCTGATGCACTTCTTCTGGTAAAAAATAGGAAGTCATTATGCAATGATCCCAATTACAAGCAAAGGCGAAACTTGGGCTATAATTTTTGAAAAGGAAGAAGCAGAGGAAGCTTGAAAAGAAGCTTCTTAATGAAGATAATCATGCAGTTCATCTTTTAATTCCAATGATTGGTTCTGGGGTTCCTACTGAATCAGATCAGATAACTCAAAGAACACTTCCAGAAGATGCTATGAACACATTCATGTTCCGAATTCAATGATTGGTTCTGCCAAATCAGATCAGATAACTCAAAGAACACTTCCAGAAGATGCTATTGGCAAATTCATCTTCTAAACTCACTGATTGGTTCTGCCAAACCAGATCAGATAACTCAAAGAACACTTCCAAAAGATGTTATGAGCACATTCATCTTCCAAATTCAATGATTGGTTCTGCCAAACCAGATCAGATAACTCAAAGAACACTTCCAGAAGATGCTATGAGCACATTCATCTTCCAAATTCAATGATTGGTTCTGGGATATCACAGTACTTATTCGATGTAAAGCCAGAATTTGTAGATTCGAAGCATTTTCATGCTGTCACACTGAAAATAGGCTATATTCATAATCTGCCAATTTAGAACAGAGTTTCTCTTATTCTGCTTCCTCCATGTGCTGATGCTTTTCCATTGACAAAGAAATGATGGTCTTCTTGGAATCCAAAAACAAAGTTGAACTGTTTATAAACATGTACAGGAGGTGCCAAATTGACAGAAAGGATCTGTAAGGTTCTTGAAGTTTATGACAATGATCCACCTTAGAGTGTCCAGAAGTATGTTCCTGATGAGTGCTGAAAATGGAATCTAGTATGGGTTGGAAGGAATAAAGTTACTCCACTTGAACCTGATGAGGTGGAAATGCTTCTAGGTTTCCTTAAAAACCATACACAAGGATCTGTATAGAAACATATTTCCCAGTGATATCAATGTCTTGTTTCCTTTTGTTGGAATCAGTGCTGCAAAGATCACCTTCTATTGTCTTAGTATATTTTTGAAAACAGATGTGCAAGAACTGAATGGTGATCGGTTGGAGCAATTGATGAGTAGATTTGGCGGATTCGACTTTGTTGTAGGTAGGATCCCGTGTAATAATCTTGATGTTCATGGCTTTAAGCTAGTGATGATTTGCCTACTTTGTATTCCATGTATTCAAAAGTATTAACATAAAGTGATATTCAGAAATCTTTAAATTATTTCAAAATTATGTTAAGTCAATAGAAAAGAATAAATTGAATTTCCAAAAATAAATTGAATCTCCAATAAATTGAACTTGAAATATATAGAATTGTATTCAAAGTTATGGCAAGCATAAGAATGATAAAAATTCAAATGTTTCAACAAATTATAAGCATAAGTATTTCTAAATTAATCAAGTTGACACAATTTAGAGAAATGATGTAAGCTTTTGTCTGGAAGATCTCAAACGTTGTCAAAATGCTTGTAGATGTGAAGTTTCTTCCAAACTGTCAAAATATTAAGAGGGTTTAATTGCCAGATGCCTAATATCAAACTGCATTTGAGCCGCCTTTTCAGGTTTTCAACTCAAATCCTTCCTTTGGTTACAAGATGCCCTTTGCGGGTTTTCACCTTGACCCTCCATTTTCTTTTTCTTTTCTCTCTTTTCCTTTTTTTTTCTTTTTCTTTCTTTTCTTCAAGCATAATATTTCTTGACAGAATCTGAGTTTATTGGATTTCTCAGAATTTTTCCATCCATTTCTGCCAAGATCAACGCTCCTCCGGAAAAAGCCTTTTTCACAACGTATGGCCCTTCCCAATTAGGCATCCATTTCCCACGGAAATCTTTATGTATAGGCAAGATCTTTTTTAGTACTAGATCACCCTCTTGGAATTCTCTTGGATGTACTTTTTTGTCATGAGACTTCATCATCCGTTTCTGATACATCTGTCCATGGCAAATAGCTTTCAATCTTTTCTCCTCAACAAGGTTCAATTGATCAACTCTAGCTTGGATCCATTCAGATTCATCCAATTTTGTTTCTCTCAATATTCGAAGCGATGGAATCTCAACTTCAATTGGTAAAACTGCTTCCATTCCATAGACTAGAGAAAACGGTGTTGCCCCAGTAGATGTTCGAACAGTAGTTCGGTATGCGTATAGAGCAAAAGGTAACTTCTCGTGCCAATCTTTGTAAGTTTCAGTGGTCTTTGTAATGATTCTCTTGATGTTCTTATTTGCTGCTTCAACTGCCCCATTCATCTTTGGACGATATGCCACTGAGTTTGCATGTTTGATTTTAAACTGTGCACAAAGTTCAGTCATCATTTTGTTGTTCAGGTTCAGAGCATTATCTGTAATGATCCTTTCTGGTAGACCATACCGGCAAATTATCTCTTTCTTTATGAATTTGCAGACTGTGGACCTCTTAATATTGGTATATGAAGCAGCTTCAACCCATTTGGTAAAATAATCAATTGCCACAAGGATGAAGCAATGTCCATTCGATGCTTTTGGTGTGATTGCCCCAATGACATCTATTCCCCACATAGAAAATGGCCAGGGTGATGTCATTACATGTAAAGGAGATGGGGGTACATGAATCTTGTCTGCATATATATGGCATTTATGACATTTCCTTGCATAATCAATGCAATCTGTGTACATAGTAGCCCAATAGTATCCATATCTCATTATTTTTCTGGCCATGGAAAGACCATTTGCATGTGTTCCACATATTCCACTGTGTACTTCTTCAATGACGTTTCGAGCTTCGCTGGTATTTAAACATCTCAATAGCATTTGATCATTGCTTCTTCTATACATAATCTCTCCATCAAGAAAATATCCAGCAGCCATTCTTCTCAAGGTTCTTTTATCAATTTCTGATGCATTTGGTGGATAACTTTGATTTTTGATATATTGCAAGATATCATAATACCATGGTTTACCATCTTCCTCTTCTTCCACACTATAACAATGTGCAGGAATTTCATATACTTGCATTTTGATTGGCATCATATCAACTTTCTTAGTTGCTTGAAACATAGCAGCTAATGTAGCCAAAGCATCTGCCATTTGATTTTCTTCTCGAGGGAGATAATTGAATGTAACTCTCTCAAATTCTTTCACTAATTCGAGTGTAAAATTTCGGTATTCCAACAATTTGAGGTCTTTTGTTTCCCATTCTCCTCGCAATTGATACACCACTAACGATGAATCTCCATATATCTTGAGAATTTTGATTTTTCTTTCTATAGCTGCTTTCAACCCCATGACACAAGCTTCATATTCCGCCATGTTATTGGTGCAAAAGAACTCCAGTCTACTTGTAAAGGGATAATAAACATTTTCTGGAGAAATTAACACTGCCCCAATTCCTCGTCCCAAAGCATTAGATGCTCCGTCAAAATAAAGCTTCCAAGTTGCAAATTCATCATTTGTTCTGACTTCTTCATTCATGGATATGCACAACAAATCTTCATCGGGAAAATTGAAGTTCAAAGGCTGATAATCATTTGATACACGACTGGCTAGAAAATCAGCTATGACACTTCCTTTTATCGCTTTTTGGTTGACATATACAATATCAAACTCGGATAATAACATCTGCCATCTAGCCATTCTGCCTGTCAAAGCTGGTGATTCCATTAAGAATTTCAAAGGATCAAGTTTTGATATCAACCAAGTAGTATGGTACAACATATATTGTCTGAGTCTTCGAGTAGCCCACACCAGGGCACAACATAATTTTTGTATTGGTGGATATCGAACTTCACAATCAGTAAATTTCTTGCTCAGATAATAAATAGCTTTTTCTTTCCTTCCTGATTCATCATGCTGTCCTAGTACACATCCCATCGAATTTTCGAAGACCGTCAAATAGAGAATTAATGGTCTATCAGGCATTGGTGATACTAAAATTGGGGCATTGGATAAGTATTTCTTAATAATATCCAAAGTTTCTTGACATTCTTCATTCCAGACTTCAGGATTGTTCTTTCGAAGTAATTTGAACACTGGATCACATTTGTCAGTTAATTGAGAAATGAACCGAGATATATAATTTAATCTTCCCAAAAAACCTCGAACTTCTTTTTTTGTATTGGGTGGTGGAAGATCTTGAATTGATTTGACTTTATCTGGATCAATCTCGATTCCTTTTTTGCTGACTACAAATCCCAAAAGCTTCCCGGAAGTTACCCCAAAAGTGCATTTTGCAGGGTTGAGCTTTAATTGATATCTCCTCAATCTCTGGAAAAGCTTTCTCAGATTTTGAATATGTTCTTCTTCAGTTCGAGATTTGGCAATCATGTCATCTACATATACTTCAATCTCTTTGTGCATCATGTCATGAAACAAAGTTACCATGGCTCTTTGATACGTTGCCCCTGCATTTTTCAATCCAAATGACATCACTTTATAACAGAATGTACCCCACATTGTTATAAATGTTGTTTTTTCCATGTCTTCAGGATTCATTTTTATCTGATTATATCCTGAAAAGCCATCCATAAATGAAAACCATGCATGTCCTGCAGTATTGTCCACCAATGTGTCTATGTGGGGTAATGGAAAGCTATCTTTCGGACTAGCTTTGTTGAGATCTCTGTAATCCACACACATTCGAACTTTTCCATTTTTCTTTGGTACGGGAACAATGTTGGCTACCCATTCTGGGTATTTAGATGCCTGTAGGAAACCTGCATTGATCTGTTTCATCACTTCTTCTTTGATTTGCAACAACATTTCTGGCCTCATTCTTCTGAGCTTTTGTTGAACCGGTTTATATTCTGGATTGATTGGAAGCTTGTGTATCACTATATCTGTGCTCAATCCAGGCATATCTTGATAAGACCAGGCAAAGATATCTTTGAACTCTTGTAGGAGATTTATCAATTCTTGTTTTATCTAGATTGTCAGAGTAGTACCAATTTTCACCTCTTTTATTTCTTCATCTGTTCCCAAATTCACAGTCTCAACCTCTTCTTTGTGGGGTAGAATTTGTTTGTCTTCTTTTTCTACCAATCTTAATAGTTCAGTAGGAACATCACATTCCAGTTCATCCTCACACCCATTGATTTCTTCCAGACATATAGGATGCTCTAAATTTATCACTGGATTAAATTTAGGAATAAACATGCTATTAACATGGTGACACCTGCAAATTTAAGTCGGACATATTTCCGAAAGAATATAGTAAATTTATGAAATAAATAAATGTAAAAAATGTAAGAAAATGTAAAGAATGATTGCCATCTGAAAATTTTAAAGAAAATTCCTTATATTTAACATAATTTCTTTTACAAGATAACAAAAAGTTTTCATATTTTTGAGCTAAACATAAAGATTAGTTCTGAATATTACTCTGCGTTAATATTAAAAACTATAGGAAGATCTTCAGTGGTCCAATTGGTGAGTGTTTCTCCAGGAAGACATGGTCGAATCCTATCCAAGTATTTGCCAGTTTTGTTGTCATTCATAATCATGTTGATAAATAATCCATTCATAGCTTCTTCAACTATGTCTTGATCTTTCATCAACTTCTCTTCTTTAAAGGCTTCAACAAGCTGCTGTTCTACATTAATGGTTCCCCCTGATCTGAATGTTGTCTTCAACTGTGGGAAAGACATGTGTTTCCAAAGGATTTCTCCACCTTTCAATTTTGCCTTTCTGTCTTCACATCTTCTTTTCATTTCTTTGTTCTTTTGCTGAAGATTGGGCTTAAACCCCAGCCCAAAACGGTCTTTTTTCATCTTTATACTGATAGGAACTGAAATCCCTTGAATATTCTTTCCTAGACCTCTCCCAGCTTTAGCTCCGATGCCTAAAGTTTGTTGTACCGTCATCTTGGTGCAATCAGACAATCTGGATATGGGATTTTGCTTCCTTCTGTAATAAAGGTTGCATTTACAAATTCAAGAGCTCGAAAAGAGCATTCAAGAGCATCATCATTGGTGTCGATATATGGAACATCGCTTGTTACAGACGCAATGATTTCTTCTTCAGCACTGACGCATATTAGTTGTCCATCAACAACAAATTTCAATTTCTGATGTAATGAAGAAGGAACGGCTCCTGCTAAATGAATCCATGGCCTCCCTAATAGACAATTATATGTGGGGTGGATGTCCATCACCACAAAGTCAATATTGTACACGACTGGGCCGATTAGCAACGGTATTTCCATTTTCCCAAGCACTTCTTTTTGAGTACCATCAAATGCTCGTACCACATTCTGATAACTCTTCATGTGTGATTGATCCAGAGGCATTCTTCGAAGTGTAACTAGAGGCATCAAGTTGAGAGCAGATCCATTGTCAATCAATACTCCTGGCAACACATGACCATGACAATGTGTCGTGATGTTCAAAGCTTTTACTGACCCCATTCCGCCTTCTGGTATTTCATCATCTGTGAACGTTATGTAATTGTCAGCGGCTATATGTCCCACAATTCTGTCAAGTTTATTGAGGGATATATCTTCGGGGATAAATGTTTGATTGAGAATTTTCATCAAAGCATTCCTATGCGCTTCTGAATTCATCAATAGATCAAGAATAGAAATTCTCGCTTGTTGTTTGTGTAGTTGTTCAACCACACTATACTCACTATGTTTCAGGAATTTCAAAAATTCTTGAGCTTGTTTTTCTGTTATAGGCTCATTGAATGCTGGAAGGGATTCATCTTCAAATACCTTCTGAGGTATTGCCATGGCTTTTCCTTTTGCTTTCATTTGTTCTGAAGCATTGGATGTCTCGGGAGAGTAACATCTCCCACTTCTTGTAAAGAAACCGACCTCGCTCACTGCTTCAGACGTCGATGTGGTACCCAAATTCTGTATTTTCTCTTCTGTTTTATCTAGAGAAACAGATCCTCCTACCATTGAAACATTGGTAGTATAATTCCAAGGTACCCTGCGGGTATCTTGGTATGGAAATGGTAGAGGAGTGGTAATAACTACTTTTGGCTTTATTGGTGCATGAATCGCCGTAGATGATTTCACATTAATGATCACAGGATCATTTATTCTTTGACTTGGTTTAGAATCCTCTGATGAGCAAACATCATCTTCTTTTTTCCCTGGTTCTTCTTCAAAGAATTCTATTTCTCTGTTGTTCATTAACTTTTGCACCAAATCCCTAAACTCAGGACATAGTTGAATTTTATGCCCTTGCTCCTGATGATATTCACAATAATTCTTGCCTTCATTCTGCTTTGGCCTGAATTGTTGTGGAATTATACCGGCGAAAGAGAGTTGTTGGAATACCCAAACAAACGGAGATTTAATTTCAGAAATGTCAGTTTTTGCTTTCTTTCTGTTCTCTTCCTGAATTGCATTCACGTTTTTATCTCCATGATTTGGCAATGGATGATTTGATGCAGATGGTGTATTGAATTCCAACTTCCCAGTGTTGATCAAATTTTGAACCACCCTTTTGAATGCTAAACAGTTTTCAATGGAATGACCCGTAATTCCTTCATGGTAAACACAGTGTGCCTTTGTATCATACCAAGGAGGGAATGGTGGTTGCATGGGAACCAAGGGATAAGGCCGTATAACATCTGCTTTTAACAGCGAATCATAGATCTCCGCATATGGTACTGGTAATGGTGTAAAAGACAACCTTTCATTTTCCTTTCGAGATCCTCTGGAATCTGCTCGATTAGTGTTTGTTTCCTCTTTCTTAACCCTTGGTTGGGTTATTGTAACACTTTTCGATGAATCCTTGCTGTAAGAATTGGCATTGTTGACTTCATTCTCCTTTTTCCGGTATGTAGGTCTTTTGGAACTAGACCCATCATTTGATTCAATTTTGCCACTTTTCAAGACATTTTCAATGAGTTCTCCAGAAATGACCAAATCTGCAAAATTCCTGGTTGCATTCCCCATTAGATGGTTTAAATAAGGAGCCTTTAATGTATGGACAAACATTACTGTGGCCTCTTTTTCTGACAAAGGTGGTTGAACTTGGGCCGCAGTGTCACGCCATCTCTGGGCATACTGTCTGAATGTTTCATTATTCTTTTTCTCCAAGTTTTGGAGAGTCCATCTATCAGGGACCATGTCTGTCACATGGCGGTACTGCTCTAAAAATGCTTTAGCCAAATCTTTCCAGGATCTAATGTTGGCTTTGGTCAATTGAGCATACCATTTTAAAGCCGGTCCTGTCAAACTATCCTGAAAGCAGTGAATTAATAATTTCTCGTCCTTCACATATCCTGCCATTCTTCGACAAAACATAGTAATGTGGGATGAAGGGCATGTAGTACCATCATATTTATCAAATTCAGGAACTTTGAATTTGATGGGGAGGATTAGGTCTGGAACCAAACTTAACTCACTAGCATCAAACCCATAGAACGATTCAGTTATTTCCACGGATTTCATTCGTTCTTCTAAGCTCTTGATCTGTCTGGTCAGTTCTTCATTTACTTTTTGTTTCTCATTCAGCTCATTCAAATCCGGTATCAAATGATCAGTATTAAGATCCCCTATTTTCACATCTGATATAAGCGGATTTTTGCTTGAAGATGCAGGATCCACTTGTTGATCTTCATGTGGTTTGACTTCTTGTAATGCAGATGTACGAGCATTGATTTGTATAGGTGTAGTACCAGAATGATAAATTGGTTCTGGTGGAAAACCTAGAGGATACATAGATTCTTGATCAAAAGATACAGGATTTTCAGGCATTTTTCCAGTAATAGCCTGCCTTTTAAACATATCCTCTATTTTCTTCATCATACTATCTTGTGAATTTGCAATACTGGCTTCAATTTTTTCCAACTTCATTCTCATTTCTTCTTGTTCTTTATGATGATGTTCCTCAATACGTTGTATTTTATCCTCCATAATTCTCTTAGTAGCTTGTCTAGTACCGTAGTGATGTAGTATTTCTCTTTTGGCCAGAGTAACTGCGATTGAAAAATCTTTTAATATTATTTTTTCAAATTTTAATTAATGAATTTTAACTTAATAAATAAAATAATTCATAGTGAAAATTATGAAATGAATGATGAATGTATGCAAAATGCATGTATGAAAAAAACATTGATCCCAAAAAGTTAACTGTCATAGAACAACTTTCATCGGCATACAAAAGTTTCTTTATAATAGTTCAGAACTACAGATAAGGCGTAGCTTTCCTATTAAGCTCTATAATTTCTTTCATTAACCATGACACCTTCTTTCCGCACTTAGAAACTGGGTCAACATGATGCTCAATGATTTTGGCTTCAACAGCTAGTTCCCCAACATATCTAGCAACTTCGCTCATTTGTACCATGGCCTCAAACACCATATTGCTTCTTTCTTCACTTCTTTCTACATAGAACTCAGTTGACTTTTGCCATTGTTCATTCGTTCTTTCAAGAGTTTGCTCTAATTCAGTGATTCTGACTTGACAATTGTGCAGAATTTTTTCAAGATCTCTAATGTGTCTTTGCAGTGAAGCATTTTCTTCATTACTTTCTTTGAGATCATTAGGTCCTAGACGAACCTTTTCTTGAAACAATGATTCTTCAAGTTGCAAAATGTAAGCATTAAACTCTGAGTTTTTGTTTCTAGACTGATCCAGATCCTCTTCAAGTTTTGTTCGTGCTTCTTGCGTTCTTTGATTAAGCTTCTGGATTTGAACATCTTTGTTTCTGCATCTTTGCATCCAATTGCTAGCCACTTCTTGTTCTACCTCAAGTCTGGTGTTGAAATTTTTTCTTTCTAATTCCCATTTTTCCTTTTCAATATTGGATTCTTCCATCTTTTGGCCTCTGACTTCAAGTTCAGCAATCAACTGGTTCATTTCAGATTCAAATCCCTTGAACATGCTATTTTTCTCACCTTCAAACTTATTAAAGATGTCATTCTTCATCTCTTCTAAATCTTTGGCTCGATCCCTTTCTCTATGCATTTCATTCATGATCTCGCGATGCTCAGCCTTGTGTTTTATAATTCGCTCTCTTCTGTCGACCTCAAAATCTTCCATTTTTTGCTTTCCTTTCTCAAGGCTTTTGAGTAGACGGCTATTCTTTCCTTTCAGATCTTCAACTCGTCTTTTCTCGATATTCAATTCTCTGGTCATCTGTACCGTCGATTGGCTGGGTCCTGATGCTTTTCGGGATTTATATAACTCCTGGTAATTTTTCTGTAAGGCTCTGTACTCATCCTCACCTTTTTCTTTTTCTTTTCTCAACATTGCACATTGAGATGAATGAAAGTCAATGTCAACCCCCAACATAGCTTTATCTTGTCTCATTTGCTCTAACTCTTTCGACCAGCCATTTCTTTCTGCTTCAAACTCAGCTCTCAAGATTTCAATCTCTGATGGAACCACCTTAATGCGATCTTCCATAGAAATATCCTCATTTTGATCTGGTAGAGGAATATTTTCGTTTTTTCTGACAGATCTCCAATCTTCATAATCAGGAGTTAGCATTTCTTTTGCTGCTTTAGCTCGGATACAAAAAGTTGTTTTACAAGCTGTAACGGCTTCCATGATATTTCTTTTATAATTTTTGCTGTGGAATGCAAACTCAGATGACTGTAGTCCAGCAGTGACAGGTACAAATTGACGACCTTCATACTGTCTTATAACCAGAAGTGGTGCATATCCAATTCCTCCCCATAATCCGAGCAGCATTATCCAGTTGTAATCACCACACCTGTAAAAGAATTCCCTTTGTATTTGCCACGGGGCTCGCCAAACAACGTCATTGCTTTGCAGATTTCGAAAGGCATTAATCCACATATCTTTCTTAATTTCTTTCGGCCATTCCTGCTCCATAAATTCTTTTAATGGTGAATAATCCGTATTAAAGCGTCGGTATGAAACCTTTTCTGTCCTCCAGAAATGACTACGGATCCAAACATATAACAACTGGGTACACCCTGAGAATCGTCCACCTCCTAGCCTTCTGCAAGCATTTAACGATCTGAAGGTCTCTGCTAGGATTGCAGAAACAGGATTAATCTTCTTCGGTAGCTGTTCAAACAAATCTACCACTGCAGCTTCAACATATCCCAATACTTTTGGGAAGATGACCATACCATATATACCCAGAGCAAATAGATCGAATCGTACTTTAATATCTGGATGGTTCTGAATAAGTTCTCTGATGTTGGTCCAAGCAATGCCTTCGCTTTCGCCTTTTTGTTTTGTACGGGATGCTACCCATTCTTCTTGTACCCCGGCAATCTTTGCTAATTTAACTCGAAAGGGTTGAGTTTTAATTGACTTTGAATAGATTCGATTCTCCAAAGCCCCATCTATATGTAGCAAAGTTGTGTATTCTTCAATAGTAGGGACCAAATCTTCTTTATTGAGAGTGAAGCAATTGTACCCCGGATTCCAGAATTGAATTAGGGCTCTGAGTAATTCATCATCAACTTCAACATAGAGCAAATATGGGATGTCTCCGTAAGTCTGATAAAACTGCAATTTTTTGTTTGAATCTCAACTTTCCCAAATGCTTCGCAAATCTTGCATATCATTTCTTTTTAGTGAAACTGGAGCATAGCTGGCCAAGTCAGATATATAATCATCCTGCAGACTGTCTCCTTCTTGTCTTTGTAAGTCCTCAGCCCACTGCCTTACTTCTGAGTTTAGAATTACTTGATTTGAACACTTTTTATCCATAGATGAAGGCTTTCCAATGAGACAATTAACACAAGGATCAATGTCTTTTATCCTGTATGATGCAATGCAAACAGAAAAATAAAGAACACACAAAAAGAAAATAAATTAGTTTATATAATAAAGAAATCTAACATTTACATAAATAATTTTTATTTAAACATGCTTTTCTAAATTTAAATAATTTAAATAAACATGTAATTTAACAAGAAAGTCAGAATTTATTTCTCCTGTGTGTACACCTATTTTGGACAAAATTTCGGCATGACTTCTGATCGGAAGAATTTCTAGGGTTTTCTATATGCAGGGTTTCAGATCTAAGAATCAAGGTACCCGAATTGTCCTTGTTAGTGCCCCCTTGGGTTGCTAACCCTCAATCCTAGTCCATCACAGACTAAAGTGGATCGAGTTCAATTCGAGGGGATACATTTCTCTATGCCTGACACGGAGAATAAATTCTCACGAAGACAGAGAGCATATGAACCCCGGAAGTTACTTGCTAGGTCTGACACGGAGAATAAATTCTCACGAAGACGTCGCTTTCACTCCCACTTAAAAGGGACAACTCAATTATAGAGCTTTATGTTATGCAATGCAAGTATGGTGTGTGAGGAGAAATGTTCAAACCTTAGACAGAAAAAATAAATAAAAAATACATAATAAAATACTTGTAAATAAAACCTATAATTATTATAAAATAATAAATAAAAAAATTTGAAAAGAAAGAATTAAAAATTAATTATATGAATTTTTAATTTTTAATTAATAGAGACAATTTATAATTGATTTTTAAAAGTTTGACCAGTCCCCAGCAGAGTCGCCAAGCTGTCGTAACCGGTTTTCGTCCGGGCACGAATTTTAAATACTCGGCGGGAAAATAATCTGAATAAATGATTTGGGAAATAATTTGTGAGTCACCATCGACCTTTTTGAATCAGGTAGGTCGAATACCTAAAAATTTTCTTTTAAAAGAGTTTTTAAGAAAACATCAATTAAAAGATAAACTGATCTGCGTTTTAACCAAAAATTCATTCTTTTTAATAATAAAAAGGGATTCGTGGTCGGTTACGTTTAGGGAAGGATTAGCACCCCTACAACGCCCAAAATTGGTACTTTTTAATTATAAATTGTCTCTATTATTAAAATTTTAAAAATTCAAAAATATATTTAATTTATAATTCTATTATTTCAAAATTATAAAAAAATATTTATTTATTTAAAAATATCCGAAAAGAACTTCTAGGTGCCTTAAGACAGCTCTTTTCTTTGATATTGATAAATATTAATTTTAAATAATATTGTTTACTTTTTAATTTTAAAATATCAGAATAGGACATCCAGTTGTATTAAGACTGTCCTTTTCTTCGATATTAAAAATAAATATTTAAAAGTTATTATTTATTATATATATTTATGAATATATAAAAATATTTAACAATATAATAAAAGAAAAATTCTACTAAAACAATATATTTAAAAACAATAAAATAAATTAAAACATATAAAATAAATGACTAAATTACAGTAAAAATAAAATTAAAAATCTAATTCATAATTAATCAAAACTATAGGGATTAAATATGTTATTTCTTTATTTTATTTATTTGGTGACTAAAATAAAATTATCTAAAATTCGGATATTAGATTCAAATAAATTAAAAATATAAACTAGGGATTAAAATATTATTTATTAAAATTAATGGATCAAATCTGTAATTTATCCTAAATATATTATTTTAATATGGTGGACTAAAATAAAAGAAATTAAAATTCGAAGACTGAATTAAAAATATTATAAATTCAATTTAGTGACTAAAATGTAAAGTTTACAAGTTCAGAGGACTGCGGACAGGGTTTAATTATTTTATAATTACGCGCATAGTCCTTCCCGAAACGACGTCGTTCGGGAAGGACTATATATGGTCCCAAACCGGCTGGCCCGAAGGGCCAGCTTTCATTTCTCATTTCCCTCTCTCTCTCTAAACTGAGAGAGTTTTAAAACTCTCTCGCCTCTCTCTAGCTTCCCTCACCGGAGGGAAGCCGGTCACCGGTCGGCCACCGTGTTCCGCCGTGATTATCACCACCGGCCACCGCATCCGGTGGCCGGAAAAAATTTTTTTATACTAAGAGATAGATCGGACCGTCCTAAGGACGGTTCCGGTATTGTTTCCTCCTAAAAAGCTCCCAATCGGAGCAAATCTACAAAAGTACCTTCGGTGTTTCGAAGGTTCCGGTGAGATCCGGTGACGGTTGGGGCTCTTCGATGACAGGGTAAGCTTTTTCCTCTCTTCTCTTTTTTTTTCCTTGCTGCGTTGATGCTGACTGAGATCGTTGGTTTAGCTGTTGTTGTTTTTTTTTTTTCTTTCTCTGTTTTTTTTTCTTTTTCTCCGGTTCTGTCTCGGTTTCTATCTCCCTTCTTTTTTTCTTTTTTTTTTCGCAGATGGGGTGGTGGCTTTTATAGCCACCACCGTTGTAGCTGTCGGACCGGTCCGAAGAAGGGCTCTCGGTGAGTCACCGGACTACCAGTGGTGACTCACCCCGTAGCTATGGCGTGGACGGCTGGTGTTCTAGCTTCTGGATTCTTCGGTTGGGACGTGGCAGCGGCGGAGGCGGTGAGGGTTTCTGGAAGCAGCGGCGGCGGCGCTGGGACGTGTCCCTAGGGTATAGATGCCCTAGGGTTTCCTCTGGCAAACTGTGGACCGTTGGATCAAACCAGATCCAACGGCTGGGATTGAAGATGGCGGCTGGTTTAGATTAGGGTTAGGAAACCCTAACTGGAAACCCAAATGTTTAGGGTTTCTGGTTTGATCTGGACCGGTTCTGGTTGGTTTGTAACTGGGCCGGTCTAGTTGTAATTGGGCCTGTAATTATTATTTTTTTAATAATATGTATATATGTATTTAATATATTTAATAATAATAATAATAATGATAATAATAATAATAATAATGATAATAATAATAATAATAATAATAATAATAATAATAATAATAATAATAATAATATTAATAATAATAATATTAATAATAATAATATGGATAAAAAAAAATTAATATCTTCAATACTGATATATGATTCTTTTTAAAAATTGAATCGGAGACGTGGGGTACGTCAGTTTTATAGGGACACTAATATTATAGTAACAACAATAATAGGTGGGGACTTAAATTCAACAGTAACAACAATAATAGGTGGTGACTTAAATTTAACAGGGACTTTATCTTGTTAAACTAATATTTAACTGCATAATATTAAAATATAATTTTTAATATTTGATTGAATAATTATTTTAGTGTATTTTTTTTAAATATTTTAATCTTTAATATTTTATTTTAGAATCGAGGTCTGTTAGGTCAATTTGTGGTCCTACATGATGATTGAATACAAAATATTAAATGATTAAGAGTTGAACTAAGTTTAAATGATAAAATTGACAAAAAAAAAAGATATATTTTTAAATGCATGTATTCAATAATTCCATATAAAATCGATTGGAGTCATATTTAACTCGATCTAATTGACCCGAAAATATAAATGTTGACTCGAATAGAAATCGATCGATATGATATTAATTTAAAATAAAATACGAGTGCAACTATCACAACCCTGGTTTCCGCTTGTTTACAAACACAAACTAATTATATCTTTGCCAAGCTTCACGCTCTCTCTCTCTCTCTCACTTGTTTTCCTTCTCACTCACACTTTTGACACATAATAACTTCAATCGTCTAAACCTTTATATAGGCACTGATTAATCATCTCCGTTGTTCCTTGCTGTGGTATAACTTTCTAATGTCAGACTCATCTTCTCCCAAGCTTTGCCACCTCATTTTTGCTGCACAAGTAATTTAACTTTGACTTTTCGACTTGAAGAGTTGCCCTCACTCAATGTTGTGTTGCCACACCATTTTCAACTTTTCAACTAATACTCGAAGTGGACTGTGGAGAAGTGTTCCAGATGCTGAACAAAAAGAAGAACGACAGAACATCGCCAACCATACTCCAGCATATAGAAGAATTGTTAGCGAGGTCATGGACGATAAAATTGTCACACGTAAGACGGGAAGCCAACAAGACAGCCGACCGGTTGGCAAAAATGATTAGCAAAGATGAGTTTGAAGGAAGAATAATGATGGCACCTCCTCCTGCCATCCACTCGACATATTATGCAGATAGTTTAGGAAGAGGAGTTTGATTTTGTTATAGTTTAGTTTTGTCCTCATTAAAAAAATATATATACCGAGTACTCACCAACGCTTCTAACACACCTTAAATCCCATGTACATTCGTCAGTGATAGTAAACTAAACATATAATTATGATATTTTTTTATAATTATTGACACAAGAAACTAATCACTAAACAATCACCATATAAGGAAAATTGTAAAAATACTATCCAAAAAGCTTGAACAAATGATAAATACGAATATATTTGACTGTATTTGCAAACGAAAATAGGAGATCAAACTATTAAAAGATTACCGAAAAACACAAATCACTGCCAAACATAGTGAGAAAACTATCAATGATTGAAAACCACATATCCAACCAATTTAACCGTCCGGAGTAGGAAAAAATAGTAAGATAAATAATAAGCATCATCTTGAACAGTCTCGACGATGTCAAATTCAACCTTAAAAAAACAAAAATAAACGACTAACAGACCAATAAAAAAGACTAAAAACGTGCCAAAAGACAAAATAAAAAACGTATCATAAAGTAAAATTATTGAAAACAAAAGAAGAAATAAAGTTGTAAGATATGAAAATAAAGAGAAAACAATAAAGATCGTTGAGCGACAATCAACACTAAGACTAATGTCGCCGAATTAAAAAAAATGATTAGATATATATTTTAAATATGCCCTATTTTATTTTTAATGATAAATGAGATTAATTATTTATTACATTCAGTATAATAATGATGAATATAAAAATTAAAAAAAATGAATCTAAAATTTTAATATAATTTCCTTAAAGAATATTGGGTATGTAGTTTTTTTTTCATTTCTTTAATACTCTAAATTAATTTTTGCAATTTTTTTTGTAATAATGGAAACTTACTCCCCTAAGAAGCTAAATACATCCGTCCTGTCAATGTGACGAGTTCATAATACAATTCAGAATATAAAAATCAAACCAAATAGCTAGAGTCCAATGAACAAATGTGTGAATCACAATATCCATAAAATTGGCTTAATATTGTAGGCAGATTAATTATTTATCTAATACAATTCAAAGTAAATTATTTAAGAATCTACATCATTTATTATAGTGATTTTGAACTCATCCTATTGACGTAACAAGTTCTAATAAAATATATTTTTTATTCAAACTTTTCACTTAGATATACAAAATTATATTTTATTAGAATTCATCATATCAACATGACGATTTTGAATAAAAATAATTATTTAGATAAACACATCACCTCGACGTGTTGAATTTACCATGTAATGTAACATTTGCTGTAAATTGTAAAATAAATCCTAAATTAACTTATTAGGTCAATTAGTTTTTTGGTCATACCTCATGTGGCAAAAAAAACCCACAACATATGCTTCTTTATATATATATTTTTGATAAATAATATTTTTGGTCTTTATATTTTTAGTTTGTTCGATTTTGGTAATCAATTTAAAAAAAATTGTTTTGGTCAATTTTGTTTTAAGTCTGTTCATATATCATATTAGTAAAAATAGTTAAATTATAACTTAATCTCATAATTTTAGATAAAATATTAATTTAACCATAAACTTCATATAAAATATTAATTTAACCTTTAAACTTTATATAAAATATCAATTTTATTTTTTTAAAATACAATACACCATAGTTCATTAAATTATGCTTAGATGATCATTTCGATCATTGATATTTCAAAAGGTATAGTAAGTGTAAAATTTTAATAAATTCAATGATTATTTGTACTAATTCAATAAATTTATCATTTTGTTCAATGATTGTTTTGATCATTAAATTTATCAAAGTACTAGTATGAAATAAATGTTGTGATGTTTATAATAAGTGTAAAATATAATAAATTTAATGATTATTTGTAAAAATTAATTAAAATTTAATGACTATTTTATAATATTTTAATAAAATATAATTATTATATTGAAATAATTTGATAAATTTAATAATTATTTTATAAATTTTAAAAGTTTAATAGTCAACATGGTCATATTAAAATAATATAGTGACTTCTTGTGTACTTTATCCATAAATTTATCACTATAAATATTCCTATCCTACCCCTCACTTCTGTTTTTCACCCGTCTCCGCCGCCCAAAGCACGCCCGTCACCACTCCCATCTCATCCACCTACACAAGTACCTTGCCTTCAATTTTCCGGCAGATCAAGAAATTAAATAAGGTAACTTTTAAAACCCTAAACTTGATTTGAAGATTGATTTCTACTGCTATTATTTAATTTTTAGAATAGGTTGTGGAAATTTCTGGCTAGTTGTTAAATTCAGTTTTGGGTGAGAAATTTTTTTTGAAAGCTTCTTTTGAACGTTCAACAGAAGCGATTGGAAGATGAGTGGCGGGGTTGGTTTAAAACGCATGTTGGCCTCGGCTGTTGTAGTTGGGGTCAGTGAAGCTCGAGCTAGAATATTCGGACACGTACTTAACCCGGCGCGGCCGGTTTCAGCCCATAAGATTTTACGCAAAAAGCTCATCGGCGACAAGGTTGCGGAATGGTACCCATACGACATCAAGAACGATGATCCGCGTGTGATGGATCGGGCAGAAGAAGAGCGCCGATTGAAGCTTGAAATGTTGAAGAGACGTGGTAAGGGACCGCCGAAGAAAGGCCAAGGAAGGCGTGCTGTTAAACGCAACAAGTAGAGGTAATCATCAAAATGGCTTATGTTTTGACATCGTAAATGGTTCAGTTAGCCATCTTCTTGGACAGTTGGTTGCCATGTGCTAATCAAAGTCACTTTAACCGAGAATAAGTTGAACTCAACAAATATGGAATTGAATCAGTTTTTGGATTTTAGATCGTAGATAGAGTTCGAATCTGTTCATGAATCATATTTGGTCTCGTCTAATGTGTTTTGATTAGCTCTACAAAATAACCCAATTTGAACATACATTTATTTTTTAAGTTAATAGAAAATGCCTGCCTGTTCATTTCTTCTCTTTTCCTGATCTTCATTCTCTATCTTAATATGATAGTGTGACCATAAACGGTATGAACCCACTACTCTAATTTTTAAACAAAAGGTGCTCATGAGCCACTGGATCATACCTGAATGGTGAAAAACTTACTTGCTAGTGAAAGTTCATTCTGCAGAACGGGGCCTAGCCAAGTTAGAAATAAATACTTTTTTTTATTAAGCCTTAATAAAGAAATAAGTGTCCAAAACCCTACAACCCAAATAGGTGGCTAATGTTACAACTGTTATCTGTTTAGGTGCTCGAGCCGTCAACGACATTAATTTCTGCCATTAAGTGATACGTGTCACAATCGGCTGATTTTGAAATTTATTTTTTAAAATAAATTATTAAAAATATTATTATATTTATAAAAAACACTAATTTTTCTTATATTATAAAACACCCCAAAATCTCAAATCCTAACCTTAATTCGCCGTTGCCGCTGCCCTTTCTGACCACGACCATCGCCACCGACATAGTCCCTGCCATCCTCCTACTCATACACTGTCGTATTTTCCGTCGATTGGCCATCGAAATCGCTTGGAATCACAATTTTACTCCTAGGGTTCGAGCAGTTTAAAACGTTGATTCGTCATCGATAGGTCGTCAATCGATCACAATTTCATGGGGGTTTGGTCACCGGGGGAGGGTCAGGGGAAGCTTACGGCAGAATGCGACGGTCGACGTGGGTTTAAAAGTTGAAAGGAATGTTTTCAAAGTTTTGGGTTTTCTTTTCTTAAAAAATATATATAATTTTAATTTTTTAATTTTAAATAAAATTTGAAAATTACTAGATTGTGACACATGTCATTTAACGGGGAAATTAACATCGTTATTGGCCCAAATACCTAAATGTGTAACGTTTGTAACGTTAGGCACCTGTATGAGCTGAAAATTAGTTTAGGGCACTTATTTGGGTGTTAGGGTATAGTTTGGGAACTTATTTTGGTATTAGCCCTTTATTAATTAAGTAGTTATTTGAACCGAACCAGATCAGGTTACAAGAATCTTGATGAGAATCAACCAGGCTCAGACTCAACTGATAACCGAAGGGCAGTTCTTCCCAGCCCAATAAATTTATAAAATTTGTTGCTTGTCTAGACATAAAGTTGTTCATCGCTTTCAATTCGTTTATACTAACTTCAACCTTGAACTATTTTTTCCCTTGGAAACTAATTAGTGTTTAGTGACTAGAAAAACAACAAAAAAGCATTGCCTACGACAAACGCAATGCTTAAAGATTACTGCAGCCGCATAATATTTTTCTTCTTTAATATGCACTAATGAACCGCTTTGGCAAAAAATTGTAGTCAAAGGATTGACATCTGCTACTAGCATCCTCATATAGGAGTTAAGGAAGAAGAAGTCTGACTTGTTTTCACTGGTTCTGGTGAGTTTCTTCTTGATTCTTTGCTTTGCCTCGAAGCCGGTCGGTGACCCTCACGATACGCATGAATCTGGTATCCTCGGGTGCAAGTGACTGTGCCCCAGCTTTAGGAGATCCAACTGGACTCGTTGGTGTAGTACTTTCTGTCTTGCCTAGCAGCCCACCCGCGCCAAAGAAACTAGTCATTGATGAAGCAATCCCGATGTGAGCTCCCATAACCTTACTCAAAGCGTCAAACGTACCACCCGCCCTTTCTTTCAATATGATTTCGAGGGCCTCTGTGTGTGCTGGATCTAGTGCATCAGGGTCCCTTAATAAGTTCTGTATCGCGGGGAGGAGGAAATCACGTACGCTATTTGCCGAAATTTCTGCAATAAAACAAGAAAAACACATCAACAGAAACCTTGTTTCCATGTAGGACACAAAATGGAGGAAACCATAAATGGATTACTACAAATTAACAGCGCCAACTTTTTTATGTTGCCCAAGTGTTAAAAGATAAAAGATTTTTTTTTCGTATAAAAGATGAAACTTCTACCAAGCTTTTTCCGATGAAATAAATTATCTAATAAAGAGGTTTCAGAGATTTTAATAATCGAACCCCAAACACCCTCCCAAGCCTGTTAGAAGGCGGGATGACCAACACATCACAGTGTTCTCACGAACTGACAGAGTTCGATGCAGGCTAGTATTGACGGACTTTGATGCTACAAAACATTAAATCATCGCTGCAACAAGTATGTATTTAAATCCAATCAATCAGGGGAGAGCAAGTCTACATGGGGTTTTAAATGGAAAATATGGAGAAATCTATTTTTACTACATGCAAAATACCAACCTAATAAAGCGAATGTACAAGCCACCTATTGCTTTGAGAAAAGGGGTTAGAAAATGTACATGTCATCCTATTCAGAGATAAATTGCATACGTGAAAATAATGTATCATTCAAAATATTCACTTTCACTTGCCAGAATTCAAATTCCAGAGACTGTGCAAGAAGTAATGCAACGAACATTAAGAACGTAAGAAAGCAGTGGAAGAGAAATCAAGACCTTAGAAAATAATAACACAAGGATTCTTATTCATCTACTCCAGGAAAGAGGACAATGAGTTGTAAATGAATATTTACAGTTTAATATAATTATGATGGAAGTATTGAAAGATTCAATACATAGTTGGTGGTAAAAAGATTCACACAATCCTATGGAATTGACTACCAAAAGACTCTTGTTCCAGTAGCCAAGTTGAACACTGTTAGAGTATTTTTGTCATTTGCAGTAAATGAAGATTGACCCTTCTTCCAATTAGAAATGCAAAATGCCTTCCTAAATGAAAGATGTCTACATGGAAATTCCCACATGCTTGGAAAGGTACTCTAAAAATCACAAGGTATGCGAATTAAAGAAATCATTGTATAGTTTGAAGCAATTACCAAGAGCTTGGCTCGACAGATTTATAAAAGCCTTGGTTAAAAATGGCTACAAACAATGTCAGTATGATCACACTCTTCTTAGAGGTGTCTCCAGAAAAGAAAACATTTCTCATACTATATGTCTTGTCTCTATCTTATATCATCTTGTAAATAATCTTATTTTATCCTAGTAAAGATAGATGGCTAACAAATAAGTTTTAGTCTTACTGGGTCACTATGTACTCGGCCTATTAATAGGCTTATTTTAATCAGAAAATTAAGAGAATAAAATCAAAATTCTCTTTACCAAAATACGTACTTTCTACACAAAATATTGGAGAACATAGAAGGGAGAGAAATGATGACTCTAGTCACTAAGAGAAGCAAACCTGTCGTATCCACAGCAGAAATGGCTTCACAAAACGCATTGGCTCTCTGTCTGCGAGACATCATATCAGTTGCAAAAGCAGGCATGCTCGACAGTTGGAAAATCTTGGATAAAAAATGTAAATCATGTTAAGCAAACAATAGCTTCACAGAAAAATTGGATAATGGCAATCACTATGGTGGCTAAATCACAATGCACAACTCAAACATGAAGTGCTAAGAATTGATTTTCACAGAAAAGTCAAGGATATAATCCCTAAATCTCTCTGTTGTAGTTGGAACTGCTACCACTGACGAACGGACCACGGCCATGGTTGTTTCATGAGAACCTTCTTCAAGAAAAGCATCCATTTGAACGCGTATTTTATCAACAATCTGTACATGATGTGTTTTATAGAACGATGTATAGAAACTGCATCAGCATGAATTATAATAAAACCCTCTGTACCGTGTCAATTTTAAAATGTTGTGCAACAGCCCCAAATGCATCTACGCTTGCATTCTTCACGTTCACATTTTGGTCCGAGCCAAGGGTAATCAAGGTAGGCAAAACATGTGTGGATGCATGTGAATTATACAGTGCATGGTTGCGGCCTTGCGGGCTTCAAATTACAAAGAACGCAAACCTAGTGGTCTGTTACAAATATTTTCCTTTGCGCAATTGATCACCATCTTAAACCATATCCAAGAACCATCCAATATGGGAGACTTAAAGAAGGAAGAGATAGAAATCATCTATTCATGGTCTACTCCAAGTTCACTCAGTACCAATCACATGTATTCGTTTTCTCATATAATATCAGCTTCTTTTTTCTGGACTCGTTTTTTGGTGGCTGAGAAAGTTTGAGATAGAAAAAAAAAACGAAGGATATGGAAGTATATTATCACTCTTGTTTGTTATATAATTTCTGGATTGGATTGAAAATGGAACTTTTCATTGAATTTTAAGTACCTGTTGGGAAGACTAAAGAAATCGAAAAAGACGAGTGTTCCCAGATAGACTTAAGGCATAACTAATAATATAATTCTACAAGAATTTCAGGTAGCTAAAATAATTAGTTGATTTTGCATACGCTGTATATGTACAAAGTGATAAAACAAAATTCATCTCATCAAATTTTTTCGTCACTCATGATTTACAAAAGAAATTGATAGACTTAGTCACTAAGGCACCTCCTACGGCTGCATTTGTGACGTTAGCAACATATTTTTCAAGGATCTTCAATGATACATATATGAGGAGTAAATATGCATTGCACTATTTTTCTCTTAATCAATGTTTTGTCCCACTGGATTTTTTTATAAGATTTTTAATGGAGCAACATAATATGCGTATTAAAGATATATGTACATTTTACTTCACTAAGATTTTTTATCGTACAATTTTTATCTTAATAAGATTTTGACGAGACACGTTATCTTCGTACACATTTAAGAGATAATGTTAAAGATATTTATTTATGTGGATGTATAT